>NW_020653713.1:516942-838158 GCF_003589595.1 Hyposmocoma kahamanoa
AAACCTGATACTAGTGATAATCATTTAAATGATGTACTATTTGAGAAACATTAAATGGCCGTTTTAGCATTTTCCGTACTGCAACGCAAACTTGTTTTATGGCACCTTTCTGTGTCGCATAGTGGAAAATTCGAGTTCCAGTGCATGTATTCGCTCCCTCTTATGGGTCCTTCAAGGGTGTCGTGAAGAAGCATCTTGTAGGCATGCAGGGTGGAGGTGGCTAGTCAACTGTGATCATATCCACACTGCACTAGATACCTTCACGTTTGGATTCCACTTTCCACTTATCATCAAGTAGAGGCGAGTCACCATGCGTGTCAGGTATAAAAAAATGAATACTAGTGACTAATATTCAACAAGCGTATTTTTTCATATTATCACAAAATATCCAATTGAATTTGGCTCGTACCGTCGTAATTTATGTTGTTAAAATTGAAAATTGTTGTTCCAAATATGCATTTTTCAACATCACAATATTATATATATCACTGTTTATACTATGTATAAACCTATTAAAATATGCATTAGAAGATGGCGTGTACAAAACGAGTATTGGCTATTAAATAACTACGTGATTCGAAGCAGCAATCGAACTGGAGGTAATACTGGCGACCTCGGTGGCCCAACGGTTTGCGCTGTGAATGCTGGATGAGGAGGTCTCGGGTTCGATTCCCGGTAGGATCAAGTTGAGAAGTGGACTTTTCTAAATTAGTTCTGGTACGGGTGTTCCGGGCAGTGTCAAAGAATCTTTGGGATATGAAGGGGAATTTCGTTAAATGCTTAAGAGCTAAATTTTACTTAAAGCAAGCATCCTTTTATTTTTATGAATGTATTAACTGCATTTACAGATTTTCTTAAAAGCTTGCCTGTGCCGGGAATCGCGTTAATCCCAGTAGTTCCACGTACTCAGTTCCACGTGGCACCATTGTAACTCAGAAGTTCTATACATTGAACTAGTGTGAATAAATTTGATGTTTCGAACAAACTCTACGTTATTGTACTAATCAATACGGTCAATTATAATGATAAAATCTCTCCAATAAACATTGGTTCTTAGAATTAAAGATATCCTTGAATAATCGAGTTATCGAGTAATCGAGTGTCTTTCATGTTAATGAAAGACACGTACGTATTAACCACTAAATAAGCACATAACCAGACATAACATTGTTATTGACGCTCTTAATAACATTTTGTACCTCGGCCCTTCATAATCCTCCTACAGTTTCTTATGTCTCTTTGTAAATGACATGTGTTTTTTTACATGGCTCATAAAAAATACAGTGGCGTAGGTAAGTTTAAAAAATATATAACGTGCCTTTACTTGTTAATCAGTACAGAGTACTAAAAAACCGACCTCAAAAGTCATTCATCCCGTAGTTTGCCCGGCTTAGAGGTGGAATATTTTGTTCAAATTGAAATGGGACCACTCCTAAAGTACCCCTACCCTTACACTCCTAAAGTACTCTTTTAACAAAAAAAGAATCATCAAAATCAGTTCACAAATTATTATTATTATCGCGTAACATACATAAAAAACAGTCTCCTCCTTTTTTTGAAGCCGGTTAAAAATAAACATCATTGTTAGGTAATGCTAATGAGAGTTGTTATGGAACTAATAAGATTTCACAGATTTATTCATTTATACTTAAGACTCAATATTTTTTCCTTATCATTCATTCCTTATCATAGACCTGTGGATTAGTAGGTATAATAAAACAGAGGCACTTTATTTTTTGCATTTTTTGTTGGTTCGATTCCCGGCTCAGGTAGGCTTCAAAAATCTGTGACTGCAGTTATTCATATTAAAACAAATAAAAGAAAGTTTCCTTTAAGTAAAATTAGTATTTAAGGTAGTTTACCTTCATGTCCCATTTTCCACCAATTTCCACCTACTACCTGGGATGTGTACTATCCGTGGGTCCACCGTTCATTTTATTTAATCGTAGTTCTACTACGATATACGTGGATTAAGGTTTCATAAAGATATATAGAAAAGAATCTTAGGCATATGAAAGGCATCTAGCCCCGCCGGTGATGAGAGGTTGTTTTGCCGGCTTACTAACTTTTCCTGGCGATTTTGACCACGTGAATTAAGTTACTGCCTTTTTCTAACGCACACATCGCATCGCTTCACGTAATGTGCAGAGCAGTTTTATATCTTAACACTTGCATGAAATAAATACGATTGTTAAATTGTTCGATAAGTTCGCTACGCTCATATTCTAACACTTATCTTTTAGTGTTCGTAATTGCTCTACACAAATTGTAAACAATTTAAACAATATGGTGGCGAGATCCCGTTGATAGTGAATGTTAGAGGCAAGAAAGCAAGACTGCGCGGTCCGGTGCACCCCGCGGATGACGACCGCACTTACGGCAGTGAGGGTAGTGATAACGTTTAATTACCTACATCAAGATGTACTTAATTGTGTTGCATTGTTGATTCCGAGTGCTCTGATGTTTATGAGTCTCGATTATTTTTTTATTGGCCCCAGTTAAACCATTAAGACTACCTATGTTGCTATCTTCAGAAAATCTTTAGTAGCAGTAGAGCTCCTTGTGAAAGAGTTCACCCAGGGAAGTAGGTACTGCCACCTTTCCTATTTCTGCCGCCAAGCAGTAATGTCAGCATTACTGTGTTCCTGTTTTGAAGGGTAAGGGTGCTGGCGAAATGGCGAAAAATTATAGGCACATGGGACTTGTCAACTTATGTCTCAGGGTGACGGGCGCAGTGGCAGTGCCCCTCAAATCTTTGCGATCTGAAGCTCTGAGTGGCACTGCAACTGTTATGGACAGGTGTGTACCTTACCATTAGGCGCACGACTTGTTCGTCCCGTCACTTGATATTATATTAAAAAAATCTGCATATTTACAACGCTGCTTTAAATTTATTATACAATATTAATGGTGCACAATGCTTGGCGCCGATTATAGACGGACATTATATTACTTGTATTATTATTTTAATATCACCCTTTCCAGGGTTCAGTATACCTTTTTTTATCGTAGCTCTCGCTTCCCCTTCGAGACGTGCCAATGTTCCCCCTCAACTGAATTTCCCAAGAAGGTATGACATTTCCCCGTCCGTTAAACAGGATTAAAGAAAGGTCAGCATTCCGGTAAATGCCAGTGGCTTCTCTATTATAAACAAACCCTCTTTTTCCCAGGCAGGTGTTAGTTCACCTGCATTTGCACCTTACGTTACCCACGCACGTCCTACCTACAGATGACAGGAGGGCGAGAACCGCAGGGGAACCATATTTAATTTAGAACTACTTTAAAAAGTTTTACTTCATAATTGGATTGTATAGTCAACTAGAAATTATGTACAAAATGTTTCTTACTTTTTACTGTCAACTCAAATATATCAGCATCAACTAGTATGTTCTTTTCATCAACACGGAGTCGATCATGGGTCTCCCCAATTTTGCTTAACTAACTGTTGAAATGTGGTTGAAATCGTATATATACATAGTTAGTCTGTATAGCCAATCATCAGTGGTGCCCACTCGAAACGTTAGGGATTTGACAGGACAATAACTACACGTTTACCATTGATAGGTTAAAAATCACGAAGCAACCTCTTGTTCACAGCTGGTTCATTCTAAATTGTTCTTAAATACTTTCGTAAGTCTAAATAATATATTACTTAGATTGTTCGCATTAGATCTCAGAGTGGTTTGATCACATTTTCCACGCTGTATGCGCGCGCGCCGACGCGTGGCGGCAGGTCGTCGCCTGTGCCCACCGCGCTCCTCCTAGCACCTTATTGGTCGATTTTTACATGCAATATTTTAAATTTTCGAGCATGTTACACGATGAACATATTGATTAGGGAAGATTTATGTACCTGTAATGTTGGCTAAAGATTTTCAACTTATCTAAATATACAAAATAGTAGTTATATTTCAAGTAAGAGTGTTGCCAATTATATAATACCCGTATATACACATAGATATTTTACCAGAGTGACTTTGAGAGTATCAATAAGTGAATCGTAATTAGTACACACATTTACCCACAGTAAGTACTTACAACCCCTTTCGATCTTCGGGAAACAAGTCCTGAGCTGGGCGTTTACTCTTATCTTATTGACATACCACTAAAGCCAACAAAGTGTTTTGCTAACTCTTTTCTGCTGTGGGCACTTTTTTATTTTATTTTTATGTATAGTCGGAGGTACAGGTACGAGCAGACAATCTACTCGATAGCAGGTGGCCTCTGTCGTCCATGGACATAGTTACGACGCGGTATTCCTTGCCTGGATATAATTATATTCAAAAGTACCAATAATAAACGGGTTTTTAAGAAGAGACTAATGCGGATTGGAGGAGGCGAAAGTATCCTTCTGAAAAGGAGAAGTCTCTTCCTACCGAGCGGGAGACAGGCGTGACGTTATCTATGTATGTAGGTATCTACAGCTTTTTCCGGCTTTGTTTTTGACGGAAACGTCCATGCATGGTCATTTAACATCAGGCGAGATTATTAACTTTAAAATGCTTGCTAAATAGCTCGTGAAAGACAGTGTAAGATCAACCTAGGTGGCTCTCTTTTTAATTTAAAAACCTGTTAGTCTACAGTCTCACTTAGTGGTAAGTGAACATGGTCGAGGATAGAAGACGCACGCGTAGTACACACGTAGAATAGAAGACAAACGTTCATCCGTACTTGCACATGCTCGATGTATGTAATAGATTATTTTAGATGTATACAGATAGTGAATTTAAGCATAACCCAACTCAGCGCCTTGTAATTGCCACGGCAAAAATTATATCTTTTTTACTCGTGTATTTAGTCTGTAGTACTTGTGTCATATAATGAATTAAATGTTTATTTAGACTGGATAGATAGATTTTATCTGAACTTCAAAATATTTATGTTTAAATATTCGTTAAATACAAAATACGGTATAGAGTTCCACTCTCAGCCTTTGTATAAATTATAGACCAACACACCATCTCGAATTGAGAGACTCACAGGTCTTATTGGATTTTGTGGATTTTCCGATATATAGGTCCTTAACTTGTCTCACATTATCATAAAATTAGTTAAGAGTATGTGAGAGTAATTTCTACATAATTCGAAACTTAGTATCTAAGTTTTCTTTCTTGAATAAACGTATTAGGTGTATCTTGTGTGTAATTGCTTGTTATCGCTAGGTACGGTGGACCGCAGCAAATATAAAAAAATGTAGTTAAACGTTTGGCTACAGAGCTGTGATAGCGTACACATGTAATGTAGGTACATTATCATTACCTCACTTTATAGGTGAGTCGTAGTGTAAAATCTTTTTCTCGATACAGAAATTTATTTATAGTAGAACACGACTCGCATGTTAAATAGAAAGAGAAAGTATAAAAAAGGCATGGTATAATCCGCTTAGCAACAAACACTTAGTAATTAAGACTGACTGCAAAGATTGCTAATTAGAGGGGTGCATACACAATGAGAAGTTATACTCGCAGTTACGAGTATAAATAATCTCTCCATACGAGTTGCTATGGAAACGTGGTAACGAATCGACACTTGGATTACGATCCAGGACGAAGTAACGAAAAAATAATGTCTGCTAATTTAAAATCGTCTTGTGTTGTGCGTTGACAGTGTCAATGGCAGGATTTTGAACGTTGATAATAGTTAAGTGTGGTTAGCCATCGAATTATCATTCAACTGCCATTGTAATTTTTTGTTACTCACTCTGCTCTTTAATGGCGTTTCAGTGGCACGTCGATGGTGTAGTTTACTAATTATTAAATTGCTCATTAAGCGGGATAAAAATTAAGATATTCATAGTAATTTTCATAATAATTTTAGTAAGACAACATTGATCTTTAGTGATTGAATGAATGAATGCCATCACTGCCATTCCACTGGCACTCTATTGAGTCTCAACTGCCATTGCAACTAAATTTTAGCAGAATAACAAATATTATCATAATTGCAACATAATATCAATAGAGTCTCAACAGAAGTACAAAGCATGCTGAAGTCATATCCACATCCATCGCTGGTTCAACCGTGGCTCTATACGGCATGTGGAGAGTGCTACTGTTACAAAATTGTACCTAATTCTTAGTTGATGCTGACAATGTTACACTACATTTGCAAGTAGCTGGTTATATACTCGATGGCAAGTAGTTTAATGTTAATTTATTCAAGTGATTGAAGTCATCGTGTCATCTAACGACGCGTTGACGGCAGTTGCCACAAATGTCGATGCACACGATGACAACAAGGTGTTTCGATTCTTTTTTATGGCTAGCTTATTAAATGGCAGTTGTGCTCGTTCGCTGTGGCAGTTTCGAGTTTTATAGAGACGGAGATGACATGAACAAATGATTTATTGGATATATGATAAATGGTCTCGGATTAAATTATCATCTTGTCAGGACAATGTAGCTGCGTCACTCAGAGATCAAAATAATAGAGACCATAAGTAATTTCCTAAAAGGGATTCAACTGTGTGTTTAGCACTCTATAAAAATGAAAGTTGTTTGTATTTCTATCTAATTATGATTATTTTCTCTTTAGTGTATCGTATTTCATTTGTCGAACTAAGCTTTTTGTACGTGAAACTCAACAATCGGTAGTAAAAAGAAGTGTATTTAGGTTTTAAATAAGTGTACGCGGTAACGAGAGGTTGAAGAGTAACGACCTAGGTTTAATTTTATGAGGCACGAGGTGATCTGACAGCGGAATGAACTAGTGGTCGAAAATTCGGCGCGGTTGTCGCCCGATGCGGTGACGGGCGAGCGCGCACCGCTCCTACGGTCGCTACGCGGGTCGGAGGCTATGATTACCTCACCTGCTTGGCACTTCGGATGGTGAAGATGAGGAAATATTTAGATTATTATTTATTCAACATTTGTCATTTTCCTTACTTCATCATTTAAAACTTTCACTGTCATTGGAGGGTAAACCCTGACCGATGACTAAGTGACGGGACGGACAAGTCGTGCGCCTGGTGGTAAGCGACAACCCTGTCCACAACAGTTGCAGTGCCACTCAAGGTCTAAGGGGCACTTACACTGCGCCTGACACCCCGAGGCATAAGTTGACAAGCCTCATGTGCCTGTAATTTCACTAATTTTTTAAAGTTGCTTTCGTAGAGGGTTTCATAAAAACAACAGTAAAGTTATTATTCATTAACTGAAACACAACAGACGTATATAAATTTTACTTAATGACAATGAAAAATTAACAAATAGTTATACGCCCATATTATAGTTATGTGAAGCGTTTCATGTTTGTATTAACCATTAATATCTGCTTCAAAATTTATTTACGTAGCTTCACGTATTTATCGCTGGCAAATAATAAAAAACTCGCTCAATTTAGATTCTAGATACGTAAACAAGAAATAGTTAATTAAAAACATTAATAATGGACTGCGCAATCAGTAAAGTAACAGAGCATAGAAAACTAACAACAAAATACGTAAAAGACGAACGAGTGCTTCCACCAAAAAATTTAACTTCCAACAACAGCAACTTTAACAACAAAAGAAGTAAATGAATGCGAAAGAAAGTTATGCGGTACACTTTCCTATGCATTATAGTTTAAATTATGCCTCTCATATTAAAGCTCTTTTGTCGAAAACGCTACCATTGACATTGCGGACAAATTTCTATGCGTTTAACTGCCGCTTGATGGCGGCAATTTATTCAGAGCCGTTGGAACATTTGACAGTAAAAAAACAACCATTGCAGCTGAACGGAGAACTTTTCTATTACAATTCCGGTAGAGGCGAAAATTGTTTACATTTAATGTCTAATGTTGGTAAAAGAGGTTGTCACGTGAAGTAATTTTGCCGACACGAATTTTCGTGATTTGGTAAGCGGTAGGTTTTTATCCATTTGGGCTTTTTCTCTGTGGTAAAAAGTGTCGTGGAGGTGGATGCCCCGCCCGCGGACCGTGACGGGCTCCAGGCGAGGATTAACCGGTACTCGACAACGGCGTCGTTTGGACCAATTCAGTGTTTTACAACAAATATCTGTAGTATCGTGTCCGTTCCACGCATCGGCATTTACAACATTAATGGTTACGTCCTTAGAGACTTGACGAAAATTAATTGTTAATACACCTTTGAACATACAATTTTTCGTTACGGTTGTAAGTTACATCTTTACTTAAAAAGGCGATGCGACGGTGTTAGAATCTTATGTACAGATTTTTGTAGTTGAATAAATTTATTTTTGGTCGTGTGTTTTAAAAATGTTGAAGTTTGGTTTATGTTATATACTTAGTCACTGAAACTAAATCCAAACAGTAATTAAATGATCCAGTTAAGGCTAAAAATATGTAAAATTTAAGTAAAATATAAGCAATTATGTACCTACTTATGGGCATTTCCCCAAAGCCGCAATTGTCTGTGTCCATGCACTAAACTCCACTTATTTATCAAAACAAAACTATAAAAAAATGAAAGTATAATATAGGTCGATAGCTAACTGGAGAGCACAAAATCTTCCCAATAAACTTTTCCGACCTAATGGAAAAAATCCGAAAGGTCTAAAACTTGACAACGGTGGCGTGTCCCGAATGCAGAATTCAACACAAAGTGCCATTTTTCTCAAAATTGGAACCGTATACCAACATTAGACTTTAGTTCACGTATAATAAGTTAGATGACAGTACTTTTAATCTGAATTTAATAATAAACTAGACAATAGTTTTATCAAAATACCAAGATTGCTGCGTGTCCCAGGCTTACGCGGGAATTAGGTGGTAGTTACTATTCACGCTACACATCAGAAGTGAGCCATTTTAGAACTTTCGCAATTTGTTTGTATTATTCGTCCATCACACCCCTGCGGCGGGATGATTTGTTACCGATTTTAGGACTTTTTGCGTGTAAATACGTAATTCAGTGGATTAGATCCAAGTTGATTTTTGAATTCGGTGTATTTAAAAAACGAAATTTGATGATTGTATGGAATATTTTTTGTACTATGTGTTGTAATTGTAACTAAAATATGATAACTATTTATTGGTATACAAGTATTGTCGTTTACGAGTAATATAAAAAAATATATATTTTCTGAATCCCGTGGCCTTAGATTTGGAAGATTTTATGCCACGGAGTTCAGAAAATCTTCCACCGAAGTCGGAAAAACCTGCCATTGAAGCCATGTTTTCTTTGAAAAGCAAGAATTTTATACGTTTTTTCATATAAATGTTTAGTTAATACTATTGATTTTCACAATTTTATATCACTACATAGTATGATTCCCACTGAAAATGAATAAGGAAAATCAAAACATAAAACAAAAATCGGAAATGAAGAAGATGAAGGAACGTGCTAGGAAAGCAAAGATAAAAAGCGATCCGATTATATATGAAAGGTTTAAAGAAAAAGATAGACAGAGGTATGCGACGAAAAAGCGGAAAGAATAATTTTGAAGCTGCATGAATTACCTCGTCATGTATAAAAAGTAATGAAAGATATTAATCGTGCAAGTTTCCAAAAAATTATTTCTTTTGTAGCTACAGATAACGTACTAAAGTTTCTTTTAAAAAGAGGTACGGAAATACTTTGTGTGATTGAAAAAAGGCTGAACAGCTAAACTGAAAACTGATTTTAATTCTTAGTCTTAAGATGAAATTTGTTTGCGTTGTTCTGGTCGATTTATAAATAAATTTTAGTTTTTAAAGCCTGATTTAATTATTATTGAATTGTTTTAATGCCTTTTTCATAATATTTTATTCAAAAATTACGACATTTGTTAAAAAAATCCTGATATCGGTGGTAGCTGAATTTGGTGGATCAAATATTTTTTTATTTAATCTTTTTTCAAAAAGTATACATTTTACAATAGTCTATCTCCCGCCAAACTGGAAACAGTTTGTTGGCGAGTACGCTCTTACACAATTAAAGTTATACTTAATGATTAAATACGCACTCACTGGCAGTGAGAAGGTACTTCTCATGTAGGTCAAACTTACTTATTTAACAAAACAACAATAACAATTACAATAATATATAAGAAATGCAAGTTCTCAAATTCTATCTTTTCTAATATGTCATTGACTATTAAGGACCTAGTTGGCCAATTAACAGAATCTTATGTATCCTTCCTGCTCAATGTTTTTCCTGAAATTAAGAATAAAATTCGACCACTGAAGTCAGAGAATTTAGCCCTTATCAATAAGCAAAACGTTAACATTAGGAAGATGTCAAATGATACTATATACAATTTGGATTTATTGCATGGCCTGTTTTCGTATTTAACACTATGCATTTCAATAAATAATTATTTACATAAATGAAAGATTTTGTTGGGATCTCAACAGACGAAAAACCTCCACACATTTTATGTTTGAAAGATTTGGCTTTTCCTCAAATCTTGCAAGACTTCTTTTTGAACATTAAAACCCCAAAACGAAAAAAAATTGTGCTAAAAATATTGCGATTCAGCTATAATTTTGTATATTAAAAACAGAAAGCAAAAGAAATTGTACGGCAGCGTAGTGTCACGCATGATGTGTTTGCAGTTGGTCGTAACTACCATAGTCATGGGCATAACCTGGTACCTAGCCTGGCTAGTATGCCGACAATAGCGGACACGCTTTTGGATTCCCAATGAACAATTAAAGGGAAAGAAATCGCCACCGGCCCGTGGCTAACCGCAACTTTCCAGTTTCCTATGTCTTTGACGTTGCCTGCTTGCGTTTAGACCTTAGGGAACCTAAGACGCCGTGCGGGTTATTGTCTTGCAAAAACGTATCTCAATTTCAGATTATAATACGCAACTTTAATGTAATTATGTGCTGTATATGTATTTTACACCCTCAAGGCCTTTGGAGATGTAATTTATAATAATATTTTAATTTATAATAGTGGGGAACGGGAATGCAAAGTTTTGGACTCTGTATCTATATTCATTAAGGCATTTTTAATGCGCGCCTTTGCAGTTCCAACAATACCTGTGGTGCCTTTTTTGGATTTATTTATTTGATGAATTTGGCCTAAATTGGTCAATATGTGTGTTAATGTCTTCACACTATCGACTAAGCTCTCGTCGTCCACAAGACTCATTTGGCAGAATCAAAATTCGAACCGCGAAAGAGGCACAGTGCATTCTTTAAATGTATCCGCGCCGTACACGTCGACAATGTTTCAAATCGTTTGCGCTGCGTTAGCGTCACGTCGGAACTCGTATAAATCGTAACATTGCATGAATTTTAGCAGTAAACCGTGTTTGATTCCGAAGCGAATTCGAAAATAATTAAAACGAAAACAAATGAATTACCCTATAATTATTAATTTTGATGCCTTTGTAATTTTATCTCAATTTAGTGGTAATAAGTTCAGAACGGAAATTTCATAAATTTATCTCCTGATAAATAATTTCTATTGGTCAAAAATCCCAACCGGTGACCGTTCGAAACACTGAATTGTTTTTAGTATTAGGTACACGATCAATGCCAGTTTTTCCTTGGTCTAATTTGGTATGGTCCTCAGTAAATGTATTAAATATTTTGTCGGTTTAAATCGCATTTTAGAAAGTTTAATAAATTTTCAAATTTACCAGGGCATCAGAAGTGGATCGGAAGGCCGATTAGGCACGCAGGCGGTCTTCGGTCGCGGTGGTTGGTAGAAACAATCGATAGTCAACCATAACGTTGTCTGAACAATCGACCATGATCAACAATTTTTACGCATTTCGGACACTAGGAAAACAGCGCTTGGTTTTTGTCCTCATTGTTTTTACCTCGTTAACGATTACGAAGACGGCAACGATTCTATTAACTACCAAAATAACTAAAAAGTGTACATGGACAATTCGACGGCATTCTCAATTCCAAGCACGCACGTGTCCAAAACTTGACAATTAAGGTCACAAGCCGAATCGTGGAAAGCAAACCCATTAGCGGATTGAAGCAAGCACCACATTAAACTATTCGCTGGGCGTGAAGCCCTACATCTCGCATACCGATATGATAATTGACTTTACCAGACTCTTA
Source organism: Hyposmocoma kahamanoa (assembly GCF_003589595.1). Taxonomy (NCBI): domain Eukaryota; kingdom Metazoa; phylum Arthropoda; class Insecta; order Lepidoptera; family Cosmopterigidae; genus Hyposmocoma; species Hyposmocoma kahamanoa. Next base: position 528,913 of record NW_020653713.1, read on the forward strand.
CGACCACACTTGCAGACCTTAAAAAACCTAAAAGTTCTTATTCGACGTTAATTACTCATGGGTCTTGCTACAATGGATATGTGGTAGATACGCGTTCTCGTAATTTAGATATGATCTGATCGGTGGATGGGCACCCGTCACGCTCCGCCGCTGCTTCTTCATATGTGCGCACGCGCTTACATTTGCGCGAGGCCGGAACGAAAACTTTTGTAGTTCTTGCTTAGTGATTTTAAAGTTAGATCAACTTGGGTGCTAAGTACCTACATTATCTTAAGTATAGTGAGGTCGCTTCTTATTATTACAACTGCATTTTAGCAGTTATTTATAAATAAGTTAAACAAGTTTTGGCCTGTATAACCAAGAAAGTTTTGGCTCGTGGGTAGGTGGAGGGTATGACCAGGAAGGCGTATACATGACTCAGTCTCGTTTACCGTTTTTGAATAATAATTGTTAAGATTATAACTGTTCATAACTTTATAATCTATTTCTTTTGAGAATTAACAACGTAATTAGTAATTACTAAGTCAAATAAACACTCATCACTAAAAAGATATGAACAACATTGTCAGTTTCTTACTTAAGAGTGTTGTAAAACGTACATTATCGATGGTAATTATTCCTTTTTATTATATTATTATGACACTCAAATAAAACTGTATTAAGGGCTTGAGTAATTTTTTACCTGCAAACAGTTGTATTGCAGGGAAAGTACATTAAGTAATTCAAATTTAGGATTGAAAATTCTACTTGATTGTATCCATTGAACGCGTGGTCGTGGTAACCGCTACCTTAGAGTTGATCAACTTTTGGTTTATGGTACCTACCTACATACACTCTTGTCATATGAACAGGTAGTCTCAAAAATCTGTGAAATTTCTTCAGATGCGCGGCGGTGGTACGAGTAATTCTATGACGACATATCTATTATTTTTGTGGCCAAATCAAACATCAATAAATGAATGGCACATCACAAGTTTCCCACACCAAAAAGATACCATTTACCATTCTTCTCTAGGCCTATATTTTACCTACATTGCTACAATAATTGTCTAACATGAAACTCAAAAACTTTGCTCATATCGACAAAAAGCCTATTCTCCTGAACCGTTGGGTTGTTGACCTCGGTGCTCGACGAATCGGTGATGGCTCCGATTGATGTTCACAGCTCACATCTCGACACAGAGCGAGTCGAGATCGCGTGAATTCAAATTGTTCTAAATTTGGGCAAAAGACAAAGACAAATCAACTTTGGGAATAGGTTTGTTATGTCCAGTGCTTATGTTCCTATTGAATGAAGTGCAGCAAATACAAAACTTGACTCTAAAATTGAACTTCGACACACGCTACTCCGACAATATATTACATCGACATGATTTTTCTCAGACATTACGCTACTTCGACAATATGTTACATCGACATGATTTTACTCAGACACTACGCTACTTCGACAACACAGACGAGATGTTTTTTAAAAAAATCTTTGTACTCTGATAAGAAAAATCATCATTACAAACCCACGTAGGAAATGGTTTCTTATATCGGTCAATATAACAAAAAACGGACAACATTATATAATTTGAAATTTATATAAATTATAATTATTAATACAAAGATCGAACACTCAAAAAAAATTCCTTCGATCCGGTCGGATTCGAACCGACGTCTTCTTGCATACCGTGCCAGACGCTATACCAACTAAGTCACGGAACGAACTAACGGACCTCACAAATTTCTCTATGTGCTTGAGTCGTGTCTTTGTATTTGGTTTTTCAATGACTTTTTAGTCGTAGCGCCATCTATGAGGAATCTATGAAAGATTTAATTATAACAAAGTAGTGGAGTAATTTCACAAAAAAGAATTGAATATCAATTCAATAAAAATTTAATTAATACAGTGAATAGCGACATCTGTCGCCAGGTCTGGTAGCTGTAAAGGTACTAACTGGGTGATAAATCTTTCATAGATTTCTCATAGATGGCGCTACGACTAAAAAGTCGTTGAAAAACCAAATACAAAGACACGACTCAAGCACATAGAGAAATTCGTGAGGTCCGTTGGTTCGTTCTGTGGCTTAGTTGGTATAGCGTCTGCCACGATATGCAAGAAGACGTCGGTTCGAATCCGACCGGATCGAAGGAATTTTTTCTGAGTGTTCGATCTTTGTATAATAATTATAACAAACTAGTGGAGTAATTTCACAAAAAAGAATTGAATATCAATTCAATAAAAATTTAATTAATACAGTGAATAGCGACATCTCTCGCCAGGACTGGTAGCTGTAAAGGTACTAACTGGGTGTTAATCTGTAATAGATTTCTCATAGATGGCGCTACGACTAAAAAGTCGTTAAAAGACCAAATACAAAGACACGACTCAAGCACATAGAGAAATTCGTGAGGTCCGTTGGTTCGTTCCGTGGCTTAGTTGGTATAGCGTCTGCCACGGTATGCAAGAAGACGTCGGTTCGAATCCGACCGGATCGAAGCAACTTTTTCTGAGTGTTCGATCTTTGTATTAATAATTATAACAAACATAGGAGTAATTTCACAAAAAAGAATTGAATATCAATTCAATAAAAATTTAATTTATATAAATTATTAAAATACAGAGTGTTTTTTAAAATGGTACAGTATGGGGAAATATAAAACCATAGAACGATACAAAGAAACTATCTTAGGAACCATAAAGTTGTCTTTTGTGTGAAAATAATTTTAGCATAGGTACTAAATTTTTCGGTCAAGCGTGAGTTGTCCATAAAAACGAATAAAATTGATTAAAATCTTTTTTAGTGTCGATCGACTCAGTTTCAAGACAGAATTATTACATTATGTGGGATGAAAAAAATCAGGACATACAAGTTGGTCAAATTTAGTAAAATGTTATTCATGAAATTTTTTTTTATTAAATTTGACCAACTTTGCTGCCCCGATTTTTTCTTCCGGTACAATGAAGTCATCCTTTTAAGAAACTCAGTCTATTAGCATTAAAAAAAATTAGTCAATTTTATTTATTTTCTATGAAAAATATTTTGTGGAATTTGATCAACTTCTGCTGTCCCGATTTTTTCGTCGCATACAATGAAATGATCCCTTCATGACTCTGAGTCGATCAGCAGTAAACAAAATTTTAATCAATTTTATTAATTTATTTTTAATTTTTTTAATTGAGTTCGTAAGGCAGTTTTTTTGTATCTTCTATGGTTTTGGATTTCCCACTATTGCCCCATTAAAAAAAAACACTCTGTACAAAGTGTCTCTGTACAAAAAAAAAATATTAAAATAAAACAAAATATTATTATTTGTTAATGTAAAATAAAAGAAATAATAAATATAATAGATTTTAAAATAATACTATTTTAAAATCCATTTTCAAAATTCTGCTTGGAAAAGCAGTTTCAAATTTTCTTCCGTCACGAAAATAATAATTTATGTTTTTTCTGTTTACTGTAATTAGGTTCTTGTTTACACAAAAATCGGTATTCATTCAAATTCGAATCAACGCAATGGCATTGGTTATAATATGGTAAAATTTTATATTAATATACTACATTATTACCGATAATCCTGCGTGGAATAATGTAGTTTTAAATTTTGAGGGTAGGTTTAAATTGTTTTCATAATCTACTATTGAAAAATTAAATATACATATGTATAGCGTGTATAGCATATAAAATTTGTGACAGAATGAATGGTTTCATCACACTTCCACAAAAAACGAATCATTCAAGTGCCGCATGCGACCCGTTGATTGGGTCGGAGGAGGCGGAATATCTTCTTAACTAAGAGGTTCTTAAATAAGAGAAAAACTTCAAAAAAGGACGATGTTCTCAATCCGACTGTATTCTTTTCATGTGTGTATGTAGATTATTCCGGTATTTGTGAACCGATTTTGATGATTATTTTTTGTTGGATAGAGGGCAGGTTCCTCAGTATGATTCCCATTTACATTTGAAAAAAAAAAATTCAACCTCTAAGGATGGCAAAGTTGGGGATGAATCCTGTTTCACACATTTTACGGTAATCATTTTCAATAAAACTTGGTAAATAAAAGTAATTCCACGAACTTTTGAGGTCGTTATTTTTTTACAAAAAAGTTATAATTTGCGGTATATAGAAAAATCTATAATAGGTTTATGCGACGCCGTTTTATGTATTTTTACTTATTATACGCGATATGTGTTATGTATAAATGAATAAAGCAATTATTGAATTACCAGGACTCTAGTTTGACGAGCTCCGGTGAACCAACTGTTTCCACTGTGGACGCTAGATAAACAGGCCTCGGGTTCAATTCCCGGTAGGACCAATTTAGGTAATTATCATTTCTTAGTGTCCCAGAATATTCCGTTGCTCAGGTACTTATAGTGCAAGGAATTTCCGAGTTGGAGACCCGTAATTGGTGTGGTTGTCAGGAACATTATTAACATTTTATTAGTTAAGTGTCTCTGTTTGAAAAATAATTATTACAACTCGCAATTGATACCCGTCCCTCTAGTCGATTTGTTATAGCTAATTGCAGTTAGTTACAATTTTGTAACTTTGTTGAATCAAATGTTAACTCCAATTACTTTTAGCACAAAATTTTTCCGCAGATATTTTTGTGACAAGCATAAGGAACCCATCTCGCAATCTTCGGTCGTTTCCGTTCAATAACAATTTTTCAAAAGCCACACATTCCATGTGGCGATCAATAATGGCGTTCATAGATCACAGCGTCGTCGCTGCGCACGCGCCGACTGCCGACATTCCTCGCGGTCGATCCGTCATCATAGCGCTTGCACCTATCGTGATAAACGATCGGCTCCTGATGACATATTTCCTTTTTTCCTTCATCATTTCAAACACTGGTCATATTGAGAACTTGTGTAGTAAACTACTTTAATACACGAGTGTTGCAATAAGAGGAAGTACGTAAAACAATGACGCAGTAATTTGAGCATTACTGTGTTTTGGATTTGAAGGGTAAGAGTGCTGGTGAAATTACAGGCCAATGGGACTTGTCAACTTACGCCTCAGGGTGACGGGCGCAGTGGCAAGGCTCTTCAGATCTTTGTGATTTAAAGCTCTGAATGGCACTGAAACTGTTAATGACAATTAATTAATTTACATGGTATCAAATAAATTGATATAACATAGCTTAAACATTAATATAGGTGTATAATAAATATACATGTATATTATAAATGTATGTATGTGATATATAAGTACATATAGTAAATATTCTAATTGATTAGACCTCTAGCCCAAATATGATTGTGAAACTAACTGTAATATTTATAATGTCAGTAGTGAGATAGAATCAAATTACTCACAAGATCGGAACAAGTTTGCATTTATCGTTTCAGATTTACAAGGCTATAAAACTTTCTACAACGTCGATCCTTTTAAGATTATAAAGCTGTGATTCTTAAATCACATGGCGTTGTTGCTGGATCAGAGCAGACTCATAGCAAGCAATTATTAAATCAACCATCATCGGAAAAGTAATAAGATTTTTCTTTAGAGAAAGTGTACATTAAAATTTTTCAATTTCTACCAAATTACATTGAACCGTGTGAAAATCCGGTTCGTGGTCCTAACATCGCAATGCTAGATGAGATTCCAAATTGGTTTAGATACGTGCGCAGTGCCACCGTGGGACAACGATTTGCGTTCAATACTTAATAACATTTTGAAAGTTGGATTTCTCGTATATTCGGAAAGGTAGCGTCTTCACATTGTTGACAACGTGTGTGTGATGCCAGATTTGTATTGCGATTATATTCTTCTTCTTGTCGTATCGATGCTTCTTTTATTTTTGGACTATAATGACTTTGAATAGAATGCTGTCACTTTCACTGCGCCATCTCCGACCATGCCGCATGGACAGTGTTGGTGCATCGCCGTCACATTGGGTTAGATTGGCATCCTTGAGTAATTCTAATTGATATTTTGCAATTTATTTAGAGCAACGCGTTTTTGGTTTAGTACTTTCCTTTTTGAGGGCGATATTGCTATAATTAAATAATGTGTAGTACTAGTAGTAAACTAGGCTGTATAAGTAGAAATACTAGCTGAATGAATATAGGTTTGTGTTTGGAATTGTATTAAAAAATAAGATGAAAAAAGAAGAACGTCTTGGTTGTTCTGGAACAAGCTTCGATCAGTTGATACGTAACAAATATCTATTCATGGAAATAGCCCAGTTTTGTCTTTTAAAAGTGCCTCACGCTCAATCCTAGCTACGACACTCGTTATAGTACTTAATGATCGAGTGTAATTTTATTAATATTTCACGATAATATACTCCAACTTAAATAATAATACTTAATTGCCACTGAAGAGAAAACTAACCTGAAAATTACCATATAACGGTCTCCGTTCGATATACAATTGTTCAATAAGATCTCATATTGTTGTTTTTGTTCATTCTTTCCGTAAAGGAAAAGGCTTCATTTGGTTCGTAACCATACAGCCAAGTTTTGGTGAGTTTTTCCTTTTCTTTTTATTTTTAAAGGCATACGCCAAATTTTCAGTCCTTTAATTATTTTATAGGCATTAAGCCTCGTTTTCGGTGAGTAATCACATCAGATTGGGATCAAGTCAGGGTATAAGGTTTCATTGTTAGTTACAACAAGTAAAAGTCATAGATATCAAACTTAGTAAGGAAAAGAACAACATCAAAAAAGCCTATATGGGTTTCCGAAGAAAATGTAGAGTTACACAAAAATTGACAATGGTAGTTGTAAACTAACATAAACATAATTTTTGAAAGAAGAAATTGTATAATGGATTCCAAGATCACCGTTCAATTTTTTTCTAGAAAAGCCATTATTATGTTCTAACACTTTGTACTCTATTCAACAAAAAAATCGTCTAAATGCGAATGATCGACGCGATTACGTCATTTGTCGATGGAGTTTATAAATTGGTTATAAAGGGGCATAATGCAGTAGCCGCGAACAGAGCCAATATCTGACCGAGAATTCTGCACTGTCATCTGTAATAGAGTGCATTAGAACCGATGACAGCATTCCTATAGAAATTGGCTAACGTTCCTCTAGGGTTGGGTTCTATAATACCAAAGAAATGTTTTAATAGAATTTTTAGTAGTTTTTTCAGTTTTTTCAATGTTATAGGTTATTACATCATGTAAATGTATATAACACAAAAAAATTCTCAAGTTCTAAAACACGTTCAGTTTTGATGTACTATGAAAAATGTAATGCAAAATCAAAACGTACTACCATTAACTTCTTTCCTTGGGAGAAATTAGTTTTGGTTGAATTTCTGTTTAAATGTGTCAGTTCGTTATTTTTGTAGCTACGTAATTTTCTAACTTTGCAAATTTCCAGCATCGTAACTTTTATAGCAAAAAAAAAGTTGTTGGTAACCCTATTTGTAATAAACGATAGTCCATCCCGGGTGCGAGTGTTGCGTTGCGTAAATGACATTCCGTTGAGTTTTTTGGTGCGAGCGGAACGGATCGTGGTATTCCCATCTGGAGCATTCCACTTAATGGAGGCTGCTCGGTTCATGCTCGGTTACCACGCTTCCGGTATGTACCAAGATATTTTCGGTGTGAAATCAACGGCATTGTAGTGGTTTTTTTGGGAATCGTTGACCCTTTGGTGAGAACACTCCGTCAGGGTGCGATCTTGTTACTGCAAGCTGCAATCTGTTTTAACCTGTCTTCCGAAGACACACTAAAATATATGTATAATCCGTTGATATTGAAAAGGTAATAATTTACGAATGAAATATCCTAATAATTTACAATCTTTGGAGATAATACGAGCTACACGGAAATTGTGAAACATACTCGCTAATATGTTGCAATTTCTTATCCATTGACATTCAAATTTATATTCTAAAATATTTATTTCGAAAGTAAACAAATTACACTTGAAATCGCTACTACTATTACTCATTCCTGAAGCAAATTTTCCAGAGAAGAATTAGTACGAAACTTCAGGGGTTACTCTTTGTAAATAGACATTTGTTCATTTCAAATTCAAATTCATATATATTTATTCGTCAACATAGGTTACAATAGATACTTTGAAATAATTGGTGATAAATAAACTTATGGTGACCCTCTATGCGGCGCATCAAGGCATACGAAGTAAATAAGTAAATGAGTATAAGGAACATAAGAATTATATACAATTTATAAAGTTCTTAACTAATATTAGTATGTCTGACACCACTTATTATATTCATTACGTTGTCAATATACAAATTAATGTTATGATTCTACAAACTAAAAATATTTTGATTAAAATAATAATTAAAAATATCAAATTACTTATTAGGATACAAATACTCATCAATAGAGTAAAATGTTTCATTAACAAGGTATTCAAATTAATTTCTTTTAAATATAACAATATCCTTAATGTTCCTTATGTCAGATGGTAATTTATTATAAATCTTGGCACTCATTACAATAATACTGTTACATATAAGGGCAGATCTGCTACCTACGCTGTCAAGTTTATCAATCCTGCGGGCACTCTTAACATACTTAAAGAATTTTGTATTGTCTCTGATGAAAACTGCGATGTTAAATACATAAAGAGATGTTTACGTTAGTAATCTATGTTTCTTAAAAAGGCCTACAGCTGTCTGTTCGTTTTAAACCACACATTGCTCTAATATTTTTTTTTTTGCGCTAGGAACACTCTCTTCACATTTATTGCATTACCCCAGAAAATTACTCCGTAACGCAATCTTGAAGCTATGAAACAGTGATATGCTGTTAGGACCACCTCAAGGCTTGCTTTCTTCCTTAACATAAATAGCGCGTATGATAACTGATTTATCTTTTTTACATGTAAATTCCATTTGGGATTGCCATTTCATTTTACTGTCTATAAACAAGCCTAGAAATTTAGTATTAGTAGTCATGTCAATGTTATTATTATTATTATATGTCAAAATTTTTATTAGTAAATGGATTTAAGGCGTAGTTTGTTAGTTGAAAGTTCGTAATTTTAGTCTTCCTAAGGTTTATATTTAAGTTGTTATTATTAAGCCACTCTACTACCTCTTTAAGACTGTCAAGTATTTTGGATTTGTCTTCGTACAGTATAGTACAATCATCTGCTAATAGTCCCATCGGATAAGGTGTGGATTTTGTTATGTCATTAATATAAATTAAAAATAGGAGTGGCCCCAGGATACTTCCTTGAGGGACACCATGAATAAGCGAATTTGATCTGGATGTATACATCTGGATGTGTAAAGTATATATACTTTTTCGGTTTTTTGTTTTTTTGCAGATTCTGTTTATTTTTGTTAATTGAATTCTGTCACTATGATGGGACTTTAATACAGACAATGTGCTACCTCGAACGCCGTAACTCTCCAGTTTTTCTAAAAGTATTCTATGATTAACAAAATCAAAAGCCTTCGTCATGTCTAAAAACATTGCGAAGACTTCCCGTTTTTTATCCATTCCTGAATATACCCTACTCAAAAACTCGTAAATCGCTACATCTATTGATTTTCCTTTTTGGAATCCTTTTTGTTCGTTTGAAAATATGTTTTTAGTTTCAAAACTATCGTACAGGTTATTGTATATGACTTTTTCAAAAATCTTTGAGAGTACTGGTATTAAAGCCACTGGTCTGTAATTTTTTAAGTCTCTTCTATCATCTTTTTTATATATGGGTTTAATTATTGTAGTTTTTAGTGCGATAGGATAAACACCTTGTTCAAAGCAAATATTTGCGATGTAACTTAAAATTGGGGATATAGTTGAACATGTACTTTTGAGAACCTTAATGTTTATGTCATTATAGCCCGTGCTTTTTGTGTTTTTAAGATTATTAATTATCTGTGCAATAGATTTAGGATTAGTTGGCTTCATAAAAAAAGAAGAAGGACTGTTGTATTTACAAGTAGATTTGAAGTTAGGATTTTTATTTTGTTTAAATGTTGTAATGTTAATATAGTAGTCGTTAAAAAGTTGAGCAATCTTTGAACGATTAGTAACACGTTTATACACAAGTTCTGTGATTTATTCCTTAGGGGTAATTTTTTTATGTTTATTTATAATCTGCCATGTAGCCTTTGATTTGCTACTTGACTTATAAATGTGATGATTATTTTGAGCAATTTGAGTTAAATTGATTATTTTGTTGTATCTTTTAACAAAATCTCTGAAATTTTCTTTATCTACTGATTTTTTAGATATTCTATATTTCCACAGCAAGGATCGTTTTCTTGTACTACATTTTATGATACCCTTAGATAACCATTTCGGCCTCAGTATTGTAGATCTCTTCAGTCTGATAACTGGAAAGCAGAAGTCGTATATCAGTTTATTTAAATCGTAAAATGCTTTAAATCCTTCATCAGCATTATATTTGGATACACTTTATAAAAAAAAAGCATTGGATATATTCAACAAATTTTTTCAAATTTTCCTTCGAGTAGCCACGTTCAAAAAAATACCAATATTTGAACCTACATGATTTTTCTACATGACAAGTCATAATTTGTGCTTTGTGGTCAGATAGACCTAACTCTATTACTTCAGCTTTACCCTTACGAATGTTGTGTATAATATTGTCGATGCACGTAACACTGTCTGGCCTTGTAATTTCTATAAAACCATACTTCATATTGTAACGTTGCACTAATGTTTCAAATTCTTGCGTCAATTTATTACTTCTAGTGAATCTGTCAATATTAAAGCCACCGCAAATGACAATGCGTCCTCTACGGTAGATCCCTCAATATCTTCGAACAATTCATCATCAGAGATTAGAGAGTCAAAAGAGTTAGAAGTATTTATATTAATTATCTCCCTTTTTTTCCTATATGTTATGTTCTCTGTTATCTTTCGATTTGGTGGCAGTGGAGTCGATGTAGTCTCCATTTTAGCCGAAGAAATAGGTGTATCAATTATCTGCTGGGTTTGTTCTAGCGTTGTATCTCCTGCTGTGTTAGAACTTAGCGCAAGAAGCGGGGACGACGATGTGGTTAACTTTTTTTGCTTGTTGTAATTTGAATACAGATGTTTCACTATTTATTGATATTGTTAGTTTTTTCTGTGGGTTTGATGAGCATATATCACATTTCCAATTAGCTTTGCTACTTGGTTTCATAATATTATAAAACCTTTTTATTGAAACACTAGTGTAGTTCACATGAAAGCTATTAAAACATGTCCCACAGTTGAGAAATTCTATGTTATCAATTTTTGTTTTACATTTATAGCATTTTTCCATTATATTTGTAGTATAAATATCTCTTTAATAAAATCGCCAAAAAATAAAAAAGAAGAAAAAATAGAGAATAAAGGAAATTATTTTGAAATCGTAGGTTTGAACCTAGTTCGTCAACTTGGCGCTCATGAGTTACACCGCTCGACCACTAAGCAGGTGACTCTTATGCCGAAATAGTGAGACGGCATCATCACTGTATTTTCTTTTTTTTGTAATTCGTGGATATCGATCAACTGTGTGAATCAATTATGTAGCAACATACACGTCACAGTTCAATTCAAAACAAAAGCTTGATGTTCGTTATTTGTAAACATTTAAAATTAAGCACTGTTCAACATAATTCAATTGACAAATTAAATTATGTTTTTGTTATACCACTTCACTTATCCATATTATGATGTGATATTGGTATACTTCTTACATTAAAGAATATTTCTTTGCAAAAATATTCAAAAGTTAGTTAGTTAGTTAGTGTGAATAGTAACTTTTGCATTAGTTAGTTAATGCAAAAGTTACTATTCACAAAATTTTTGGTCCTCTATTTGAATATTGTTATATCCTTTGGAATACAACTTGAAAATTGTCACAAACAAAAACATTCAATATCTATTAGGGTTGATTCAAATTTCCGCACTTTGATGTTTATATTATTACTTTTAAAACTTAAATTAATATAGAGCCGATGTTTACGTTAATGCGTTCCGGTTTTTTTACTTATTATTAGATTTACTATACTAATTTCAAATGAATGAATGAATGAATGAAATATTCTTTATTGCACATAAAATTACAATTAAAATACAATACAATAGCTTAAGTATAATAGTAGTAGTAAGTCAATGTGCAACAGGCGGCCTTATTGCTATGTAGCAATTTCTTCCAGGCAACCTTAGGATAGACATTTCGGATATGCAAAAGGGGTGCAACCAAAGAATATCATCATAATATCATCATTCAAATATCAAGATTGATACATAATTACCGTGATCATTTCGTCATTATTGTCATTGCCCCTTTAGTGAGTTGGGGACTTAGTAAAGAGCGACAGTCCGGAACAATCAGTTCATTTTTATCCCTTGTAGAATATTACTCATCACATTTAAAGAATAATTATTGATCAAACATTTCACACTCATAGCCCCGCACTAGGGAAGGCCTGGTGTCGCGGGTGCCATGGACACACACATAGAACACCACAAACCCAAATCCAAACTCGCGAAAGAAATAAATGTAGATTATACAAACATTTCAACCGGCCGGTGAATCGAACCCGGAACCTCTGCGTGGCAGACCAGCATGGGAACCGTCCGGCCACAGAGGCAGTTGAACTCATATTTACGTAAATATTTCATTTTTGTAATGTTCTGTGGCGCTGCTAGTGTGAAAATGCAGCAGTAGAGCTCCTTGTGAAAGAGTTCGTCCAAGGAAGTACTGCCACCTTACCTATTTCTGCCGCCAAGCAGTAATGTGAGCATTACTGCGTTCCGGTTTTGAAGGGTAATCACAGGCACATGGGACTTGTCAACTTATGCCTCAGAGTGGGCGCAGTGGCAATGCCCTTTAGATTTTTGCGATTTAAAGGTCTGAATGGTACCGCAACGTTTATGGACAGGCGTGTCGCTTACCAACAGGCGCACGACTTGTTCGTCCCATCACTTACGTCTATATCATAAAGTAAATGTTAATTTATATAATAACACATTTAAACCCATCGGACATAAGTACTTAGTAAACAGGGTATTGAATGTTGAATGCAAACTTTTAAAGGGATTGTTTGGTGTCGTAAATAGAATGTTAATTGGTAAACGAAGCTTTCTTACATTTCATTCGTTAAGAAAATGTATTTTCAATCCTGTTGCAATAATCTTTTTAAAGCATGGCGTTCAAGTACCTAACATACTGTGTACCTTTTCATTGCCGCCGCGGCGTTCATTAAACGAGTAAATACCTACTTATAACAAATGTATTCGATATTTATACTTACTAGTATATAACGCCACTGAAGAATTTTCCTAAAAGAAGGCCTTCTGTCCAAACCCACGCCGGCGTCGCGTCCTCGTACACCAACCTTGCAGTTTGACGTCAGCGTTTAAGAAAAGAGTTGAATTTGGAAGATCTCGAGTCACGATCAAATGTTACCGAAATGTTGCGCCCGCGCTACCGTCGCTGCCACCGTGGGAAGCTTATCTTCTGCTACCATTTCAGGGCAATTAATCCACCAACCAGTTTGCTTTTATCCGCCGTCGACACATCGTGTAAATTACTCAGCTTGACTTTGCGACCCCAAGACCAGTTCAGAAATTCACATGAAAACATTTTCAAATTGAACGGGCTCTAAATACGCAAACATGCATTACGTCTTTATTGAGTAACTTCTCGTGTACAGCTCTCCAAAAAGCAAGTAATGTATTTTCCACTTCGAACAAAAGTCGGAATTTTGGAAAGACGATATTCTTTGAACTGAGGTTGCAAGTGTATGAATCACTGTATTACTCGGAAGTGATGTTGTTCGCCAATATTCAAATGTTCCACGTCTTTATGGGGTATTAATGCTCATGTTTAACGGTTGTTGTGGTTAAGTCTGAGCCTTATTACCTTAATTGGCCAGCTTAGAAGGATTTTATTAATTTTACGGAGAGCCGTTTCGCTTTATTTGCTTTAGAGTTTAAAGTTAAAGTTTTGTGTTTCTCTCTAAGTCTACATCTAGTACAAGTGATGTGGTTCTAGTAATAGAAACTCATTAGTTTAGTTGGATCGAGCGGCTGCTTTTGGTGTTGGTTTATCAGTTACAATAAAGTACCGTCGGTTTATCAATTGGCATGCTAATTATTAACTCATTACAAAGTTTTAACTGAAGTAGAACGTTTGTTTGTGCTTGCGTCTGCCTTTGCTTTAAATATTTAATTGTTGCTCCGATAAGCATCAATCACGTGGCAGAGTCATCGACCGCACAGTTTCATCTTTTAACGCCACATTTTGACGGTTAAAAGAGTTTCGGCACGGATTCGAAATTCAATCCGATTTTGAACGATTCGTTGCGCCATTTTTGTGCTCCTTCACTCGCCGCTCTATCGACTTTGTCGGTTTTGACGACACTCCGTTTTTTAAATCGGCTATTCCGTTACGGGATTTAAATACTCATGAATTTAATAAAAAGTCCAGTTAGGTGCAATACCCGTCCAATTAATTTAAACTGGGAAATAATTTCACTCCATTATTTTTATTACAGCTACTACTCAGCATATACTCAGTTTTTCTTTCCTTACCTACCGATTGGAATATTATGTACATTATTGAATATTATGTTCGTATTACATAACATAAACTTGTGGCAGAACGGTCACGATGCTGGTCTGCCACGCAGAGGTTCCGGATTCGATTCCCGGGCTGGGGGAAATATTTGCATCGCCACTCAGTTATTTCTCTCGAGAGTTTGGATGTAATTTTTGGTTGTCTATTTGTGTGTCCATGGCACCTGAGATATAGGGTTTCCCAGTGCATCGGCTATGAGTATTTGCGTTATTTATTTCTTATTCGAAATAGCTTTTCTGCTAAGAATTCATAAAAATGTTAATTTCTTGATTGTTTCGTTCTTACGATGCTATTTTAAGTTGTACAGCGGTCTCGGTCGATGACTCTCGTCATATTTGCGACCAACAGCAATATATGCGTTAGTTACATTAACATAGTTTTTTATGGCACCAAATGACAGGACGAACAAGTGGTGCGCTTGGTATTTAGCGACACGCCTGACCATAGCGGTTACAGTGCCACTCACAGCTTTAAATCGCAAAGATACGAGGGCCACTGCCACTGCACCTGTCCCCCTGAGATATAACTTGATAAGTCCTAACCCCTACTCTTCAAAACCGAAATACAGTAATGGTCACGTTGCTGCTTGGCGGCAGAAATAGGTAAGGTGCCAGTACTTCCCTGGAACAACTTCACAAGGAGCTCTTCTGCTACTGAAGGATTGGCAATAATATTTGTTTACAGGGCGAACTAATTTATTTGTACTCATAGGCTCATAAATAGCAATGATGGAGCGATTGCTTCTCGATTGAGAGATCGAAGATTCGAATCCCCATGGCGAAAAGTTTTTTTTAAATTTTGGATTTTGTTACTAAAATATATATTATTGTTTAGTAACAATGGCTTTCGGCAATCGTGAACAAAAACATCATAATTTATTTTATTTAGTTATAATTCAGACAACTTCATAGGTCCACAATTGTGTTAGTAACTCTTAGTTTATAATTAACAATGATTTCATCCTTTGAGTGAGTTTCCACATCAAAGGACAATCAAATGTCTTAGATATCGTCTTGAAGATGTTGTTACCGCTGTTCCACACTCTGTCTATAGGCGAGTTCGTTTTTTTGCGTAATACTGCGTTGAAACTGTCTGTGCGTGCCTTAACGAGCATGCTCGAGGCACTACAGAATAATGAAACTGCTAAAAGTTTACACCTGTGTAAAATCTATGGTATGGTAAGTGGTAGGCTATGGCCTAAAGCGCATCCTTGGCGGAGACCTACCCCAACGGGACCTATAATTTAATGACGATAACGATGCTTCACAAGTGCTGCAATTCTTCAGCAACTTACACTGAGCTACAGCTAGTTCAGTTTACGGAAAGGCAGTAGAATAGTGTAAGCTACTACCCCCGGAATTCAAAATATGAATCGGACCATACCATCTAAGGTATAGAGGAAAACATTCGTATTTTGAAATAAGTCCTACTTAAAAACCACTCGCACCTCTCAAAATTGAAGAACATACTTTCGAAGAATAATTTAATTTCTAACATCTCAAAACCGCGCCATGACCAAGGTGAACGATCTCCATTTCACGGGCGGTGCGCCCGCGCAGTCTTTAATTGTAATTACACAAATAAACTCACAGTGCGCTATGGCCCCTGTGCTATGAATCAAACCTTTTTTTTTCACTGATGAATCTAGTAATTAATGTTATTACGACTTAGATTTAATTAGACTACAGCAAGATCACATTGTGTGGGAGTCATTAAAAAGTGTAGCTCGTGTTGGTTTAAGGTTATGTAAGGCATTAATGATATTGCAGCATAAAAAATAGTGGGTGATTGATTGGATTCAATTTACAAAAAAGTTATCGTTTTTAACTGATTAAAAAAAAACTAGTTTCTGTTCTCATAAATTGCGTTGTTTCTATAAAATACGATCCTACCTTCCTTACGTTCCTCCAGGTATAGAAATGAAATAGAAATAATTAACTTTTAGTGCATAGAGGCCGTTGGCAGCACTTTACCAAAATGATTCCGTTCTTATTACGATGGACTTGCGGTTATTACTTCCGCGGTATCTAGGTGTGTGAGTAATTAGAGAGTATAATGAGACACTACGTAATTATGTTGAAGGTATTCCAGTGAAAATGGTAGCAATTTTCGAATGCGAAGCGGGCCGCGCTTTCCGGCGCAATGATTCATAATAGTTTATACGTCCGTCTGGTCCTGCGCATGCGGCTTGAGCGATGCGCGTACGACTGGCAATAGGATGCTTGCACAATGCATTTACTGCTCAACTAGCGATTCTTTACAAATAATTCATAAGTCTTACCTCGTATCTCTACCTTGCAAGTCATGGAAAAAAATTGTATTGAACCTCTGTAAATGAGATTGTATGTTCTAATAACATGATTTTATAGTTTATTCATTATTTATTCACTGAATAGCGATGCTAGCCTGGTGGGAGAAAGGTTCCTTTTCGATTGAGAGGTTGACGGTTCTAATCCCTGTGGCGACACGTGCCTAAGACTTTAATTTTATAAATGACGGAAATTTTGTTAATATAAGTAGGAATGTGTCGTGATGAAACCTGCATCTTGAAGAAGGTTTGCAACCCTTGGAAAGCGTGTGTAGTCCCTAATCCACATTGGGTACACACATTTCATAACTATTGTTATGAAATAAATTAGGTACATACCTACTATTGTTCATATTATTGTTATTATTATCTCTTTAGACTCGCCTCTCCCGTGGCCTAAAAGATAAATTACTCTTATTATTAAATAATCATTTTAAATGTGGATGTGTAAGCGCAAATCTTAGCATTTAGTTATGTAATAACATTATGTTAACAATGAATGACTTAGGCTAAGATATTTTTTAATCTTGACAAATAAAGTGACAAATAAAGTTTTTGGATCTTTGAATCTTTGATGGTTGACCTTTTGCTATACACAGCAATTCTGTTGGCAATTATTTGTCAAAAACTTGTCTTCAGACAAGAATTTGTCAAAAAAAGGTACGTTTTTGATATACGTACCTACGTATATACTTTGCAGGTACAAACTAAAGTGATATAACTCGTCGGTGTAATATTTTTTGAGGTGAACAAGTGTAACGTGGAATAATCATTTTTGGTTCGTTTGTTACTTTTGTATTTGCATACATGACATTACCGTATACGAGACATTCGATAACAATAGAGACGTGTTGTAAATATATTTTGAGGAAAATGGGAGGAGACGTAACAATCAGATGTTGAATATTTTTATTGTGATCACAGTGTTAACCACGAGAGATAGCAATTTAGAAGACAGAAAGAAAGCCGGCACAACTATTCATCAAAATAATACTTGTGAATGCAGCTCTAGGTAATTAGGTAAACCTACGTACATACGAAGTCAGTTATTGAAAGTCTGATTACTGCGTCCTGGGGATATTACAAATATACCGTTCAGCCCCTACAGCGGCTTCCGCTCACATCGCGACCTGCACATTGAATGTAGAGACTTACTCATGGAGATATTGATTTATGAAATCCACATGTTTAAACATTGTGTGATGTCGAAATTGTTTTAAGATATCAAATGACGGGACAAACAAGTGCAGCGCATTGGCACTGCCACTGCGCTCGTCACCCTGAGACGTAAAGTTGACAAGTCCCATGTTTTTACCTGCACCCTTCAAAACCGGAACGAAGTAATGCTCATATTACTGCTTGGTGGCAGGAATAGGTTAGGTGGCAATACTTCCCTGGACTGGTGAATGAGTTCGACCAGGTTCGTCCAAACGTAATCGTTTATTAAACTGTACTGTAAGAAAACATATGTATATATGATTATGTTGTAAAGTACCCATTCCATTTGTACACACAAGTAAGAAGTTTTGTGACGGTTACACCGAGAGTGTGTGTAAATAAAAGTCCTGACCTAGACTAGAAGGAATGATGGCTTATTATTTTTTCGAAGCGGCCGACCAAAGAACACGCCTCTTCTGCATATACCAAAGAGCATTTAGCGCGTAACCAGATTATATATACAATACTTTACATACAATACTTTTTCTACGAGTAAATAAAATAAGGAAACTCAACTAATATTAAATTTAATTAATAACGAAAGCCAAACAATTGCTACAAAAATAAAACCAAAGAGATAGAATAGAAGTGGCCAAGCATCGCTTATATTGTTACCAATCATTTGTTTTGATTTGATGTTTACCAATCGCGGTGCGCGTTCGGAAACGGACGCGTCCAATACGCAGTGAGAATTATTATAATCCGAGTTTCGCGCGGCATAGACCGCTGCGCGTAAGTGGCAATGGGGTTCCAACAACTCATAGCCAATGAGCTTTTGGCGTTTATCCAACACGCCATCGATCGACGATGCTGACTTCGTCCACTATCCAACTTCAACGAGGATGAGATGAGTGGCAAGATGATGTTGTTCAAGAGCCGAGGCAAAGCTGAGCAGATGCCATCTTGCCGGAGGGATGGAGGAGTGAAGACTCTCCAGGATGTTATCCTCCTGAAGGAGACTGACCAGCCGTAACCTATGTGGCACAGCACTGACAGGATCGAACTTCCGTTCGGCAACACCGACGACGCGACGCTGCTGTACCTGTCGCGACTACGTTACTCCACGAAGTCTGAGGAGATAGTGGAGTACATCAGGCCAAAAGCCAAATACACCCTGATAGTCGAGCGGTTGGAGTCCCGCCACAACGTGAATTTTATTAATTCGTTTGTGGTGAGAGTGCCGACCGAACATCCATCGATGCAGGAAGAGTTTTGGCCGAAGGGTGTCATATATCGGCGATTTCGCGGCCGGTTACCCGACACCAGATTGCGCCACACGTCGCCGACAAGTACAATACGTGTAGATTGGTTGTTGAGATTATTTTATTGTCACATTGTATTTGTCCTGTCTCTTATACAATTCAGTTTCACCCTCATCGTTCCCACTTTGGTCGACTAGAAAGTCCGGAACACTCCAAAATAGTCAGTGACATACCTACTGCACGTTGGCATGGAGCGCTTTGCTTCATCCTTTTAATGGGCACGGCAAAGGAACGAAATACACTACCGACATTTCACAAAAACAACAATTTACAACTACAATCATAAAACTAATGAAGGCAAGAGTGAATAGGCACTACTTTAGCAAACGCGTACTGTCGGCCGCTGTGACAGTGGTCGCTTAACATCAAGTGAGATTGACGAGTGGTTTCTCGTTTTAGTGTAAATTAATAAACTTTTTGTTGTTTGTAAGAAAAGTGCACAAAGCCTTCAGTATTGAACTTCCACGATAGACAGTCAGCAAGCAGAAGCGCTTGCGCGGGCGCGGCCGGTGGCGATAACGGCGTCGGCGGTGCGCGTGCGGCGACAGCTGCGCGCGCAGATGTGTCGCTAGCCGGGGAAAAACGCTCAGCTGGACGAAGGTTAATGTTACTGACGTGAACCGGCAGCTCGGCTTTTGAACTTAGGGACGCGCAGGAAAGGTGCTCTTAATAATAGCTATTCATATTATAATAACAACAAAGCGAAGGTCTACATAACTAAAGCGGGGACAAAACCTGTACAGAGATTACCAGTTTTCTGTATTTATATATACGTATATGTATTTTATGACGAAGTTGGACCCGCAAGGAAATTAATGGGAAGGTCTTTCACCTATCCCCACTACCAGTAACATAAGCGACTCCACCCGGAATAAAATCTATAGTCACGGACAGCGCCAACACAAATTGAATAATTTCAGAATATACTATTGTGCAATGTCAAAAATGGATTATATAATGTATGTATTCTTTGATGACGTTTATTTCCTTTTGGTATTGTCCGTCTCAGATAATAATGGGACGGGCTTAAATGGCAACATTAGTCAATAGTAATTTGTGTGATGTTGACGGTACCATAACTGGTAGTAGTACGAAGTACTATAATATTAGGGTAGTAAAAAATTTAGCCCACGTTATAGATCTTTTCGTTCGCAAGATGATAATGGGATTTTTATTGTGCACTTGTCGCCCATTGGGCTTGTTTTATACCTGGTATTCACTGGGTTTTGATTTGTTTTACTGGATATTTCTATTTCTTTATATAGTAACTACTGTGCTGCTGTGCGCCGTATGATCAAAACAGACAGGCATGTGACATAACATGAGATTCGGGTATCTTTAGGCATAGGCATGAGTCAAATACACTCATTACTACACAAACATTTGGGTGTGAAAAATCTGTGCTCTCGGTGGATCTCACACAATTTGACTGAGGTTCAAAAAATGGATCGCGTCTCTTGGTGCTATGCCATGCTTACCAGATTCGACGAAGGGGCGTCAAATTTGGTGTGGAATATAGTAACTGGTGACAAAACATGGATTTATAGTTACGATCCCAAAACAAAGCAGCAATCGAGCGTATGGGTCTTTCGAGATGAGCCGAAACCAGCAAAAGTGGCGCGCGTGCAAAGTGTCTCTAAGCGGATGACTGCTTCTTTTTTTTAATAAAACTAGACTCGTGGCTACTGTTGCTGTTGGAGAATCGTTGTACCGTGAATAGAGATTGGTACACGACCATTTGTTTGCTGGAAGTTATTGACAAACTCCGTAAAAATATATCATCTTGCACCACGATAATGCCAGTTCTCACACGAATTCTCAGACAAATAAATTTTTGAAGGTGAACAACGTTGACGTTATAAGCCATCTCGCGTACAGTCCCGACCTGGCACCTTGTGACTTTTATTTATTTTCAAAAATTAAGAACCAGGTACGCGGTCAACGATTTTCATCACCTGAAGAGGCTGTCGAAGAGTATGAAAAATATGTTTCAGAGATTGTCACGGAGGAGTGGCATAAAATGTTTTCAAAATTGGTTCATTCGTATGAAAAAGTGCATTAACGCTAACGAAGAATATTTTGAGAAACAATAAATTCATTTCTGATCATTTATAGTATTTTTTCTTATTCATTCCGGAAACTTATAGTGCGCCACACGTACAGCATGCCTAATGGTGTAATAGCCTTAGATGATACCAATGTGCAGCAGTGGCATGTACGTGTTTTGCACTTAATACTATGGCGAGATATGATGTACAGTTTTTTGCTCTATTGAAAGGAGGCGTGACACGTTTAGGTCTATTGTAAAGCCTAAAGGCAGGTGCGACGCAATTATGAACACTGCAAAGGTCGAACGAAGACCCCGAGGTTGAAAACAAAGTAACGGTACCTCAAATGCTGTACCCGTATTATAATTATTATACTTTTATATGTTAGATATTTAACACGTGTTACGAAATTTATATAAAAAAAGAACTAAGGGATACGAGTATAATAAAGGAGAATCAAGACGAATAGGTCTCTACTTGTACGATTTTAGCTTTATTACGATTGGTAACAAAATGGTCCCGAGTTGTAGTTATTGCGAACCCACATAAGGCAGAGGGTAAACCATCATTGGATTTGTTCAGTGGAATAGAATGTTGAATGCTGAAACTTATTAGGCAACTTGTACTAGATAATAAACTAAGCCTCATTACTATCCCTACATAGATTTCAATATATTTAGATGCGTCATTGTCACTATTCAATCCACATTTGTCGGAATGATTCCACGGGAAAGGCATTGTCAATAACATGTTTATTCATTTTCTGTTTATTTATCGATTGCGTGATTCTCCACAGAATAAAAAAATACAATATTTACTGAAATGAAACAAACGAATAACATAAGGCTAGAGTAAATTGTTGGAATTGGGTCATGTGACAGATGACCGAAAAGCGGTGTTCCTTTTTGTGGCTAAGGCAACGTGTTACCATCCTTGAGTATTCCATGGAGTCAAGACGGACTAGATATAACACGATAGATTGTTCTCTTGTAGTAAAAACTGCTGCCATCATCAAGTGTGAGAAGAAATTCAACTGGTTAAGAACGCTCTGTGTGTCGAAGTGATTCATATTTCGACAATAGTGAATCGCTTAATACGTACATGTGAGAGATATTTCCGCGTTCCACATATAAGTTGCGTAAAATACATTACCAAGTTAAGAAGTGAACTTACTTTGTCGTACAACTTCAAGAGATCTACGCAGTAACTTTTCAGTTCCTATAAATCGAGTCTATCATTTTGTAAGTGCAAATTAATTAACCCATAAAAAGCTGAATGATAGGTATATATATCTACATACCTACATCACATCAAATTAAACGAACATATTTTTTATTAATACTCCAAAACAATTTTCCTACAATCCTCTATGCTCGATAGGATATGCTTTTAAGTTTTTCTTCGTCTGTTACGCGAGTAGCGATGAGGTGACGGAGACAGTCGGGCGTTTTTGTTGTTCACGGGATGCGACCCATCCGGTAGTAGATTGATCGCACTTGACGTTTGAACGAAGCCTTACGACTTAGACGCGTTATTTGTGTCTCAGAATGAAACAGGGAACTGGCAACCTGAGACTGTGTTGCTAACGGTTGCCGAGGAGTTCAGGAAAGATGGCAGGTATTCGGCTAGATTAGTGGCACTGCAGACAGACAGCTTTTCTTTTGGAAGATTATAGTGTTTTAGAGCTTCTAGAGCGTTTAGAGAGCATTAGAGCTATTGAATGAAAATAAAGAGGCGACATTGTATAGGTAACGTCGTTGTTACTTTATGTTTCGTTCTTAATAATTACCTTAAATGAGAGTCTAATAAACTCGAATCCAATAAGCAATATCTTTTCTATTGGATGCATTATTTTACAGATCGGAGCAAGCGCAAATTCGATTTTCATTGAGAATCCAATAAACGTTTCGCACGAGAAAGCTATCAAAATTTCAACGCCGAACGAACACACAGAGCGCGTTATCAGCGGTGTGACGTGGCTACGCCGCGCCGGCGCACCTCGCCGCGCCGCTTATCGCGCACCACAACATGTGCGAAAAAGTCCGGAAAGATACCATCAGTGTACCTAACATGCCTATTCCAGCTAAATAATTTGTAACTACTCTTGTTGGAAGTGAATTCTGCCGATTCCAAATTGTTACTATTTACCAAACACATTTTCTTTTAGCGATTAAATGTTACTTGAACTTCATTGTCAAAATCATCCATTTTCTCCTTTTCAAACGTCACTTTCATTACCGGTAAGGTGTATATTTATAGATAATAGAGTTCCTATTTGGGTGACGTATTGTTTTTACCGCTTTCAGATAAGATATATAAGCATTGCTACTCACGTAAAACTCTCGAGTACTTTCTATTGAATCAATGTCAACGACATTCGAGAGGGATTACATTATAGAGCCTATCAAATATTATGGGATTCATTAGAGTCAATAAACCTCAGTGTTATCATATCTATAGGCAATAAAGGTCGATAGAGACGATAACACTGGAAGGCATCAGAGCGGCGCGGGCGCGTCCATCCGCTGACAAATACACAGGAACAGATTTGTAAATAATTAACCGAAACCAATCCCGTGTTATGAAAAAGCGAGCACCAAAACCGGCCACTCGATATCCAGCCGGTGTAGACCATTGTTTGTATTTACAAGTACTTTCGGTAATTAGTTGTGCAATCATTCTTTCCACTCGAGCACATTCAGCAAGTGACAAAGCGTCGTCTTTTGTGTCAACAATTTCTTTGTCTTTTACTTGTATCGAATGCTTTATTGCATGTGGAGCCCTTTCATCATCGAAATGAGCTGCATCGGTAATTCTTGCGATTGCATCGTTCGTCCGTTTTGGTCGGCGTTCGTAATTTACTGCCCCGTCGACACGAGCGTGATGGCTGGGTTTTTGGCGCGAGTCAGGTGTCGCGAGTAAACAGATACAGCGTTCCCGGATGACCCTCGGGTTAAGGCTGGGATCGGTGGCGGTGCGAACATTCGCGGCACGTCCTTTGTTAGCCGTTTTGTTTTGGAGTACCATCCGGTTCCTGGTGGTGGGGCGGCGGGGACAGGTGGGCGCAGGTAGCGCGCGCGGCGGCAGCCAGTCCACCTCGGCGCGTTGAGCTGCGCGCGCGCCTCGTTCGTTTAAATACACTCAAATATGGAAATGGCAACTCAGCCCGCGACAGGTGCGCGGCCGCGGCATTCGTGCACGTGTACTATTTGTGAGTGCGCTGATGCTGCGTCCTCCTCATCGGCCCCGACTCGCCGGTAAGTCTTTTCCATATTAATACGGTGAAGTTTTGAACTTTGGAACTGGCTGGCGCGGTTTTGTCGTTTCTGTAATAACAGCGTCGGTTTGCTCACGCGCATCTGTCGTTCCGTTTCGGTGCAGCTGCTAGCGGTTGAATAGGTAGGTATAATATGATATTTATTTCTTGTCGTCTTCAAGGGAATGGAGTCTTCCTTGCCGCGTGTGGTCTAAGTAAGGGCTCTAACACAATTAGTGTGTGAAGCCGGCCGGTTCACACGGTGTCGATGGCGGTGTTTTGCGTGTTGCTGTTGCCTGGGTAAATATTGGCTCGATACCGTCCACGGCCGCCGCCCGCGCCGCCGCGCCGCTCTCGCTGCTTGTAAACGTACTGTTATCGATTCCACGCATGCGTCACATTCGATGGTTATCTTTGCCGGATCTGGGTCATTGTTCTTTTGTTTTTCGTCTGTTGAGGCTTGATAACGTTTTCAACAATTTGTTTTCTTTTCTCAATCAAGTTTTGCATTAAGATTTTCCATGTAACGTTCATTTGTAGAACTCTACAAATTGCATGTGTGGCAAAATTGTATGTGGAGTCAGAATTGGAGTAGTCGTGTCACGTGTTCCGACATAAATTTGATTGTAATGACCGCGTGGGGTACACGTACAAGTCGCATTATTACAAGACAAAACTAACAAAAACTCGTCGGTCGCCGGCGAATAGGCACCGTCTCGTAATAGTGTTGTAACAAGCATCTGGTAATCACTACGCCCCGACACTGAAGATAATTTTCGTATACTTACATAAGATTGTAACACAAGAACCTTGACTAAGTGCGAAATGAATTTGTAAGATTGTGAGAAGAAATATGCAATAAACATCGGGACATTTTCCCAGGCAACATTTTTGTCTAGTATCATTTTAAACCGTTTAAGAAAACTAGACGGCTAGAGGCAAAATTGCTCCCGAATCGTAGCCAATTGATTTTAACGTGTGAAGAAACGAATCATCAAAATTTAATCGATTCGAAGTTCCTAATATTACGACACGAACGGTTGGAGCCGACACTATTAATTTAAAAATGTTTAGAGAATTACCATGCCAAGTATTACTAATTTTAAATGGGAACTCTTTGAAGACACCCAAACATAAGAAATTAGAACTACTTTTAGTGTTTCAATCTACCCAAACAACCTAATTAGATATCTCTGACCAATTAAAGACAAACATGATTTGAATCTAACAATGATTATATCTATATCGAAGTGACGGATTAATATAATAAAATTAAGTATAAAGCACAAAAGGCGCTGGTTCAATTTAAGGTAAATCTAAACACACATGGGGTTTAGATTTCAATGAATATAGGGCAGTAAAGTAAAATATTCTTTAATTTTGGCGATCACAATATGAATACAATACTGACAGTTCTTTTGTATTGGTTTCAACACACGGAGGTACGTCCAGTTATAAAATCGTTTCGTGGGACATGTCTTTTACTTGCTGACTTGAGACTCGAACGAAAGGTAAAGAGATGTTATTTCACTAGATTTCATGCCGCCTTCCGAAAGTGCCGCATCCAACCACAGCAGGGCTGGTTTATACTCGTGAGGCTCAGCTATTATAGTGGACTGAATAGGCAGGTTTTTTCTGCGCCCGCGCCGCTCCGTCGCGCACGGCGCACGGCTCGCCTCCGTGACCGCGCGAAATTTAGCTCTGACTCTATTTCATTACAATTTATCATTGCGTTTTCCTTAATTTCAGTATTATCTACGTTCCTGCGGACAGTTGTAGGCTTTGTTTCGAAAATTACAGATTTTTTTTTACATTTCAATGCTATTCGCTCGATATTCCAATCGTTATCTTATCTCGATTGCAAGTACTTGCCACAGATTTGCGTTTATAGTGACGAAAATAAGATATTTGTTTATTCAGTTGCGCTAGTAAATTCTATGAAAAATAATTGCAATGCACCTCTTAGTATGTCATCGTCTACTTAAAACAGACAATGCTTTTCATTATATAGGTATTTGTATGTACATACTGAGATTTATGTGAGTACAACATTCTTCCTTCTATTAATTTGCCAAATACAATACAATAATTGTCTTAGAAAACAATTATGGCAAACTCAGCTCCAAGACTATTGAATGGTCGTTTCCAGTAGAGGGCACAGCTGTCGTATTTGACATTTTTCTTATATTTGAGTAAGACGTACGACCTTAGTTAGCTTTCGAAAGGGAACATTCTCCTCTAATCATAGCACGTCTATGTTTTTCTATATGAATGTAATTCATTGACAGAACGGTATTGATCCGAGCTAGAGCATAATGATGTAAAGTGGTGCCGAAAATACTACACCCTAACAATTTTGCTTCACGTCGATTATGACAGCTGGCCAGGAGGGAGACGATGTTATACGGAAGGAAAGAATATTCGTGGGAAAATTCAAACGTACTTCCGGCAGCAAAACAGCAATGTCTCCGTCTCCAGCTAATAAGAATATAATTTTTTGGTCACTGTTAGTAGTGTGCACCAATTTTCACGTCTGTTCATTAATTTTTATCATGAATGATGAAAATAATGTTGAGAAATGAAATTTGCTGGGGGTGCTCCAATTCGGTCGGGTATACACATACAACGTGACAAAGTTCTGTTTAAAACTGTATCTTATTCCATTTACACATTGTTCAAGGTTATATTTTCAAAAACTATAACGTCACAGGACTGAGGAATTCATTGTCAAGGCGCCGCGACCGCAGCCGTGTGTGTCACCCCTTTTAATACATTCATGACATGTATGAGCGCCCTAAACAGCTACAAAATACTCGACGACATTTTTACGCATTCTTTGGTCTATTTATTTTTATCTATGACTTACCTATAAGTGGAAAAGTTTAAAACTAGGTTCGTTGTCGTACGGTGTGTGTACTAATATTGTACTTATTATAGTCTCTATATTTGTTTTTCATCACTACTTAAGACTTGACATTTCCATTGCACTTTATACTCAAATAACATCATAAATTTAAAAAGATGAACTCTGGTCTAGAATTGCAAATAGCGATAAAAGAAAAACGATCGTGAATAGAATGCTTACGAGTGCTTTTATAATAGCCCGCTATTGGAAGAGATGATTCGAAAGTCTATCGATAGCTTGAACTCATCACGTTTGACGTTCGAAGAATCTTGGTTAAAGGAACAGTGCTTTTGTATAAAGGAGGTTATTGCTATCGAAATATGGAAAGCATGTGGCGTGGTTATTATAGCATTTTGTGGCATTATTTGTATATTTTCGTCAAAGCAGTTAAAACTTTGTATATAGCGCCGAGTTGATTTTTTTTCCCCAAGATGTAAATCGACCTTCAGGGATGGTAAGATTGCCGAATAATAATAATAATGACGCGGATACACTCATAGCCCCGCACTAAGGATAACCCTGTAACGCGTTGTGTATATATAAACACAAATTACACCTTAACTCGCGAGAGAAATAAATGTAAGTTAAATATATCTCCCGGCCCCGGAATCGAACCCGGGACCTCTGCGTGGCAGTCCAGCATGGTAACCGTTCGGCCACAGACACAATTGAAAAATCTATACAGAGCTAAAGATTTATACGCACTGAGCTAAATAGAGGGAAATCACGCTACTACATTCCTAAATGATTGCTATGGTCTTCGTCAGGTCCCATCACATCTGAAATAAGAATTCGAAAATCAGAATAGATATATGATTGGTGGGGTTTTGAAGATGTTAAACTAAAGCACTCAATGTAGTAAATGGAGATGACGAGGCTTCAATCGGCGTAGCACCCGTTCTATAGGGAGCTGCGCAGGCGCAGCGGTCACGCGCCCGGAACGAATCGCCGGAGATAAGCCTCCGCTCGATCTTCTGTCATGATTTGACAGTCTGTCGATGACCTCACCTCATTGTCGCGCTGAACACGTTCCTAAGGGTCATTTTACATAGAGTTGTAAAATAGGGCAAACTTATTTTTAGACATAGTGTCCTGTATGCATGTTTTTGCGAGTTTGTCTTGACCAACTACGTTTATTATAGAGTTAAATTGTTACACTTTTGTAGATTTCGATTAGTCACTAAGCTTGTGAAGAGTTGAACCATCATCCTTTATACACGAGAATGCCGTTAGTGTTGCATTTGAAATATCCTATTACTAAGATCTTAAATTATGCTTCGAGACGTTGAGGTTTAATTTCAGTTAAAACGGTATTATTTGCAGGTTAACTGCTCGCGGACTTTATTATAGTATTGCCGCTTAGGTTTTTGTGAACTGACTGTCATGAAGTTATAATCAGATATCGGAACAGGCGGAGTATCTGTACCTATATTTTAAGTAATCCACGTAGAGTTGATAAATACCTCCCTCTGAAATCACGGAATGATTTAAAATCAAAAGGCGAAACATCAAAACAAAATTATATTTAGGGAATGAAACTACTTTTCAGATGACTCAACCGTGACCAAGGGATCCATAAAGGGCCCGAAATGTTGGTTTCTTTGAAAAACACAAATGTACGCAATTTGAATCCGGAAAAATAGTTTCATTTCCTAAGTGTAACAATCGCGAAAACCTAAGAACTCGATAAAATTATATTTTTACCGTACCCTACCGTAGTAAAGTAATTGCTAGTTACAAGGAAAATATTCCAGGGTTTTAGACGGAAGTATTACTCCGTCTGTGTATGTATTACTTCGTTCAAGTTTAGGTAGTTGCCTATTACGATCTCTAGTTATAATAAATGCGCTGTATTTCACACTATAGGTACCTATATGAGGTACGAGTTGAAAAATAGACGCTGAAGCACGATAGTAACTTGTTGAGACACGCAAGGAGGCGGGGCATTAGAAATGAGTCTACCCATAGATAACTACGGTGCCCTCGTAACCTTTTGCCGAAACAAATGTGCGCCAAGATCATCACTGCCAGCGCCACGCCGCCCAAATCCCAATGCCAATGCACTTTGATAGAAATGCCAATACAATCGGATGAGCCGTTAACGCTATCTAGAGAGCGACTCGATTCTTTCCACGCGCATTAAATTCTCGTTAGCCGTCTCTGTTAATAATTAATTTAATTCGTAGCACGGGTTTAATAACCCTAGTTTTCAAATCTCCAACCAGTTTCGTGTATTCGCATTGTTGTTCAAAATTATGACGAATCTAGACTGTTCTTTGAGAAGTCGGAGCATGAAATTGTGTGCACGAGGCGTATCGGCAATTTGCGTCAGTTTTTTATCACAGTCACGACAGGCCAGATTCCTCGTGGCGGCCAATCGCCGGCTAGAGACGGTGTAATTGGGAGAAACTACGACCACCACAAATGCTCGAGAGTTAGTGTTCGGCCAGCAAACGCAGAGCTTCCCGAAGACGTCTCTCGGTCTTTATGTTTGTACTATTTCGGTGTTAGTCTACAGTCCTTTGTAAAGTGGTGAGCGGTAATGACACGGTGGCCGGTTAGCGGGTCTGTTGCAACGCCGAGTGTAACTGTTTCGGCCCTTTTGTCCCTGTGATGATTGTTCGAGTGATGGGTTATCATTTTGCCGGTTGTGCTCTCGGCTTTCGCAGCAACAATGACGTTTTTAGAAAAGCCTCGGGTCGTCTGTTGAACTTAATTGAACATAATTTGATCGGAATTGAGTAATGGTAATCTAAACATGCGGGAATGTAGTTTAAGGTTACAAAGGTTTGTTCATCAAATTGGAATTGCTTTTCCTTTCAATTGTGTTGTCGTAGAAAGCATTTTAGGTTACTGAAAAGGTTGTACCCTTTCATTTTATACTTAACTGCTGTCTGTTTGACATTCCTTCCATTTTCGAAAAAATAATCTCGAACTAAATAAATACCTGAATAACAAGGCGTACGACTAAACTACGAATTATAAGCAATAAACCCGTATATACTAACATTCCTAAATAGATCTAGATTTGCTCCGTGACTGTAAACTTTACAAGGAGCTAGTTTCACTTTAATAAAAATGAACCGCGTACAAATTTCACGCAATAAACAAACGTTAACACTCAGAAGTCGCGATGGGCGTGTACGACTTGAATGTTTATTTCATTATTTGAGACATACCGACAAGAAGTATGCATGCAATGCATGGAGTTATAATAAAACGCATGGCGCGGTTGATTGTACGTGAATATAATCGCCTGAACTTTTCTTTAAAACATACTCGCTAGCTCTTATTGCTAATTGGCACGACACCTAGCCAGAGTAAATCTGACCCGGATAAGCCGGATATACCAGTGCGCACAGTTTAAGGGAATGACATGCTCGGAATTCTGGAGGGGAAGTCCAACCAGCCGCAGCCGGTGGCCAGATACCTAGGCTAGGCAGCGCGTGACAGAAAGTAAGGGTAGTTAGTTTTTATGGTAGGTGGTTAGGTAGTGTTGTTTTTCAATGTTGATAGCGTTGAAACCTCGTGATAAACAAAAGCTTGTAACATATATGAACAGGGTAGTAAACTGTCTACTGTGGGCACAAGTAGGTAATAAAATTGACAAACAGTTATAGCTCGGACGGTATATTGAAACGGACTTGGCTTGTGAGACAAGCGATTTGTAAACAGTGGTGTTACTACTCAGCGTGGTGGAGCTTACAACAATATATGGTCGTTGTTTACTAGGGAATGCTGTTGGTACAGACGAGAATAGCTTATTGGTCATCGATTCCGCCGTGTGGAGAGTTAATACTGAGTTTAAAATCTTTTGTTACAATCAGCGACATTTTATTATAACTTTATATTAGTTATAACTAGTGGTCGGATACTTGGATGTTTATTTACCTACAAAACTAAAATAAACCTTTAAAGTGTTATTTGTAATTTTATCTAACGTTTATTAATTAATTTAGAAGCAGTAGAGGTAGAGGTAGTTAATTGACACGTTGTTCACAACAAGAATGAACAACAGTGACTTTAATACGAAATATTTAATCGGAGAAGTAACACGAGGACGTTATAGTTCTAGCGGTAAATGTGTTTTACAACTAATTCGTAGTTCAAAATTTCGCTTATCACCTCCAACTGCGAGGATGAAACAATATACATACATATCACCACTTACAACAATAATAGGCGTAACACAAATTTGAAACCTAAATTTTTATATTACGTCATCGAACCTATAATTAGAAACATTTTTCTGTCATAACTGTAAGTTACATTTATCGAACATTCAAACAATTGGAACAAATACTCACTATACGAAAACGTAAATTTTCGGGAAATTAATTTTAATAATTCTGAAAGTAAGTTTAAATTTGAATGTGACATTTTCATTTGGTGACGGTATTGGTTTCTTCTTGCGAATTATATAATAAAATTTTGCCGATTACTGTAATACTTTCGCGCCTTTGTAGTTTTCTTAATTAGTATTGTGTACACAGTTTTATTGTGATTACCAAAACGCAGTATTATAATTATTTCGTATAGAAATCTAAACGCATTCAAATTTGAAATTAAAATTTTTCTGATTACGTATATTGTTTTTAATTGTTTGTCATTAATGTTAAACAGATTTTTTGGGTAGTTGTCCGTTGAATTAGAATTTTCTTACCCGCGAAAATAAAAACAGTTTCTTTCTGAAGCGTTGTGTAATCGTGAGACACATCATTTCCATCCCGCCCGTGGCCGTAGCAAAGGCTGGCCAACGCGGACAAATTTAAAAGTCACTACGGTAGTGATTGCTCAGTTCATTTTATTTCACTGTGTTATAAACACGGTGATTCATAGATATATGGAATTTGGTGTCCTAATGAGCCTGAAATTATGCCTAAACTAACTATTATTATAAAATTCAACTCAAAGTGAAGTTTATTAAATATATACTCAGGCTTTTACCATCCGCTATTGGGAATGACATTTGATAAAATCAACCAATCTCAGCATAGATCTCAATTAAGTTATGTTGAGTGTGTGCGTTATTATTATTATAAAAAAGTGTAATAATGAATGAATGATATTGCTATCTGGTACTCTATCTACATTCTTAGAATATGTAATTTATACCAATAATAATAAAAATATTACAAAATTCATAAAGACTTATTTGGGCAAACTGAAAAATGAATTAAAAAAATTACGTAAGTGGCACCAGCGAAATATCAAAAAATTATATTTCAAATGAAAAACCGATTTATTATTTTTTTTTCAATTTCTATTTATTTTTTTAATTTTAGTTTGATTTTGTTTATTAAATTTTATATCCCATCCATCCCTGACAACTCATTAGGCAAATGGGCCTTGTACCACTTTTAAATATCAATTCTCGTTTGCGCTGAAATCACAAAAATTAGAAGTCTAAAATAGTACAGCGTCAACAACTGACCTGTGTGTCTGTCTTCGTATATTCCAAAAATATTCTGTATTTATTGTAATAAAGATAATATCTCTAACTATGGGGGGGCTGTTCCATTCGGTGGTGTGGGAAAAACAGCAAAACATCTAATTACAAAATAAAACGGAATCACATTTCATCGGTAATTAAATATTAAATAATATAATTTTTAAATTTTCGTCCATTACGGCAAAACTGGTCGATTTGAAGTGAAACAGTTGACGACACCAGTCAGTTTTTTATAATCCCAAGCGAAGAGACGAATTGTGTTAAGCGACACACCTGGCCATAGCAGTTACAGTGCCACTCAGAGCTTTAAATCGCAAAAATCTGAGGGTCACTGCCACTGCGCCCGACACCTAGAGATATAGTTGACAAGTCCTATGTGCCTGTAATTTTACCAGCACCCTTACCTTTCAAAACCGGAACGCAAATGCTGTGATCTGCTTGGTGGCAGAAATAGATAAGGTAAGGCAGTACTTCCCTGGACAAACTCTTTCACAAGGAGCGCTATTGCCGTTTTAATGTTTTGTTATTTCATTAATGAACCTTCGGAAGGACAGTGGTTCGTTAAACGAAGTAAGGAAGGTAGAAATCGTTCCAACATTTCTCTTCGTATATTCTACAAAGCGTAGAAGCTCCGCACGTTTGTTTCCCACGATTGATAATAAAACAAAGCGGTGAAAAGACTGCGAGGCGATGTTTGATGCAGTAGGTTTGTTTTACTGCACTCATTACATATTCGGCAGTAACATTGTGATAAAACCTGAGGTCGAGGAAGGTTCACAACCCTTGCAGAACGTGTGAAGTGACCAGCAGCGGGACCTGGGATTGGATAGTGAACAGGCGCTTAAGGCTGCGACCTAATCTCATTTATTTACTAGCTACGTTACGAAACGTAACCGTATTTAGAGTTGTAATTTTAAATGACTTCAAAACAAAAAGTCTATTACATTATTATATTATCATTACGTTACACCTGTGGAGATATTAATTTTGGAAATAAGTAGAGGCCGCCGTCGCCTTAGGCAAGTACCTACACATTTTCTACTTCATTTGCACCATTATAACGGTATGTTGAAATTGTTGACGAAACTTTCAAAAATTTAATTATCGCACTTGGTAAAAACATTACAATACGTGGAACCCCAAGGATTACATGGAGTCTATTTAGTTTGATAGACGTAAGTATGTCATCATCTTCATCAATTCGTTATATGTTCTACTTTGGTACAGGTCTCGTTTATCGTGAAGGTTTAGGCTATGGTTTGCTACGCTCGCCCAATGCCAGGGTTTGTGACCTTTCTTGACGACTGAAAGAGTGTGGTCCCAGCCCACACCGACGGGAAAACGGCATGAAGTATATTGTGTTTATGCGAACCTACTTCGACGGGCAGTTTTCATAAAAAAATTTCACATTCATATAGTTTATTTGCAAGTCACCTGGATATAAAATAGCTGTTTTTAAGCTAATGTAGGTACATGACATGTAACACTGCACAATTTTGATGGCACATGTCAATTTCCAATTACATGATTAAAATTAAATTAGAAATAATTAATATCAACTATAAGTATATAACATTCATAAATTTCCGTAACTTAAAAATTGTAGTTACAGCCACAGGGATTCGAACTATCGATCTCCCAATTGAGAAGAAGGTAGCCATTTTCCCATTAGGTTACCATCGCTGTAGCCTATCACGTTTGTAGGAAATCAACTCGTTCAAGTCCCTCAATTCACCAGGCTGGGAAGCGTAGTCGGTCTAAATGGTGGGACGGCGTCGTCCGAAAAGCGGAATTCGTGTGTCCTTAATGACTGTAGATGTCGACCGCGGGCATGCCTACAAAACAAATTCCAAGAGGTTTGTTGCTTTTGTGGAAAGGTTCAAAATTGTAGGTAATATTTCGGAGAGAAGTACGTAATGTAATGAATATTTAATTGCGTGGAAACATTCAGAGCGTTGTGGCAATAATTACCCGTGATTACCATCCATGAGCGTGGGGACTTTTATCTAAGGATAATCACTTCATACCGCTTAAATTTCACATTGAAGATTTCGTAGTCGCAATAAGATAGAAAAGATAATTTTTGTAAGATGAATACTTAATAATATTTTATAAAGTTAAACAACTAATTTTGGCTAGGAATGCTTAATTGTGGTTTCAAAATAAAGCGATTAATCATTTAAGTGCATCGACATCTGTCAATTATTTTTTCAATAGCTAATTAAGAAGGTAAAGAATTAAATGTATATGTAATAAAACACTGTAATTATAAATAAGCATTTTCGATGAACGTCAAAACGTCCATATTCCAGCATTAAAATAACATTTAACGACATGGAGATTCCCACGATTCGGACGCGATTGTGACGCAAACGCTATGCTAATTGACGTGGCACAATGGAGGAGGACTGTGCGGCTACTTCTCTACTCATAATTGCCGTAAGTGTGAGCCATAATCGCAATCAAACAGAATTACAAGCGGATTGCCGTTTCATAGCACTCCTCGAGTCATTCTACTATTGTTACACGGAACAGAGATGCGCTGTGATTTCGGTGGTGGCGTGCGATTCGAATAAATGCGAGTTCTTGTATGCAGTTGAAAGACAGCAGCAATGGTTGGCGAGGTACCAAGGCGAGTGACATGCAAAAAATGTACCTATGCTCTGTAGTGGACATACATGTACAAGTCTCTAAGGTATGGGTCGCCATAACAGTCGGAAAATGTGCTAGGTCGTCAACCTGCCTCGGGTCAGAGTGACGAACTATGGCCTAAACCATCTTAAAAGGGACCTGTGGCTAGCAGTGGTTGATAATGGTTTTGTTGAGAATAAACGCACAGTTATTTCGTGCGCGTATTTGAATTTACAGTGGTACATGTGTTGTTTGATTATGAAAATACTGTGCAGTTTAAAGTCCTTAATTAAGCACATAATGACCTACGTGACGACACTGTAATTAACCACTGTATGTAATTAATGACTTGGTGTAAACCGACTTTACACGGCGGTTATTTCCAGCAGTGTAAAGCAAATAAGCGAGGGCGTAAGAGACACTTTTAAGCGACATCTGCCAGTGACCGACGGCGACGTCAAATGTAATAATCATAACGAGGCAGACAATCACACCCTTTGCCTGGTCTCAAAATAGGGAATTCCATTTACCAAAATTTGTTCGTTTCGTCGTAACTGCTTTGCCACAGAGGTCATTCTTTAAATAACCACTTAAATATGTAAAGTAAATTTACGAATAGAATACTTTGGTTAATTTTATTAATAACGAAACTGGTGCATCTTTACGTTTAATAAATAAGATCGAAATCCTGCGCCATGTAAATAAGTACATTCTATTTTGCGACTAACACTTGGCCATATTTTTTGTCGCGACATCCTAGTGATGAGGTGCAGACGGAGGCTGTGGAAGAGCAACGACCTTCCTCGCCTCCCGCCTAATTATCCTACCCCCCTCACCTCCCCCGCTCCCTGCGCCGGCACAAATCAAGCCTCGCTGCGGTTTGCTAGAGATTGTCCTCGAAATTAGACACGTTTCCACATTTCAAAGTCAGAGGCATTTGATTCGATTAACTCGAGACAAATGATAATGTATGGAACCTCACGCACTGAACTTAGCATATAATTAAAATTTCCGAACGCTCTTAGTAAATAAAGATTTTGATCAAACTAGTTTGAGAGCTTGTCTAGGAAGTCTGTGTATGAAAGTAAAACAATAATCACACTCGCGGAGAAAGAACATTAGAAAATGTTAATAATGTCTAATTTACTTTGAATAATTAAGATTCCTTTCAGAAATGTAGAGTCGAAAAAAGTTAAAGCAATAAAATGGCGGTAATTTAAACAACAAAATGCCTTCTTTGCGTGTTCGCTTTTAATCACGAGTTAGGCAAAGAAATGCGACTGCACCTGTGGCAAGCAGCGAGACTGTAAGGAATTATGCCCTCTTCCCATTAGTTCCCAGGGCGCCGTGAGAAAAGATTTCTATCCGCGGACGCCATTCATTTTTGTGCAAAAACCTGAGCGTTCGGAAGCACGCCGGAAAGGTCACACGAGAACGCAGCTTTTAAATTAAAAGAAGGAAAGGAAATGAAACGTATCACTCTATCACTTGTCAATGCCTCTGTTACGTCTTAGAAGGCAAGTAAGTTGTAAAGAAATTAACAACCCTACATTAGCGTTACAGTGCGTTTATAAATTTTTGAATGCAAGAATTTTTGTTAAGAAGTTTTTTCATGCGAAATAACGACAAAAAATAAGTTAATAAATAAACTAGCTGTTCTTGTCCGTAGTCTCCATAAATTTATTTACGTATACGTTTATATACTAAGCTACATGTTGATAATCAAAATTTGCCATTTAGGTACCAAGTTTATAACTATTCTGTAATAAAATATTTATGCTAAAGTTATATTATAGCTTTACCCAGTGTGGCAGCAGTAGAGTTCCTTGTGAAAGAGTTCGTCTAAATAGTGTTGCCTCTTTAACTACTTCTGCCGCCAAGCAGTAATGTCGCCAAGCAGCATTATTGTGTTCCGGTTTTGAAGGGTGCTGGTGAAATTACAGGTACCTGGGACTTGTCAACTTAATATGTCACAGGGTGACGGGCGCAGTGGCAGTGCCCCTCAGATCTTTGCGATTTAAAGCTCTGAGTGGCACTGAAACACAGTTATGGACAGGCGCGTAGCTTCGACTTGTTGGTCCCGTCGCTTGCTATTATAAAAAAAACCCATTTAGTTCTTTCAGGTTGATTTGATGAACCATTTTTTTTTAATAAAAAAAAGTGAACAAATGTCTTTTTGAGCATCTTAGTCCTTCTTCTCTGAAATCTGCCTTACGAATTGGTGATGTTTAATTAATTCACGATTTATTAAATAACGATATATTATGAATATGAAATGTCGAATTTGAAACGGCACGTTCGGTGTTTTTAATTTTTAAGTTACGACATAATTTTTTAAATTATTTTAATGTTAAGTTCTTCAACTTTCGCGGTTTTTCCGGATCTAAGGCACTATACCAACAGTGTGATTAAAATTTGCTCTGGGCCAGGACATACAATTGGTGGAAGACGATGATGATGGTGATGATGACGATTTACAACTACTGTTGCCTATGCTACGCCATGTCCGCACAACAGAATATCATTGCAGACAAATCACCTACCATACAAAAAACCGCTCGTAAGTAACGTTTTGCTCAACCTATTGAATAATTACCTAAACAAAACATCTTTCAATAAAAACTTGACTAAGATTAATAATGCTAAGGTACTACATATCTTCGCAGGCGAAGATAGAGAAGAGACCATCCATACAGAGTTGTTAAACGTTCCGAGTTTACAGTTACTCTTTTATACATATTACAATGGCGTATCAGGCGAAGGCATCTGCGCCCGCGGCCGCAGCTTTCGAACCGTACAATTTATAGGCGCGTGCGCATCCCATGCACTAATGCTATGGAAATAATATACGTCTAATGAATTTGTGATTTGTTTTGCTAAACGCGCTTTGTTGGAGTTTTGTTTTGTTAATCTGCAAAGTGTGATCTACCGCTCGCGTTTTGAATTATGGGCTTGTAGAGCGAGATTATCCTTAGGGACCTAGTAGAGCACGCAATTGCCTTGCATTTTAAGGTCTTTCATCGCGTAAGACCAATATTTTCACTCAACATACTGAATATATTTATTCATTTATTTGTGGTCTACGTCTATACGTATTTGTAGAGTACCCACTACGTACCTACACTTGAAAGACGCCCCAGTAGCCTTTTTATAACTGCTATCTTCAACGTAAAACTATAACTGCAGTTCTAAAGAAGTACGTAATAGTTAAAACGGCAATCGTTTCATTTCTTATCAGTTTTTGTTGTACAATAGCCTGCGAGGTGGCGAGAGCCGTGGCCGCCGTTAGATTTGTGTTTACTGCTCACGGCTAGGACTTGCCGGTGAGCGCTGATACCTACTATATTCATTTTGTCGACAACCCATTATACACCTCACGGCTGGCCACGGGTCTCTTCCAAGGAGAAATTTGAGACCATAGTCCGCCACGCTGGTCCAATGTTGGGGGCTTCACACGTTTTTAGAGACACGTGAATCTCCATCGCAGATTTCAGCACAAGGTTTTCCTTCACGGTTAGAAAGAGGAGACTAATGAGTCATCGCCTAAAAGGAGACCCGTGCACAGCAGTGGATTGATTTATTTAAATTTTTATTGAATTGATATTCAATTTTTTTTACGTGAAATTACTCCAATACTTTGTTATAATTATTTAGAAACATTGAACACTTTGAAAAAATTCCTTCGAATCGGCTGGATTCGAACCGATGCCTTCTAGCATAGCGTGACAGACGCTATACCAATTAAGCAACGGAAGGAACCAGCGGACCTCACGAATTTTTCTATATGCTTGGTGTCGTGTCTTTGTATTTGGTTTTCAACGAGTGTTGAGCTTATTGATTTATTCATTTATTTAAGGATACGCCATCAATTTAACTCAAAAACAATCTTAGAAATAAATATACATACATTCACCATACAAATATATACAGAACTAAACATTTAGAGTTAGCCAATAAGATGCAAAGAATAATCTAAAATAATAATAACTAAAAAAAAATTATAAAGGACTTAAGATTTAAACAATTGCTCGCACATGCAAATAAACTGTTTAGTCTCTGGTCACAGTCCAGTCATTGTATGACTGCATGAGTCTGTTCAAGGGGGCATAAATTCCGAGATTCGTTCGGCCACTAGATAAGACTATACTAGATACGATTTATAAATGGATTGACAATGATGATTGAATACTACTAAACAGTCACAAATGTACATACATAACTGAAGTCATTGGTACGTGCCGCCGTAGGGATACAAACCGTCGACTTTGCAATTGAGAAGCAACTGTTCGCCACAGTATCGCTGTACTAGTTTATTTAACAAGATATAATCACAGATGCACAAGTCACATTTACGTTGTTCTGATCACACAGTATGTAAATAAAGCACTTGTGTTATGGAAATCGGAAACAACGACGGTACCACAAACACATAGACTGACCCGAAACAATGTAGAAAAGTTCGTTTTTCTACATTGACCCGGTCGAGGATTGAATCCGGGACCTCAGAGATTGTGACAAGCCACTCGATCACAGAGGTCGTCAATCTAATTATTATCGAAACCGTTTGTGACTGCAATCCAGTTACAATGTAAACAATATAGAAGTAATGTAACAATGAAATACGCAGGAAACAAAAGTGTTACAAAATTAATTTTAAAGCTTAATGGTTACAAAAGTAAAAAGATATTTATAAGCTCTGAAAACGAATCTTAAAATTGATTTAACTTTGTGAAAATACGTATATCCAAACGTCGTTATTGTGTGCTAACTAATAACTAATAACTACGTACTATTCTAGGTCTACTTTAAGACAGTTTATTGATTGCCTTTACTCAAGCGTATCTTAGGTCCTACAATTTAAGCTAACTCTATGCCAACGGCAAGTACTTCGGGTGTTCCCAATATTTACCTAATACAAAACAACACTCTTTGCTTTGGATAGTGCGTTGGTACTCTAGCGGTTGCCAATGTGGCGCTAGAATGGAGGTCCCGGTAGGCTCAATTTGAGTAACGGACTTTTCTAAATTGGTTCTGAGTGTCTTGAGTGCTTATAGCACAGCGAATTACCCGGTTTGAGACCAGATGTGGTTGTTTTTAACTGACTTCAAAAAACAGGAGGAGGTTTTCATTTCGACTGTATGCTTTTTTGTATGTATGTTACGCGATAACTCCGTGAACTTATGCATCGATGAGGATTCTTTTTTGTTGGAAAGAGGACACCTCAGAAGTGGTCCCATTTCAAAAAGAAGAAAATATTCCACTTCTAAGGGTGGCAAGCCAGGGGATGAATGGCTTTTTAGGTCGTTTTTTTAGTACTCTGTGTAATACTCAGTGCCACTCAATGCTTTCCATCACCACCATCTGAAGGACACTGCCACTGCGCCCGTCATCTTGAGACTTAAGTTAACAAGTCCAATGTACTTGTTATTTCACCATACCCTTATCCTTTAAAACCGGAACGCAGTAATGCTCACATTACTGCTTGGCGGCAGAAATCGGTAAGGTATAATGACGAACGACATCCATAGTACATCCCTTGACGAACTTTTCCGCAAGGAGACTACTGCTACTAAGATCTGGTATTTTATTAAAAAATTCTAACAGTTTGAAATTTGCGAATTACCGGATGTTTCCAATGTCATTGTTTACAGTTTGAGTTGGAACAATAATCTATTTTCATACAGTTTGTTACGTACGAATTTAAATGAATAATAGCTTGGAAACGCTTGTGCATATGTACGTTCGATCCATTCATAATCATTCGAATGACGTATGTACAAGTTCGTTAATCGGTAACGCATGAAAACTACGTAATCAATGTTTTGTTGAGATCTATATACGGCATTACAAAATAAGCAAACCCCTTTTAGGGTCAGGGGGTTCCACTTTTATGTATAGAGAGCAGTAATACATACAGTAACTATTTGATTTCTTACTAATTGACCTTAATTTCGTCGTATTTTACTATACCGTTGGCTTTTATATTTAGACACGTGTTATTGCTTAAAACAACACTTATGTCTTAGTGTACAAGTTACGGTGTCAGTGTGTATCCAAGTGGAATTTTTACACCATTCGACATTTGTTGCCAAGTGTACTTGTACTGGCTTGTACCTATGTTCGTCACGCAACGCTGGCTGCCCCTACCTCGCCGCTTTCCTGTCACGTTCCAAATACAACAGTTTTTTCCAAAACTTCTATCCACTGCCCGTCTCAGTCGTCGACAGCAATGCATTGTGTCAACTCGCGCTGTAATAGTACACGAACAAAACATTTAAGTTTTTGTGGTGACATAAGTGCGCCGTGTGACAGTGTGTCGAAGTCCAAGGTCTGGTGTGTCATTTGTAAAATTCAGCCGTTCAGTTTATACAGGTAATGTTAAAATGGGAAAAAACCGCGAATGCGACGCATTGTATAGCTATTAGGTATAGGTTTGAGAATTAATTTACCAATTTAAAAACGACTACTATAATACGAGTAGTATATCGGAAACTTTGTTAGATAGTATCGCTTTTGTTATCTCCTAATTGGCTGCGAGGGTTTGCAATCCAGTTGGCCCAGAGGTCTTTGAACTGAAACTGAGTGAAATAAAAAAAAGCCGATGATGCAATGGAAGTAGCAGCTGACCTCAGTAATGGCATACATCACTTCGGCCAAAGTCCAAATATTTCGCTATCATCGACTTTATTTTCACAACAAATCGTTTACCACGCACTGCAGTCATATTTCGAATTCGTAAACTCGTTGATTTTAATAATTACAATGAGAATCGCACAAATAGGATATACTACCGTTTGATGATAGAACATGAGCGGGTTTTTGCCGAGTAAGGTAAGTAAATTATCTATCAAATTGTGAATAT
Source organism: Hyposmocoma kahamanoa (assembly GCF_003589595.1). NCBI lineage: Eukaryota > Metazoa > Arthropoda > Insecta > Lepidoptera > Cosmopterigidae > Hyposmocoma > Hyposmocoma kahamanoa. Next base: position 571,383 of record NW_020653713.1, read on the forward strand.
TGCATTAAAAATGATGAGAAACCTCAATTATTATGCTTTGTCTAAAGCCTATTCTGAATTAAGTAGGTACGTACGTGATTATGACCAAATATGTACCTCTGAAAATAGGTACATAAAACGGTAGCACAAATAGAAAATTTATTAGTGTGTTTGGCTCTGATCTTAGGCACCTAATGCGCTTCCTCGATTATAATTACATAAAAGAGGTTCAGGCCATAGTCCGCCACCCTGGCCCATTGTTTTCTTCGACATATGCGTCAGTTTTCTTCGATAAGAACAACTAAATGTAACTTAGAAAACCAAGTCGTTACATGCCGTCACAGGGATTCGAACCGTCAACTCCTCAATTAAGAAGTAACCGTTCGCCACCTAGGCTATCTGCGCTCTCTTTAAGATATAAAAATGGACGTAACATAGAATATATTAATTGCCTACTCAAATGTTAAGTATTGGAATCGTCCCAAGAGGTGTGTCAGGTATAAACAATATTAGTTTTTGTACGCGATGTGAACGAACTGCAAAATTCCGAATACACGTTTGACCACATGTCAACGGGCAAACAAATCGTTAAAATAAGTTTCTATGTTTCCACCCACGATTTTTACGCTCTTAGAACAAGACAAAGCCTCATATCATTTAAGGAGGAATAATTAATTGACAATGCTATAAAAAATTGCAATTGCTTTGAAATTCTAATACTGTTTTGAAGAAATTATAATAATAAGCAGGTACATATGTATGCACCTGCTTATTTTATTATTATTATTAATTATTATATTATTGTGGTAGTCCAGTAAGTGAACGACTGCTTCTTAACTGAAGGGCCGATGGTTCGAAACCCTGTGACGGCATGTAACGACTTCAATTTCTAAGTTACAATTCCTGATAGGCCCTGCGCCTGACGGGACAGCACGGCAGGGATTTTTTGGTGACGATTAGTAATATACCTTAGTGTTATGACATTATAGTTGCAATTTTAATTATAAATGGTCGTAGTAAAGTAACAAAAACAAAGCTGCGACAGATAAGCTTATGGATACCTAGCCGGTAGTCTACTAATACGGTCTATTATGGTTCTATTCTTCTTTTTTAGCAAGACTCTCATTTTTAAATATACGACTGATAGTAAATTTGCTTGCAACATTACTGGGTTGAAGAGAGGCTAGGCGCGAGCACGTTGTCGCGATGGCATGCTTCGGCATGTCTAAGGATGCTGCGGCATAATTGCCGCCTGTGTGCGCTTGCATCTGGAAGTGTCGAAGGATCCCTTCCCATATCGTCTTGCCAATGGACACCGGGTCTTAGTTAGCAATCACTCTAATTAACGATGAAGGGAACGTGTGAAGTCACGAGTAGAGTGCCGTACATGGAATAAACCCTCTCATCCGGTAAGACCCGTGCCCACCTGTGGAACATACAAAGGATTGACAATGTTGATGATGTACCTTTATCGATCTATGTTTTCACGGGTAAGGAGGCTATGAAATGATTTATAAAAATATTTTTAATAATAGTAATGTGAACCATTCCAATTACCTGGTCTCAAATTGGGAAGTTCCTTGGTCTATGAGTACCAGCGCAGCGAAATTTACTGCCCAGCACCTTCAGGCCAGAACCAATTTAGAAAAGATCGTTTACCAAATTGTTAAAGGGAATAGTCCCGGGACAGCCTCGTCTAGCTTTCACCGAACTCGAGAAAGTAAAGTCCTATTTCTTAATAATTTGATCAATGTAACTGTAGGTGATTATTACAATAGTCATAGTAAAAAGGCTTACATCAGAATTTCAACATAATATCGCATGAACTATCTTTAACTTTTGCGTGTCGGATTGCGTCTTTGACGTCCGTTTTATCTCAGAGATACGTTTAATTTTAATGTTTAATGTTGATGTAGCGTTATTTTTTAAATTCGTTTATGGAATTTCGCCGTTCTATAAGTGGATTTGAGAGTGAGCAGGGCAGTTGAAATTGTTAATATATTGTGTTAATCATTTCGTGTAAAGGTAGGTGTGATGTGCCACTGGCATAGATTTTTACCTGCATTTTGTTGTTAAGGAAAAAATGGCGTGCAGGGGCACGTGTGCATAAAGGGTGGCTGTATATAATAAAACATGTGCCAACGCAGGTGCGCACTCACGCCAACTGCTGCAATACCATTTGCGCCATCTTTATAAAACAACAATTGTCTTTTTTCCATTAAGGTAAAAAGTAGGTTATAGCAACGTTGACAGTTTGAGTAAAGCTGCAGACGAAGATTTAAGCGTCACGAGTTGACAACTAACTTGATGCCTGTAACACAAGTAGTAGTAGCACAGTTGATAGGTCCACCGTTCAATTTCCAGAGCTTTAATTTGTAAGTTACGTACATTTATGAAAGTTTCTCTCCCTAACGGTGACAAAAATATCGCGATGAAACTTGCATGTAGGCGAACTGCGCCTTAAACCTTTCCTTGCGGAAGCGCGTGCCCAGCAGTTGATGATGACGGGTAACACATGATGTTATCAAACAAATTTCTGAGACAACAACTTATTTTTCTTTTTTTTGTGTTTTATAAGTATAAGTCACAATATCTTATTCTTATTAACAACTCGCGTTTCACTCAAAACGTTTGGCGGAGAATTTCATAATACCTGTCAAATCACTTGAAGCACAAAAAACGAAGAAATAAGAAAACGAAGCAGGGATTTGCTTAATTGATATAAATTTGAAGTGTATTATTAGCTTTTGCAAAATTAAACGCAAAAAGCAAGCAGGTACGATGAATTTTACCATATGCCCTAAAACACATTGTAAATTGCATCTGTAATTAAAAATAACTTTTACGTTAACTCGTTTAACACTGGCCGCACAAGACGAGCACCAACGAATCGCAGCGCCAACGTCATCTTTTAAAATTATGGTATTTTTCCCTGTATTACACCAAGAACTCATTAAGTAATTATGTCATTAAAATGAACCAATGTTTGAACAATATATTACGTCTAATGAAATTTACTACGATGAGAGATCGTCCAAGGAAGTACTGCCACCACAACCGTTTCTGCCGCATGTAAGCATTACTGTGTTCCGGTTTTGAAGAGTAAGGTGAAACTACAGGCACGTGGGACTTATCAAGATATGTCTCAGGGTGACAGACGCATTCTTTTTTCAGTTAGTGTAGGGATCGCAGTCTTAACCGATCTGAAATTTGGTGTACTATGTAAGTCCGACGACATTACATTAATGTGGTAACCTAGGTTTGATGCTGCAACTAGGATAGCTTGTTGGCTGTTCAACTCCTCAACTACTGACAGTAGCACTATCGTGTTTGGGCTTATTAAATTAGTCGTTTTTTAGAGCTGTTTAGAGCTTTGACGAAATGACTTTATTGAGTACATTATTTTATATTGGGATTTTTTTCAATTATAATTTCGGTTTTATTACAAGTTATTTAATTTTAATGTTCTTTTCTCCTAAATGTTTCCTTTATTTTTCCAGATAATGGACTGTGCTCGTTTCAATGGAAGAAGTACATAAATAAGGTGAATAATTATTTTTAGTTTCCATAATATTAATGACTGTGTAGAGATTCAACGGTACACCTCTTATAGTTTCTCTGATTCTATGAATTTTCCTAGCTTTTTATTTGCACATTAGCACAAAACAATTATACAATCACATAGCACGGTATACTGTCAAAAGTAGTAAATGAGCCTGAAAACGCTTCGACGTCAATAAAATTGTTCATGATCGTTTCATATTGTGGAGCGTCGTCGAAAATTGCTTTCGAATCAGCTCGTGCATTAAAGTAGAGTGATAAGTTTAAAGAAAAGGACATTCTTACACTAGTGTCAGAGCACATTTATGAAAATTTAATTTATGTTAAGAATAATACGAATTTTTTTAAATCAAGAATAGTGACAGAAATAACATAAATAAGAGGAATAAAAATGAACTAGCTGTTCTTGAAAGTCGTCTTCACAAAGTCACGAATTCATTTGCGGGGCAATGTATACGTATATATATATGTATAAATTTCTATAATAAGATCCCAGTTGATATTCAAAATTTGCCATTACGAGGCTTAAAACTATAGTGAAACAAATACTTTATACTAAAGGTTATTATACATTAAATCAAAGATTATTATACAGTTTCTGCGTGCTTGGGAGACAACATTTCGTGTTAGGGACCCGTTCAGCTCATGCAGGTACTCTCAATCTAAGATGTTTGAAAAAAATATTTAAAATGATAAATGTATATTTACAAAGAGCAACTTACCTAGAGTTGCTTGCTCATTCTTCACAGGGGAATTTGCCTTAGGAATGAGCAGTAGAGTTTAACCAATTTCAAGTGTTTTTGTGTTTTTTTTATCAATGAAATAAAAATGATTTCAGTTTTAGTTTGAAAGTAAATTTTAAATTCCATTTATATAGCTCATGAAAACCTTTGATATGTTTGTTTCTAATATTCATAGCGCTTGTTAGCGGATATTAATAAAAATATATTAAAATCCTTTTACAATGCGCCATATGGTTATCTAAATTAAACAATATTGTTCTTAACAACTTGGTCAAACCGTATCGTGCGTTTCGGTAAATGTTTGAGCAGCTTCAATCGCCCACAATACCATGTTTGTCGAGCTGCATGTTGACCGTCCACGCTCGATTTGTACTACAATGCTCACCAATATACTATTTGCATTCCTAAAACTGTACTGATCCGTTCAATAAAGTTTCACATACGTCTATTGAACAGCATCGTTATGTTGGTATTACTTGACTAAACTTTACCGAATAGTTAGCACTTTCATTCGTCAAATCGTTTTTAGTCGCCGGTGTTTAACTTGTTCGAAATTCTAATTTAAAAAAAATACTTTTTTTTTCAAAGAACGAGGTGATTGCTGTCAGTTAACAAAATTTTGAATAATTTGTGTTAAATAAATAAGCGACTGTAATTTATGAGTAAATCGCTTGAATTGATGATGTTGCAATTAGTAATTCTTATAAAGCGTTGAAGTAATCGTTTTCAACTCGTGTCACGTTTCATTCGTGTTGAAAATTGTGTTGATTACTAAATCAATAGAGTCGACAAACCGAGATTTAATCTTGACAAGCAAGGAAATAATAGACAGGGCATTGTTGGACGCTGATATCAGTTTCTTCCTGTGTTCCGTGAATCATAAAGCTTGTTGGATTAGACAGGTGTAATGTGCAAGTTAATCTTACGTCTTGAACTTTGCAATTTATCTTGAGTTTTGTTCATGTTTCAATTAAAATATTCATAAATCGACTTAAATTGGAGCCGAGTTCTCGTCGATGCGGCGGTGGCGCCGTGGGAACAGGTGACACAATGGCGAGAGCGAGAAAAGGCTCTCGATTCTATAGCACCCTAGTGCCAGCCATTGGCACTCGTACTCGCCGAGAAACCGTGAGACCCGTGGGACACTTTTCCGGATCTACAGCCGTACATTCGACACGTGTCACTTTTCTAACGTAAATTGTATTAAATTTGTATTGTAACTCATAATAATAAGGTACGTAGATGAAAGTTAGACTGGCACTTGTACTCACAGACACTTGATGCCGACGAACGGCCTGAGACCAGTGAGTGATGTCATAAATTTAACATTATTTAGTGCCTAGGTGATCTGCCAGTGTATCTATACATTAGCGTCGTAAAGAGACCAGTTCGACCGTGAACCTCGCGGTGTGAACGAACTCATTTAGGAGTCAAAATGGTCTGTGAATTGCATTTGCCTGGTCGTTCGTCTAGAGACGTGACTGCCGAGTGTTTGCGTGTTGCTGGTCGTATTTTCTCGGCGCGGCTCTCGTATATCGGCTTCGACGGGCCCGTACATCAGTGACCCCGGGTCCTGGCGCGGTCACGATGCGCCATGCGCCACACTTAGCACGCACTGTCCCTTGCTGCGAGCTGACTAATGTTGTTGTCAGAGCGAACATTAATGCCGCCGATCCTCGCGCTTCTGAGACAAACGACAGGGAAGTGATGGCGCGATTCAAGCTAAGGCTATTCAAAGTGGGAAATTCTGCGTTAAAGCGGTAATCGGTCATCTTTTCGTGTATTGCCTGCGAGTAAAATGTAGAGTATTGCCGGGAATGGCGCATCGTGACCGCGTTCACACGGTCGGGAAGATTACCGGCCTCAAGTCGCGTGATTGATCGCCCGAATGCGCGCAGCTACGACTGACGAACGAATGAGCGGATTATAACTTTTGTCTGTCTCACATTCGATGCTTGTTTGAAAGAACTACGCTGTCGCAACACTCAGCAGTACGCCTAAACAGCTTATATCACAATATTGGTACAGTGTACAGAAGACTGCGAAGGCGAAACTTGAGTATGAATTATGAGCGAAGGGCCGGCGCGTAAAGATTGATTGCGTGAAATGCCAATTTGTTCCACTTTTCTCCAAGTCGAGCTGTGCTGGCATTAACATCTTGTTTTATACCACGGGCGTTTTATAATTGATAAAATACAAAGCCCCTTTATTTGTGAAAAAAAAAATTCGGTTATAAATTGAATCGAGTCTAGTTAACGAGTTCACTTTGTTATATAAAACTTTCTACATAACATAAAAATTGCCCCTAAAAACGAATAGAATTCTTACTTATAGGAGGGACCGAAAATCTCATTTGAAGGCTATATATATTAGACTGACTGGTATATTAAGTACTCCCACACGAGGAACTCATGTTTTTGTGCGACAACACGGCGTGAGTCATGCCGCAAAACACATTGGTACAAATTAGAGCCGAGGTGGTTTAAAAATAGTAAATATAATATGTAGGAACTGCTTAATGAACATATTTTATTACACTGTTCTTAAGGTAAAGATACATTTTCTATGGAAAATAAGTAGCGTTAATAACTTGTGAATTTCTAGACATTATAGATATTGCGAATACAACTGTGCTGTTTTAGCCACGTACGTCCCACTACCGGGCACGGATGAGGACATGATATATACCTTACCTTGACCTTTATTAATGACGATCGATGTTCATCTTTTTTTGTTTAGCTGATTATGTCAACCTCGCCTCGCCTAAAGAAAGCCTAGACCTTGGACCCTCTGCTTTTTGTTATGGATCACAAGTATTCAAAAAGTATGCGAATCGCTCGCTTCTAATAAATAATAATTTATTTTGTGTCAAAGTTAGATTCCATTCTAACGTTTGTTTTTGATTGCAGCATTCCACGATGCTTACCGAAAATATATACTTCTCATAAACTCATCAAATACGTTTATAAAACGATTAATTTTTAATATCAAATGTTGTGACAATTTATCGATAGGACGAACGACAGATATATCGACCAGCATAGACACTATTTCGAAACGTCGAAGAATTGTCAAACGTTCGGATATTTATACAAATGTCACATAACCGATCGTTTAAAAAAATCATTATCTGAACTCATTGTTGCTCACAGTGCAGTTCGGATACACGTCTCTAAAAAAAAAAACGGTACGCAAAATAGTCTTTCTATCATATATTTGTTCTGCTCGAACCTTATCGTCCATATTTCCTCTGATTAGATCTGTATCATCAAAATTATGCGTAGTGTAATTTTGATTCTAATCCCGTTCTACAGTTATAATAGCGCATATTGTGGGAGTACGTACGAAAATATTCAAGAACAATAGTCGATTACATTATGATTTAGTTTATTTTCACAATAATTACATTTTGACTGTATTGAGTTTTGCGGTTGGTTATTATACAATACAATACACAGGTTATATAGAAGCTGACATGTACAAAATAGGTATAGTTTCACTGTGGCCGGTTATGGCAATTTGGTGTACAAATATTGAAGGTATGGACATTCACTCACATGCACTTCGACAGACTAAAGCAGGTGTAACAAGTTTCTTTTTCAAAAATATTATACGGGCATATTAAATTCACATATGCACACATGAATTTAATAAGTTTATTCGTTCGTTCATTCAAAATAATAGCCTAATTATGAATAACGTCAATAACGTCAAATGTTAAAAATTAGACAATGAATTTAGAAATGTATCATTTAAAAGTCATGTGAAAACAATATCCTGTATTTTTATGATGCTGATAGAAGGGGTCAACTGTAAGGTATAATTACACTTTATAAGACTCATAGAATGTGTCTTCCTATTTCCAGTACTGGACGTCTTTCGACTGAAATGAAGGTGATAGGTTATGAAAAGAAGAATACAGAAGTCATGTTTCAAATTTGTAGGCTTTGTAGTACTGGAAATTGATTGAATGATGTTTACCTGTTTACATACATTTTAGATTCTTGTTGCTGTTTGTTTTGCTTAGAGGTATGTAGGAGTTTGACAAGTGGCGTGGTCCACGGTGCGATGTAGAGTTGTATAAACCGTTTGTGGTAAAACCCGACCGTCGTCGACGAGACGGTGGGTTCACGACCCGAGCATTACGTTGCGTGTGCGCAACCAGACGCGATGCACCGCATTATGAGGTCATTAGTAGAACCTAGTAATTTTGAACTATGTAAAGTTTTTACGATCTTTAGTGATTTATTTGTCAAATTTTAGATAGGAAGTTAGTTATGGTTTAATTGACATTTTAGTAATATGACGACGCGTCAGAGAAGCTGGATGAGGTATCCGGGGCGATGTCCGTTAGTAACAATTTAGAACAATGAATTTCCTAATTATTCCTGGAATTGGTTTCGTTACCATGGCACTCATAGCACAAGTAATTTCCTACTTTGCTATTTTTTAATTCTCATATGACGACGGAAGTATTATTACCATTCACCACCTTCCTACCGTTTTGTATATCCTTGCGTATTTTATAGATTACGTCGGTGCTAAATAAAGAATAAGAAGTTTTCCTATTTTATAATTATATTGTCATTCTATCATGGTCTACCATCAACAAACCTTATACGTTGCACCATTCGAAGTGCAAGAGCACGTGGGAATGAGGAGCTAAGCGTTGTTACTGCTTGTTCTCGGAACAGAGCTACCGTGCTAGTCTGCTTGTTACTTTAAACAGGTTACTATGCAGTGCACTTAACTAAGTAGTAGACTTGCCCCAGCGAGACTTTGTGGCGACTGTCGACTCTTGTACACTTGACATTTAAGCGCGCCAACTTATAAAACCCGTATTATAAAATAAACTAGATAAGATATTATTACCCAGCGCAAGCGCAGGAACAGGCGATTTAAGATCTTTCGTCTCACGGTTGGGACTTATTATCCGTTTGAAAATAGAAAGTCAATTGCGATGAAGAAATATGATTGTTTGTTCATTCTCCTCACTTCCTCCGATCCCTCCAGCTGCGTAGGTTAATGGGAACTGGAGAGACGCTTCGGCTTCGGAAGGTGCCCGTGCCTGCAGCTCCGCCACCAAAGAAGGCATTTAGTAGTCTTTAGAGTCAACGACTTAGCGGTGGCAACCGATTGCGCAACGAAAAGTGAGCGTGTCTGCAGCTCCGGTACCTGTCTGGACAATAGGGAGGATGTTGTACATGCACCCGGGGTAGCTAACCCAAGGCAACTATTGAGAATCGGATGAAGTTCGAGCAAACGGACTGATCTGGGGTCAACACGTGACTGAGAAGGTCCCTGTGTTTGCACAGGTTATAGTGCCCTTCTCGTGTACCCTAATAGACGGTAGTCGGGTCACTATAATCAAAAGTTATGTAGAAAGGAACGGGGCCTGTTCATTCTCGTCTACCCTATCCACGGGCTGATCTGGGATTAGGACCTGAACTTATAAGGTCTCTGTACTTGCACCGGTTATAGTGTTCCTTCCCGTATAACCAAGAGGTTAATACGGAGGGTTACTGTAAACAAAACTTATGTAGAAAGATACGGAACATTCTTCATTGACAAATGTAATTACAATCATCGACTCATAATGAAGGTCTATTCACTCGCTGTGTTCTAAATTGACAGAAATTCTCTTTGATTGTAGTATATAATTGACACTAGCAGCCACGTTGTGTAGCTCCTTGCAGAGCTCCTTGTGAAAGAGTTCGTCCAGGGAAGTACTGTCACGTTACTTATTTCTGCCGCCAAGCAGTAATGTGCGCATTACTGTGTTCCGGTTTTGAAGGCTAAGGGTGCTGGAGAAATTACAGGCACATGGGACTTTTCAACTTATGTCTCAGGGGTGATGTAGGTACGCAGAGTCAATGCACTTCAGATTTTTGCGGTTTAAAGATCTGAGTGGACAGTAACTGCAACTGTTATGGACAGGTATGTCGTTTACCAACAGACGCACGACTTGTTCGTCCCATCACTTAGGACCATAAAAAAAAATCCTGCGGAACGTCGAAGAGCGGAAAAGCTATAATTTTATGTTTTCTCGTAAGTTCTATACTGTCGGTAACTACTTAAAAACTACACTTGCAAATATTTATTTTAATAAATATAGAGTTAACTGGCTTAAACAATCCTCATAAAGTAAAATCGCACCTTCATTCATGGACAAGTAGTAGCTAAATTTTATATCACTGATTACTTTAGTTTTTATATATATGTGGCAGGTTTTAAAACTGTCGTAAAATTTGCTAGAGCTTATGTACAGTCTATCTTACAGGTCGTTCCTTTGAGTTGTCAGGCTGTAACGCAATTTTATCTGCATGTGATCTTTAAATATTCGAACTTGTTTTCGGTTCTTCATACTTTTTATTATTCAATATATAGGTTATAAAGCTAATAAATTGGTTTCGAGATTAACTGTCGGAAGTTAAATATTTTTTTATAATATTTATAGTGTTCTGCACACAGACCACATAAGTGGTTCTGCATATAATTTATACAAGCGAATGTTTGATAATTTGATTCAAAGTGTAATAAAACCCATAGAGTTTCTTGCTCGTTCTTCTCAGGAGAGTCAGCACAGTGAACGAGCACTAGTTTAAAAATAATAAATTTATTTTTCAATGGAAGAAATAATTCTTTGACTGTGTAGGAGAACACATACGGTACCAATTATTGAGATAGTCGAACACGCATTGTTGGAGTTCATATGAGAATAATTTTCAATATATGTTTAGAAATGTATGAATGGAAAGGAATGATAATTTGTCATCATTATCGTGCGTCATCCAAACGTTCCACTCCTACATATAAGAAGAGGGTTTAGGGCATAGTCCATCACACTGGCCTAATGCGCTGATTTTCATTCGATGTGCACGACGTTTTCGTTCACCATTAGCGAGAGGCATTGCTACGAAACATTTACAAATGTACATAACATAGATATTCAATAAAACGACAATAAGTACACCACAAGGGTTTGAAACGTTGTGGCAACCGTTCTCCCACTGCGCAATCATGGCTATTGCCTTAGGTAAACCTTTTATATGACATCAAGCGATGGGACGAAGAAGTCATGCGCCTGGTGTTAAGCTGCACGCCCACAAAAACAGTTGCAGTGCCACTTAGAGATTTAAATCGTAAAGATCTGAGGGGCACTGCCGCTGCACTCGTATCGATGGCATACACTAGAGTGCTTGCCATCGGGGTAAAAGGATTTGTCAAATAGGCGTAAGGTATTCGCCGTTTGTTGCCCAAGGTGCGCCAGACGTGCACCCCAGCACACTTAGCCTTCAAAACCGGGACGCAATAATGCCGAAATTACTTACTGTTTGTCTGCAGAAATAGGTAAGCTGGCAGTAGGTACTTTCCTGGACCAACTCTTTCTTAAGGAGCTCTACTACTGTCACAGGTGGATGACACCCACTAGGAAGTCCCAACCTTGTATAAAAACAACTTTCATTCATAATTTTCATTTTCATTTGCACAGTACTACCTATAACCTGTTCACTATATGTCTTTATTTGTCGCATTGTTGTTTTCCTTGGTCAATGAGTATGGAAGTGTTCGGTATATTCAGTACACATATTCGCTTATAGGTATTTCTACTATAGCCTAATACGTGTCCGAGAGGAAGGAAACGGTTCCGTTGCAACTGGACGTCCATCCCGCGGGACCGGTGCCACTGGTCCCACTGGTCCCGCGGTGGTCGTTTCCGGACCGGCTTTCTTTGCCCCGTTTGTCCTTATTGGATTAAGAATCGTGTATGGCTAGCGGTCGTATGGAAATGTAGTTTGAAGACGCTTGTTCTACTTGGCTTCTTAATAAATAAACGAATAAGGTATTTTTAAATAGAAAACCACCGCGAGACTCAGATATATTAACTAAAAGTAACGGATAACTCACGTATTTGAGTCGAATTTTTGCTCGACATGTTTCGAACCAATTCGTGGTCCTAAATTTCAATCGTGATAGTGAATGGTCGGTACCCCTCGGCTGGAAAACAGTGTTAGGTACTACATCAGTGGTTAGTGTAGACGAGACTTAAGAAGGTGACGTTGTTAGTGTAGTGTGCAACCCAGCATATGACTTTAATAAAAACGAAGCAAACGAGGGTAGTTTCTCGCCGACGCCGCCTGCTCCCGCTGCCGGACTGAGTGATCGGGCTGCCAGGACTTTGGCGCGCAGTTTCCGTCGAGTCATCGCCGCGGAATCTCATGATTAAGGACCACGAATTGATTCGAAACATGAGTAAAAATTCGACTTAAATACGCGAGTTATCCGTTATTTTTAGTTAATATGAATAAAGTATTGATTGCTTTGTTTTGTAATTTTAACAATGAGATTCTTCAGTTGGGTGGCCGATGGTTCGAATCTGAGTATCGACATATAACTTTGACTTTAATGACTAAGCTACGTTGCATTAGTGAATGTTTACTAGGAATATCTCTCGCTAACGATGCAGAACACAAAAGAAAACATCGTGGTATACCTGCATACGTGTAATGTCCCCAACCCGCATTAGATCAGCGCGAGGGACTGTTTCCTAAGCCCTCTCCTTGATCCATGAGCAGTAGTTAAACTCATAAAGGGCATGATGTATAATTTCTTCCTATCCCAAAATCATTGTTATACCATCTCTTTTTTCTTTATTTCTTTCTACGTTATCTAATTTTTTCCGTTGTCTATTGTAATAACCTTCACAAATGACGAAAATGATGAAGCAGTGTAAATAATCACGAGTGCGAGTTCCCACGTCGCTGTCTTAGTCGGCGCTCAGCGTCCGGACGTTATTGTTAATGGATACTACTGTGTGAATTTAACGGAGCAACGACCAGATTATGCGCTTTTGAAATGTACTTTCGACATTCCTTAACGATTCTACAGTAGACACTTTAGGTAAAAGAACATTAATTTTGATAACCGCAAGTTTGTGAGAAATACACTGAAACAATTTTATGTAAAACTCGCTTAGGCTCACACACAAAGTATGATTTTCAGTGCTTAAGTATGATTTTCAGTGCTCACTGCAATACTCAAGTCCTGACTTGAGTATTGCAGTGAGCACTGAAAATCATACTTAAGTCCTTACCATTAGGGTCGTATTTCCAGTGTTTGAAATCATACTCAAGTCTGCTCAAGTCCTGACTTGAACATTGAGTAGAGTTCTGGAACACGACTCTTAGACACATTGAGACTTGCGCGTAGCAGAAGGGATTTAGATCATTATAAATTTGTTACAACAATTAACCACACTAGACGAGACGTTGCGCGTTTATTCGCAGGTCATGCTCATCACCGCGACGTTGTTGTTTGACAATTTTGATAGGTACGTGGGCGGAGGCTGCAGGCGACAGCCGTCGTTTGTCTCGCTGTGACACGTTGCGTAGATAGTCACGGCAGATTCTAATTATTGGATTTTAAACTGCTTGTAGATGCTTTGTAATTAATCACGGTTGGAATCTCTGTGGTAAGCTTTAATTTTTGAGTTATGTACATTTGTCAATGTTTCGTGACAATACCTGTCGCCAACGGTTAAAGAAACATCATAATGAAACCTGCATGTCGAAGATGGTTCACAACCCTTGCAAAATGTGCCAACCCGCATTGAACTAGCTTGGCGAACCATGGCTTTAACCTTCTCCTTAGAGGACCTTCTTGCCCAGAAGTGGGACGTGTATGTTGATGGTGATGATGATGATGATGATGATAAACACGTCAATGAAGTAGACATGACAGAGGAATATTTTCCAGCATACAATGACGATTCAGGACTGTTCGAATGACTGTTCAGGACGGATTTTTGCAAGTGCAAAAACTTCCTCGAAGTCAATGATGCAAATTATAAAGTTCTCATAATAGCCTGTACAACGAATAATTCTTCAATTCATATTCAATAATAATTTAATTAATTATTATAGAAAACGTGTCAAATATTTGTGAATGGATTAATGCATAGACTCGGACATACTCGGAATGCTTTCGATTGTCCGATAACCTTATGACTTGTTTGAATTCCTGTCGATTGACCAATCCACTAGTCGCATTTCAATCAATTTATTTGTAACTGTACTTACCACTGCTTAATATGACCTCTTCACAATAAAGAGAGAAAACTCTAATGGCTGTCTCCTGGAATTATCCTTAAATACAATAATGCAGGGCATCTGTATGTGATTTTCCATATCTAGTGTCAAAAGTGTGATTACTGATTCTAAACCTTAATGTTCAAGAGTGTCCAGCACTGTCATAAAAAGGGGCTAGGTCGAAACTGCCAATAATCATAAAGCGTGTAATGGAGATGAATGCGAGTGAAGCAAGCGAAAGACGAATGTCAAACCCTGCTTGCTCCAGAGGGAGATAGGCGTGATGGTAAAGGAAAAGAAAAAGGAAGGAATGCTAATATATATAACACATTTTTAAAATTTAAGTCTTGGGGGTCTAATATTGACACCAATGTTCTTCGACATAAATCTAAGTCAGTCAATGTTAATGACGTGGTGTTTTAAAATCGTAGCCCAGTTTTTCCAGTGGTATTTCTCGCCGTTCTGTGTGACTGCACAGTTATACCACCGTTGATCGTTCGTCTTACTTACGGCGACTTATTGATCATTACAAGTCTTTCATTCGATCGTGAATTATTTATTGCCGTGACCAAACGCGAAACAGGAAATGGCGAGAGTACATTAGTTGTTACAATAATAGACGAAGAATATGTTTGTGTGTATAAGGTCGTTTTTTATTTACATGCCGATTTTGAGTTCGTTCAGACACGTAGAGAGGATGAATGAAAGAGGATTGATGATAGGTTTATAATACGAGTGTGAGCGGGTACGTTGGTAGAGGTTGACGAAGGTGAACCTCGAATAAAAGCATTGATGAGGCGATAGATGTGCTTGGAGCCACTAATGGGAAAAGGGCCTGAAGTACAAACGAAGTTCGGAAATAATATTTTTTGGATTCATTCCAGTGTTACGTAATTGATATTAAAACATTCTTTATTTTTGTAAAAAGTCCAATGTTTTACACAGGCATGCGTAGTTCGCTACATCGTTATAAATTTTATAGATAAATGTCCACAAAAACATTTAGTTCAATGACCACACTCTCGCAAGTTACGAACTTTTAATATGAGGTTCGATTAAAGTCAAGTACCGTTGTCAGAGTGTTACGCAAAAATCTCTACCGTGCTAACGGCAACGAAACCTTGTTGTTGGCAGTTAACGTGTAACGTGTTTATACACGTCCATATACGGTCATTTAAGCGATTAATTTTGCTGTCTTGGGGGTGAACAGAACCGAGTTTGTTGGATTTTCTTGACGGTTGACATGAAAAAAAGCTATAAAAATAATATCAATACTTGCAACTCAAATAAACGGGCTATTTTTCATACTAAAGGTTTGAAACTTCTTTATGCGTACTTGGATCAATGAGAAGAGTGTTTAGGTATGAAATGTGGAGGGATATAAGGGGACAGGAAAAGAAAAGATGGATGGTTTGGGTGAAAAGTGATATGGATAAGAAAGGTGTGAGTATGGAAATTACGGCTGATAGGAGAGAGTGGAAGAAAAATACATATTGAGCTGACCTAGCGTGGAATAAGGACAAGAAGAAAAAAAGAAATAGTAAATACTCAATACTGTGTATGACGAATGTAATTAGTTTGCGCAAAAACTGTACATTTTTATAAAATTCAATTTGATCTAATCGTGAAGAGATTTAACAGTGGAGCATCGTCGTCAACCCATTACACATTTCACTACCGAGCAATTTATGTATTGCTACTAAACGAAATAAACGTGAAAGGTACTTATCGCCACAGGGATTCGAGTCGGCGACCTCTCAATTCAGTAGTACCCGCACTCTGAGTAGTAACTCCCACTGGGTTACAGCATCCATGCACGTAATTAATGGATTACACGCCAAAGTCTCTATCTAATGCGAGGCACTAATCTATTTACCGGTGTAAACACCGCAGTGGCTCTAAAACAGCTGCACTGAATATGCATGACGCATCACGTACATAAATCTGAACACGATACGATAAATGTTCTTTGTGTTAATTGAATTATGTTAATTGTGATAGCTATTAAATATTCTCGCGCCACCCACCGGGTTATTAGTACATTCCAATTTATGTTATAAATGCGAAAGTTTGGACGTTTATTGCTTAATTACAACCGAAGCCGATCATTGAAATTTATTTTATACATGTCTTAATATATAAAACGAATTTGATCATTGATAGATGGTCGTAAACGATGGCGCTCACGGGAGAATTTGTGTTATCAAGATGAATAAATAGAATATTAATAATATTAACTAGAAAGTCCGGAACGTTTCTTTCAAAGAAATGGAGTACACCTGTGTCACCTGAAAACTACAATTCAGGGCTGTTCATGGTTAGAGTAAACACACATTTTTTAAACAAACGCATACCATCGAAGACCTCATCGTCGCTTGAAATCAGGAGATTAAACATATAGGGATAAAAAATTTACTTAGTTGCTGGCTCAGTGACCACAAATGGATCTTGGTTTACGACGCTATTTCTTTCGGAATAGCACCGATTCCGACCATTCATCAACATTCAGCCCCATCAGGTCTTTGGTGACTCCATCCTTCCTGCGATAGACGGCCTACTGGACGAAGACGCGCCGATTGCCCCACATACGCTCTTTTGACAGCTCGAGCCTCTCCCATCCTTTCCACGTGCCCTGTCCTGCGAGGTTGGGCGGATTTCATTTCCTCGATTACATTCGGCTCAGACACTAGCTTTTTGATCTCGCTCTCTAGTTACCAAATTCTACTTTGATTACCCAGAATCTTTCGAAATATCATAAAATAGGGGTAATAAAAGTCGGTAAATATTCAATATGAAACAATTTCCATTCATAAACCTGTGCATATTCCTCGCGACCGAGGATTAAAAATAAACCCGTCTCGCGTCCGGGGAAACGAGCCTACGCAACCTGTCTTGCGCCGGCGCTGCTGCCCGCTGCCCGGCCCACTGGCACTCGCGCCTTGACTGATTACCCGCCACTCATTGCTTTAAGCGACTTAAGTTACCCATTCATTGGACTTTAAGAATTTACACTTTTTGTTAATTAACACTAGGTAAATGCTATTTTGGTATCTATACCAATAAAGAGTTACCATATACTTGGGGCGATGTTAAAATTTATCGAGGCCATTCCTTTTACACAATTAGGTTTTTTTAATGGGAGAGCCATTAGTGGGAGAACGGTTGCTTCTTGATTGCTAGGTAGACCATTCAATTCTTTGTACTTTAATTTCTAAGCTACGTTTATAAGCTACATTTGTGAATAACAACACCTGTCGCTAACGGCGAAACATGCGAAGTCCCTTAGTAATATTTTTCTAAGATGAGACCCATGCCCAGCAGTAGAACGTCCAATGAATTGATGGATGCTATATATAATAAGTGCACTGGATACTGACTGTCTATATTGGGTATATTCTTATTAAAAAAAGATCAGAAAAATTAAGCAGATCGATTTAATTGCGTCAAGAACTATTAGTATATGAGATATATTCAATTTAATTCCTATTGAATATTTCTCTAATAAAATTTAATAAGAATTAATTAACAAGGGAAACGATAAATTTACGAAATGGCGCAGTCAGTCCACTTCTATGTAACAAATATAGGAAGTATAAATAACTATAACTTTCATGTCTTCGTAATTAGTGGTTTGCCATTGTGAGATTCGTATTTAGTGCTACCGCTACCTAATATTTATGTCGAAGTAATGAGAACTGCAACACAATACTACAAGAGATAGCGAAGTCAAGGCGAATCGAGTTTTGTGTGTATTCATCGCATATGTTAGGTGAAATACTGAATTATATTGGGGATTATATTTTTTGTACTCAACGTATATAAGTCACAGTGATGGTCACGGATCTCAGTTGACTCAATGCGGGTCGGAGACCTTCTTCGTCGTGGGGGTTTCATCACGCTACTAAACATTTACAAATTTAATGTGCGTACAAATGACGTGCAAGACTTCACTACTCTTCTTACTTGTTTTTGAAGTCCTTCTTCATTTGAAATAAGAAGCGGTTTGTTAAGTACGTAAAATTTTCCAGTTACCTGTACAAGTGTCCGTTTATATGAATATAAAAACGGTTGTTTAGAATAAAATCAGCTCTACTTCCGTCTGCTCATGATATCAACTTCGCGTAAGTAGGCGCAGGCGCCGATATCGTGTCGCCTGTTATCAACCGTGACCAGCGCGTGACGGTATGAGAGGTCGATACGTCACGACGTAGGCATGCATTACACATGTTTATATCGTGGAAAACGCCCCTATTAATTACGGGATCCTCCAAGGGTATATTTAGTGACACTCTTAAATAAGATGAGTAAAACATAATGTTTACCTTCATATAATATTTATTTTATTTTTTATTTTATTTTAAATAACGCACACATTCAACATAGCCCCGCACTAGGGAAACCCTGTGTCGCGGGTGCCATGGACACACACATAGACAACCACAAATTACACCCAAACTCACGAGAGATATAATTGTAGGCCATACAACTATTTCTCTCGGCCCGGGAATCGAACCTGGGACCTCTGCGTGGCAGTCCGGCATGGTAACCGTTCGGCCACGGAGGCAGTTTATTAGTTTTATTACCGATACAATGTAATTTATTAAATTGTACAGAAAAAAGGAAATAAGAAACTGAGAATCATTACAGCTAATATGTCACGGTATCTGAATTTTGAGTATTGCAGAGACTCTATTTCTCAAAGCATGTTTTTTTTGTTTTCGATAAATACAAAACACCACTGACGCCTTGCTGATATGTTCAATATTATATGCACACAGCCTGGGATTGTTTACCAATCCTTTGCCTGTATTGGCATTGTCATTTCTACCTATTATATTTTTAAATAATAGTTATTAATGTTAAATATTGACAATAACCTATTTACAAAGAGCAATTCCTAAAGTTTCTTATTCATTAGTTTCTGTGGAATTTGCCAGACGAATGAACGCCAGTCTTTAATCAATATAACAATTTTATGGTTAGTTTATTGACCTATGACGTAAGGATATTTCGGATTTGTATCTGTACTGCCGTGAGCAATCCTGGACTGCAAAGAGATAGACTCATATTCTGGGTACTTTTTTAAAGAAAAGTAAATTTTCGTTTAACATATGTAGTTTTACATAAATAATCATTACAAATGAAGCTATGTTAACGACATTTATGGTAATGTTTTAACAGTGCCCGTTAACGTTTCCATCGGCAGAAGCAATTATTTTCGGAGTCGCTTGACATCCGTTAAAAATATCGTGGTATGGTAGAGTCAACTGTAAATGTGGATTTTCTGTAATACAGGAGCTAGCGTCGCGGACGTCTGTTTCCCGAAGATAGATTGTTCACACTTTGTGATTCTATGTTAACTTTCAAATTAGTACTTCTGTTATCATGCAAAATGCGTGAGGTTGGGGTTGTTGCAAGTTTGGTTTGGTTCTTTCATTTTGCATTTGACAGTACATTGTAGCTTGGGCTTGCGTCGTTGAACATGACACTCGCAGTGCGCAATACCACATTGATGTTTGCTTTACGAAAACCACGCGAAAACAGTATTTGTGGTAATATGTTATTACTCGTTTATATGTGGTAATATGTGTTACTCGAAAAGACCGATTTATGAGCGCATATGTTTTTAACATATTAAGTTTCTTAAAAAACGAACCAATTAAAAACGACAAAGAATTAGCCAAACTAGAACAGCGATTAAACAACTCTATTATACAAGTTTAAGTGTAAACCTTGTCCGGACATTAAAACTCAGTGGTCGCATTATCTCGATATAAACTTTTCGATTCAAATTCCATTAAATTCGTACTGCAAAGGCCAGTCCATTTGATGTCGATTCAAATCGATAGAGCCCAATCGATGTGGGCATAAATTTATACGGGTCCATTATGTCATCGCGCGGCGGCATCGCTCCACTGCGGGCGTTGGCTTCGCTATGAATATTCAAACAAGTCGAGAACCCGTCTGACCTAACATAAGGTCGCAGTCACATAAGACGAAAACGACTGCATTTGTGCTTTCAAATCGGATCGAAACCGGAAATGTTTACTTCCTGTAATTGAGACACATGTGATATATTTATTTATTATTTTTTTTATAATATCAAGTGACGGAATGAACAAGTCGTGCGCCTGATGATAAGCTACACGCCTGTCCGTAACTGTTGCAGTGCCACGTAGAGCTTTAAATCGCAAAGATCTGAGAGGCACTGCCACTGCGCCCGTCACCCTGAGACATAAGTTGACAAGTCCCATGTGCCTGTAATTTCACCAGCACCCTTACTTTACTGCACTTTACTGCTTGGCGGCAGGAATAGGTAAGGTGGCAGTGCTTCCATGGACGAATTCACAAGGACAAGGAGCTCTACTGCTATTAAATTGATATAATAAGCGGTTGATTGAGTCAGTAATGATGCCCTAAAGCTCATAGGCCCAGTAACTTGAAGTCAAAGATATGAAGAATTAGATCTCAGGACACGATTGGTGTGAACGTGCCTTAAACTTATTATATTCTAATACTACGTAATTATTTGTTGTTGTGATCGTAAACGTGAGTCGTTCGTTGAATAGAAGAAACTGGATTCCAATTTCCAATGATGTATCATTTACTTGATAAATTTAGCCTCAATCAATAAATAAAAGTAGAAAGGATGAGCAATTTGCAATAGCTTTTTTCTTGGATTCTGTACTTTGTGCCTTTGCCATAAATTTCATTTTTAATTTACTTCTTAGAGAACCGTCGAGGCACATTCGTCTGTATGGCGTACCATTTCTGCCTCATAACATCCTTATTTCATTTGTGAGATCGCAATACCTAGGCGGTATTGCAATTTACATTTTCCAATATTAGTGTTACTAGCAAGGATTGGAACAAGTAGAATATACCTATTTATCTAAAACTTCAATTGTGTATTAAACACATTGCAGTAGATATAACCCCCTCTGAAGTCTCGGATGTGGGACACGGAGTTGAAATATTATGCTTTACGGAGAAATTGCATTCAAAGACGTTTAACCGTTTAAGTTGTTTCCCTCACCTGGGAATCTAACTGAACAAATGTAAAAAAGTCCTGTAATTTTATAATGAAAGGATATAAAAACAAGTGTGTATTTTTCACCCAATGGGGTAGACAGAGACCACAGTCATCCAGTTGCTACGACCCTAATACACATCTTCGCTTCATCAACATGGTTGTCTTGACCGAATCTTTCTTTTAAGACGTACTCCAATTGTAAGATAAGTTCGCCTTGGTCACTCCTTACCAAGTTACCGCTCACTCTCTCCTTGTAAATTTGTTTTGTCAATGTTCTTTCATGCATTTCCTCTACAAACCATCAAAGCATCCCTTTTTCTGTCTTTGTCACTCCATCTCCTTCCACGCCGCAAAACAGTTTTATATTTCTATTTACAAAACGTTTTCCTAAGTACATTTACAGCCAAAAATTTAAAACAAAATCCATTACAATAACTCCAAGGTTTGTGAGGGATGTACTATTTCATCTATTCCAATATCTGGTCATTAGTTAGTTTAATGGATACCTTTAGATGTAGAAACGTAGTCATAACTGGTTAACCCATCCGCACACTTTCCCTCCATAAACATGTCTGACTATTTCGAAGGTATATACGTCGAAATAGCGATTTGTGCCATACTCAACAGGGAAAGGTCCTATGGCCATATTTTCTCATCGTATGGAAACAGTTAAGGCTCCGAGCGTGACTGCCGAAGCAATTGCCGTGGGATAGTTGCCCAATGTTGGGAGGAATTTGGACGCCCCGTTAAGCCTGGCCTTATTGCGTGCTAATGCGTGTCAGTTTGCATAACGTGTAGATACCTTCAAATGCAAGTCAGACTTACGCTGTGAATATAATGAGGAATTGACCTAGGTTGGACTCTGAAGGTATTGGGTTTAAGAGCATTTTATATTGACGCTATGTAAATTTGAACGGTAGAGTTATTTTCAAATCATTGCACAAACACAAAGTCTCTTGACTTTTTCCACTACAAACATTACTTTACACTTTTTTTAACTTTTTCGACGGTTACCATTTCTGCCGTCAATACAAGAGACAGACACGTATGGTATTAAGGAAGTAAATTCCGAATATTATCGTTTATCGTGGCTTAGAATTATACCCTTATAAAATAATTCTAATTTGGTCTAATAAAATATAATTTTACAAGTGTACTCGTAATATTGAAATGTTGTTTAATTACCCATAAGGTCCAATCGGGAAAGGGCCTCCTTGTTTCTATGTATCGTAATTAAATTTAGACCACTCTTAGCTTTACTGTAACAGCGCGTATTATACTATAAGCAACGAGATCTCGATTGTCTCTGGTACTATTGAGTCTATGAATAAATTATAGAGGCAGTATTTTTCAATTATCTCTCAGATTGACGAGTAGATTGCCGTACAGCTTCCGGGCTTTATCGAAAGCTGTTTGATAGTTGAAGCACTCGAGACAAAACATTCTTAAGTTTGTCGCCTTTGATACATGACGTGTGTTGTGTAGACAATTTAATTGACCTGACTTTATGTGGGCCGACGTCTTTCGGCTACAATAGCACCTAATGTCAAGAAGTTATCGCTGCCAGCGGGGAACATAACCCGGGAGCCTACGGTTTGTCTATACTAATTTAGTGACGATGTCCCGAGTCTTGTACGCCCACGTGCTTCCATTACGGAAGCTCTCTCTTGTCACATTATTATCTTGTGAATTTAACATAACGTGTTATGAATTTATTTATTAACATACCATTAAGCCCCGTAGTTGGTAACGTAGTTTTAATTCATATAGTTTTGTCTTTGGTTTCAGATTGAATGAACCTGTCCCGAGACGTGCAGATTTGATTCAATGGTTTGTAATTTTATGACATCATCATTAATATTTTATATGTCTCACTGCAGGGCATTGGACTCCTCTAGGGAGCGGATTTTAATGTTGGTTGGGGACTTTTTTATTGTTTCCTTTACGAGAGGTACTGCCACTAAAAACTCGCATATGTACGTAACTTAGAAATTAAAGCTATAAAACCTTTCTATTGAAAAGCAGCGGCGCTGGGCTATTGCAGTTGTTTATATACGCAGAGCTATTGTAATAGTTGTTGTTACAATTTTCACAAAGAAGAACGTTTAAATAAGTTGTCATGTTGAGTGTCCGACTCTACATATATCTGGGATGTATGCTACGGTCTAAATCGCTTCCCGGTGGCCACTCACGCTGTACCCTTATGGAATACTTATTACAAGTTGATATCTGCATATCTACACTGCACACTGTACTGTAACAAGACTTAAATAAAACGAGGCCTTAGGCCCTCGACTAACATCCGGTGACATTTAACTGAAGTACCAACATCGTGGTACAACAACGCAGAAGAAAGCAGTTCTAGTCCTAACAAACGACGTCCACTGCTGCCCCGAAGGCACTTTCCTGCTTTATGGAAATATCTTGCTGATTGCGATTCATTGAATAGTTGATACACGATGTTGTAGTGGTAATAAACAGTTCATTTTTAGAAAGCGAGTTATAAACACTGTATTGTACCGACACTGGTTGAAATGACGTTGTTTTATGAAAATGTATTATTTAATTCAAACGTCCGGGATACCATTACAAATTCTTATTATCAAAATACAATGTTAACTAGAGTACAAGTAATAAACCATTTATGTAATGTTTAAATTGTTTCATCATGTCAACACCTCGACCACTTTATTTTCATTACAAATGTTTCCGCTCAGTCAGCGGCTGCGCCCGCGCACGACTTAATAACCGCGGCTTAATTCCGTGGCTAAACGCAAATGGCCCGCTGGTGAGTAATGTCCTCAACGGTAGAGAGGCCTCACCGCATTATCCAGATGGCTACTGGTTTGTTCTTACTCAATTCAGCCTAAGTGTGTACAACTTATTCCTCAAGTAAGCTATATTTCTGACTTTTAAAGGTTCTGACTCGTTGAGTTAGACTCTAGCTATATAATTATTAATACAAAGATCGGACACTTAGAAAAATAAAATTCCTTCGATCCAGCTGGATTTGAACCAGCGTCTTCCAGCAAACTACGAATTTTCTTTGTACTTCTTGCAGATGTTTGTTTTGGTTTTTAACGACTTTTTTGTCGTAGCGCCATCTGTGAGAAATCTATTTCTTCACTCAGCCAAGTAGATCTAGCTATATACTAAGTCTACTCACAACTACCTATCCGCGCACTTAACACATAATCCGAGGGCGGGGGCGCCTTTCGCGTAATGCGGAGTGAGCAAACTGTGTAGCCATTGAACATTTTGAAAGACAACTCAGATTTTACTGACATGTTTATAAAACCATTGTTACTAAAAAATTGTACACAATACTACCACGTGTCACATGCTTATGATAATTTCAGATTGACGTTCGTCGCACGCGCACCCACCCGCCGCGCAGCCCGCGTCATTGCCGCATCATTCGGCCGTGCTCATGTTCGCACGAGCTTTATTTCCTCGCCTCGCATATAATTCACGCGTGTTGTTTACGCTGCTTATATTTTACTGTCACTGCTGTATGTCAGGATATGAGATGTCAGAATTATTTACTTATGGTGAGCTGTACTTTCGAGCCGACGTACTTCCGTAATACATACAATGTGCCTGCAGAGTCCTTACAAATCGCATTAGTCGCATGTGACTCTTTCGTTCTCCCTAGAAATCGATAGACGATTTTACTTTAGTATAACCGTGAAATTAGTCGGAGCTCATTAGAGAGGCTGATCGCAACACGTTCACACTTCACATCAAATTACCATCCTCGCGGGGCGAGTACCATAAGCCGTTCAGCGAATACTTGCATAGAGTCTAATTTTTAAAATTCAAATGTAAGTGTGCATTTGACCTCCATCTCACCTAATGGAAAGTGACGATAAGGTCGACGATGAAGCATGCACACCTAAATAATGCCTATTCACTCTCGCCTTGAAAAGGTCCAAGTTATAACGTTCAGGAAACAAGTCTGCAGGCAGGGAATTGCATTCCATAGCCGTTCGCCATATAAATGTGAAAGCGTAACGCTTCGTGCGAATCTTGGGAATATCCACAACATAGGGGTGGAAGCCAAGCCTACGCCTAGTCCCCCGATGATGGAAAGGGGAAGGCGGAATTAAATCGTGTAATTCCATCGCACGCTCTCCGTGATATATCCTGTAAAATACCGATAAGCAGGCAACTTTAGGGCGGTGTTCAAGGCTCTGCAGCTTCGCCTCCACTAATTCCGAGTCACCTATAAACCTCTTGGCACGCTTGTCAATTGAATCCAAGGTGGCCAGTTGGTATGTAGCAGAGCCATCCCAAAGGTGGCAGTAGTACTCCATACACGACCGGAGTTGTGCTTGATACAGCTGAAGCAACTGTGCTGTCCTTTCCAGGGTGAGGCGTTACTTCCCGTAACGCCTCACCCTGGAAAGGATGCCAAGTTACCTGACTGCATTTTTAGCCAGGATTCAATGTATCTGCCGAAGTTCATATTGGATGACAGGTCCATTCCAAGTAGCTGGAGACGGTCGGCTATCGGTATGGATATGTTACGAAAAGAGGCAAAATATCATGCTAAAACCCGCACGTCGAAGACGATTCATCATCCCTGGGAAGTGTGTCACACAATAGCCTAAACCTTTTCCTTAGGGCAGACTCGTGCTCAGTAGTATGGCGTAAGGTTTAACGGTGGTGATGATGATGTGATACAATGCAACTGCAAAATGAGTACTTTTTATTTAGTCTACAATGATGTGTATACATATATATATATATATATATAGTGTTTTGTTTTTTTGTTATTCAGTGTTTGTCGGGGTTTTCGTATCATCGAATTAATCTAACCTGATAGACGAATGATACACCACTCAATATTCAAATATCCAATTCCCCGTATAGGATAAATAAGACCCTATTATCAGATACGCTCGGGATTTATTATCGCATTCGCGATACGCCATCTGAACCGTATTTATTGCTCAGGCCATCAATTTATAACGATCGGAACGGTCCAGACAATGCAAATTCGTACTCAGTTATTACGCTAGTATTAAGAAATCTATTTTCCCACAGTTCTAAATGGAATGATTTGGTTTAGTTGTAATTTTTTGGGGCGTTTCCCAATATGGTGTTAGCATTAATAGATTTAGATTTAATTAATATTGACAGATTTAGAAGTACTTGTCTTTGAAAATCACAAAATTTATTGCTATTGCTTTAGGCAGGTAATTCCATACCAACTTCAGTCGGTTTCATCATGAATTATCTATTATTAAAAATCATTTGGAAAAACGAAAACTTTTGTGGTTAGTCATGAATGATTTGTCTAATAAAATAAATGCAGGTTCCATAAGACGGCATGACTTCTCATTATATTCCCGAAATTTCCGAACGTTTCAATGCTCTGATCATCCCGAAACCACGGAATTCCGAAATGAAAGGAAAATAATAAAAGTTATATCGTGGTAAGAAACTTGTATATTTCGAGATAATCATTAAAAAAAATTTATTTCAAACGCAGAATCACGTAAAAGTATTAAATTATTTAAATATAATCTCTTCGTAAGTACTATCTTTAAATTCCAGCTCTTAAATGGAGTATTTGCATGGCATTTAATGTCGCCGGCTGCGCCGGAAACGGTGGCGATGGCGGCGAGTTATTAAGCCAGCCCCAATTACCGCGCGATCCCCGCGCGATGCAACGAGCCTTTTCATATTTTAATTAATTCCATGATTTGAAGATTGCCACTTTCTACAGAAAACACCTGCTTTGATTAAATTGATAATTTAGAGGTACAAAATATTAACTGATGCATGACTGTGGATATAAATAAGAATAACTGTGAATTATTATACTTAGTCATAATTTTATTTCACTATTACTTAAGTGGATTCAGCAAGTTTTTGTTCAAAGATGTGTATTTGAGTTACACTCTTATGTTAACGCCTGTTTTAATTAATTTAATGAAGAGACAACTGTCCATAGAAACAGAGGAGGCAGCTGTTGTGGGTTGCGACCTTTGTATACCCTGTGACCTTCATCTATGTCCATGTAAACATGGGTGGCACGGGCTCCAACGTCAGAGCAGTCGAGTACCGCGAAAGGTCGGCAATATATTGATGTAATTGTAATTATGATCTGAGTTGGGAGGCCCGGAGACCTAAATACAAACTTTTTGATTTAGTTTAGGCTCCAGCTTTCCATAAATGTACTCTGTTTTGTAAGTTAGTTCTTTTTGTTAGTACCTAGTTTTAGAACTTTTTGTGAAAGGAGAAATAAACGATGTCATCATTATTATAGTACTTAATGCCGTGTCTAGGTTTGCTTAGATAAAGTAAATAACAGTATTCTAGGTAGTACGTACTCTGGAGTCATTGGCGAAACCTTCAGTTAGCATTTCTGCCTTTTTGAGGCCTTTGGTGGTTTGCTAGCAGCTACTTCCGCTTAGCAAGCTCAGCTAGTCAACAAGTTTTAAGTATATACAATTGAATGATATTACAGTGATTTAGAGCAGTTAAAAATTATGGTTGTACATCCTTCGTACAAGGAAATAACAAACGTCTAGAAAAACCTCGACTAATAACCCATCTGGGAGATTAGTCGAATGCCATCTTTCAATGCTGTATTATTCGCGAAGCGACGACAACGACACGCTATAAAAATGCTTCGAGTATGTTCAGTTATATCACACACTGAAAGAAAACATAACTTTTCCACCGTCAATTCATAGCAGCTATTAGAAATTCAGTAGATTTAATTAAGATATTGTTTATTCAACAAGTTTGCATCGACGTGAGGTTTTAACCTTGCATGCATGCCGACTTCCATCTAAGATCCTTCGCTAGATCTATGAGACATTTCTTGTTGGCACCATAGAGATAACTTAAGACCGGTTTAAAAGTAAAGTATTCATTTAATTTAAATTGAAAGTTTTATATATAAATAACTTGGCCATTTACTTTCCTGCTTGGGAGTTCAAAAGGTAGTTCACATTGCCGATGCGAGCTTCGTTATTCTTTTGACTATGGTTATTCTCTCTATGGTTAATATTGATAGTGCTGTGTACCGACTAGGCTCTCGGGTTTCTCTCAGAGAAAATTTAAGGAGACTGGTATCATGACTGTGGCATCACAGTACATTTACTGAAATATTTTATATGCTCGTAAAAATATACATAATTTCAATAAGAAAGAAGATCTCCACAATATTAACCTTAGAGCTAAGTCCAAACTCATGGTACCGCGATTTCGCTTAACCAAGGTAAACAACTCTTTTATGGGGAACTGTATACGTTTTTGCAATAAGATTCCGGAGCATATATTAAGTTTATCATTTCCTAAGTCTAAAAACTACATTAAAAATATTTTGATCGAAAAATCATATTACAAAATTGAAGACTACGTGTTAGATAAAGATGTATGGAAAAACGACTTGGCTCCAGAATCCACACAAATTTCCACAAAAAAAAAAAGCAATCCCTAGAGTTTCTTGCTCGTTCTTCTCAGGGAGGTCAGCGTAGCGAACGAGCAGTAGCTAAATGTGACGACTTCAAGTGTAAATTTATTTTACCTATGGAATAAATAATCTTTGACTTTGACTTTGACTTTGAGTTAAAAAAAAGAAATAAATATACGCGATTTATATACGAAAAAAAGTTTCATTTCTAATTAATGTTCATATTATCTTGCAGGTGGTAAGTCTTTGTTAAAAATGTTCTTTAATAATAGTAATAAAGATTTACTTAAGACTAATGTCACAAGTCCCAAAAAATTGACATTGCACATCCGCCATGGGGCAGTGACAATCGCAGGCGATTGTTGAAATTATGTTGTCCGCTGTGAGCGCTGCCATCAATTTGATTTTTTTCGGTCCTATATCCACTGTAGTCTTCGAATGTTTAAAAATAAGTGAAGCCTGCCATTTGCAGACCGTAGTACGGCCAGTCCATTCATTAGTTTTAATTGAGCTGCGCGGGCGTCGATAGCCATCTCTTAATGGATGCCACCGCGCAGTCTGCGCTCCACTGCTGCACCGGCACACACGCAAGTGATTTGTGCTGTGTCGCTAGGAAATTGTGAAATGTAGTTTAAATTTGCAATAGTATTTTTAACATGTATACACGTATAAGCGATCTTGACTCTAAGTTATACTTAAGACATTGAAAGGTTAAATAAGATCATTTTTAACTACGTAGATACCGATGCTACTATTTCTTAATATGACTGCTCTGTTTTAATTTTAAGTTGCGTAAAATGACACAGACATTGGTTCGATCAGGAAACTCCAAGATTGAACATTGAACATCACCATTGAAAAAGGTCGTCACCAACCTTAGAAGATGAAGAGTTTGGGAGTATTTAAGAGAAGAATGAAGAAAGAAGCAATCGCACTATGCACAGGCAATGGCACTGGAAGAATTCACGGGTTTTTTAATTTGTATTCCCGTGGTCTCTTAGTGGCATCACTGGTGCTGGGCGATCCTACAGTTTCTGCGTGGCGTATTTGCATTTGGGAAGACTCTACGGAAGAATTAAGAAAATTTAATTTTATTTCATTATAGTCGTGAGCAATGTGTAGTTTAATTCTACAGTCGTTGGTTTGAGGTTATAGAATTATGATAGATGGAGTAAAGCGATAAATGAATGCAAGGTAACGAGAAATTGTTACAAAACGTGTAACGTCCTGCGGCGAGATGGGTCAACGATTTCGTTAAAGACCTATTCAGGCCTATTCCCAGTGCGTGAAGTCAGGCTGTAAATAGTGATGATTAATTTATATAACCGTTTGTTTCGAGTGTTTCTCATTCCAATTCATCATTCTATTTAAGGACCAGGTTTCTGTCGGTGAAGCCTCCTCCACTTCTCGCGGTTCATAGCCAGCTCCTTGACCTCTTTATAGCTGCTCACTTTAGTCTTCTTCTTTATTTGTTCACTATACGCCATTCTTGGTCTTTCTCTCATTCTTTTGCTTTCTATCTTTCCCTCAATTATCATTCTCACAATTCGTCATTACATACATACATACATAGTATTTAAAAGATTTATTTCTTCTCTAAACCTTTTCAAACTTCATCCTTGTTGTAAAAAATAAAAACAAAATGAGTAAAACATAATAGCGGTAATATAGCCTGCTATAATAATTCCTCTTCTTATTGATGATATTATCGTGATTTAATATCACGATAATAAGAGAAATTCGTAAGGTCTGTTGACGCGTTCTGGACGTCAGTTGGTAGAGCGGTGGCCCTAGTTTGACATTCAGACGCAGGTTCAAGTGCCGTCATACTTATTGAAGGATTTTTGCTTTGTGTTCAACCTTTGTAGGCTTGCCAGAAATACTTATTTTTTATTAAATGCAAAGTGTTGCGGAAATCTGTTGATTTCATGTACATTTAAATTTTTATAGCTGTTGTGTTTTTGTGTCTTTAGCCATTTTATTGGCGTTTGATAATATGATATTGTGGTGCAAATAGGTACAAACTTTGTTTGTCGTTGAAATTTGATGAGCATGAAAAATGTTCATTCTTTTTTTCTCTAAGTGTATAATCAGTTGCAGCATGAGTCATTTTCACACCTGTCAAGTGCAGTGCGCCTGCGCAGTTATAAATATGCTTTATTCGCGTGAAAGTATCGTAGCGCGGTTGGGTCGAATCACGGGCGGCAGCGGCGGTCGAAGTTTTATATAAAAAACAATGTGGCAGGAAAATAAATCAAAAACTCGGATATACAGTGTTCCCGGATAAAATCTTTTTATACCATGAATACCTGGTCAAGCAACAAAGTGAATTGAAATAAATAAATAAAAAAAAATTATTTACTAAATACAAAATTTAAAATATATATATTTAAAATATTAATAATAAATTAATGTGGGCAATTATTCAGTAATAAGTTAGACACGGTTGTTTGTATAAAATTTCGTGCTAGAGCTGTTATAATAATGGTTTTAACTACGGGGGCATTACCTAGAATGAAACCAAATTAAGTAATAGATCAAAATAGGTCCTGGCGGGAATCGAATCTCGGACCTCCTTATTTCGCGCTCAGAATGCTAACTGCTGAGATATCGAGGTTATCAATATGTTTATTTTATTGAGTTTTATTCGTATTGGCGTACGCGTCGATTTGATATTACGGGTCTGAATCGTTTTTGTCTTTGGTGTTTGTCAAAGTGTAACTATAGTATAACAAATTCTTTTTTGAAACCTCTGAAATACAACACTTATTATGCTTTATTTGTAACAACGTTCTTAACCCTCAGTTCGACAATAACTACCTAATAACACCCCCGTATGAAAAGCTGAATGAGTCGTTCCAAATTTAAATTGTAAAAAAAATCAAACCTAAATTAAAAAATTACTTTTTGGAACATTGACTTACAATTATATGGACGTCGGGTCCGCGCTAAAAAGTGTCCGCAGTTGTAAGGCGCTAAAATCGTATACAGAGCGCCAAACTCCGCTTTAGTCTTCATTTGTTCGACTGACAGCGCGATACTGCGATGACATTACAATTTAAATTTCGAATAGGTTGACTTGGGACATTTTTTTCGTGGTTTTTGTATTAGACCCGTCGTCTATTTATTTGTAAGTCAATGTTTTGGAAAAAATAAAAGTTTCATACGTGATTAAATATATGATAGTTATAACCTTCTAATTTTAACTAACAACAACATAGGTACTAACTTTAAATATATTATTAAAGTAAGTAGTAGTGTTCAGCGGTGGGATGTACATACAAGGATCAAGGTTTAGTGACACTCTTTATTAACCACTCTCATGCACACTAAGAGAAATGTCAACACGCAGCAGTACGAACGCACACACTATAAACCGAAATTTATTTGTACGACGAATGAGCGATATACGGAAAAACTTAGGTTTATGTTATACTGGAATGTTTTGTTTTTTAGTGCTTTAAATGTAATTAATAAATAAACCACAAATTATTTACAAAAACATATTCACTCAATATGTATATTGTGGGGTGCCAGTTGTGGTAACAAACAGGTCACTAACTCAGCATTCACTTGATTTTCTGTTAGAACACAAGTACTGGCCATAGGTACTGACTCTGCATGTATAGATGCATTCACGATCTGCGTGTAGGGAGCAAAGACATGACATGACTATACTTAAGTATATACATACAAGATTTTTAAAATTGATGATTAGGCTCACGATTATCCACCCTCCAACTTGATAAAAAGTGAAGATGTGGACAAGCAAGGCACACTATTGACACTATCACACCTTCAACCCTAGCATAAGATCGCCTAGGAGATATTTATGTCTTCAACCACACTTTAAAGATATTGAGGTTCCATCGTTCGAGAAAATCATCATCAAGTTTATTATATTTGAAGTTAGTATTAATTGTAAGCCCCACTAACCCATTTCCCGCCCGCTGCATCCGATGGCTCGATCCGCTGTCAATAACTGCGGTGTAGAGAGATTTCTTCAATTATATGCCGAGAGTTAGACCGCGGCCGCGGCCCACTTGCCGGTGCCTATAGAAAGCAGCAATATGAAACATCTTACGTTTTTTATCGTCTGCAAATAACTGTTCTATGCGGAACAATAATAATAGCGCTTGTCTTCAAAATTACACGGTTTGGAAAAACAAACCATCAGACTTGTTCTTGACTCTTATAAATAATTGCATTTTTCTCGAAGAATTTACCGTCATAAATTAAATAGGGTAACGGTCTTATTACGTTAGTACGTAAGCGTCGATAAAAATATATTTATATGTATTAAACAAACCACAGAATTAATAGAGAAAACCAGTTAATAATCTGTCTCTGACTGACTATGAATGGGATATACCAAGCACATGGACACCCGGAGATAGATACTGGTCTGTTGTTCTGCAGGTAAACCACAAATAAATTAACTTTGTAAGATGGAATAAACGTGAACAATGACTATATTTTTATTGTTTCATTTTCAGTATAACTTAGAAATGAGGGTCTACAGAAGAATTCTAAAAAGATCGTGGATGGACAGAGTATCCAATGAAAGAGTATTGTAAATGGTGAATAAGATATTAGTGGTGTTGAGTACTGCCAAAAAATTACTTTTAAACTACAGTATTTTGGTTTTATAATGCGTAATGATAAATACAACCTACTTCGACTAATTATGCAAAGAAAGATACAGGGAAAGCGACCACCTGGAAGAAGGCGTACTTCGTGGTTTAAGAATCTCCGGACATGGCTCCACCTGACCACAAGATCCTTGTTCCGTGCAGCTGTCTCTAAAATACAGAGAGCCCTAGTGACAGCCGACCCCCGGTAGGAGATGGCACCTCAAGAAGAAATAGAACTTATAAATATTTAAAGTAAAGTTGAGACTTAACTTTTCGTTAAATCGTTTAGTGTTGTAATCAAACAAACTTTAAAAATCGATTACGCTTTTTGCGGAAGAGAAATTGATTTGGGAAAATCGTGCAGTCATGATATTGATACAATGACGAGTTGAATCGTCGGAACCGTTACGAAACTGTGCCGCAGTTTCATAGTTAGTTAGTTTTAAGAAACGGTAGAAGGCTACAAAAGTACTTACGCCGATAGAAATACATCGATAGCTGTACAGAATGACCGCGCAGTGGTTTAACGGAACGAAACGACTATACTAAAAACAATAGTAGTATTAGTACAAGCCAATGTATATTCTAAAATACTGAGTGTTTGCTCATATTTAAAATGAGAACAATTCAGTGCAGACTAAAAGAGTACATTTTATAAACTGTACCTGTAAAGGAGTAAATACGTCTTGTACACACAACACAAGAAAATGCTGGTTCGCTGCGCAAAAGCACAATGCAACATAAACCAGACGCAGAGACAAATACATCGTTATCGGTGAGCTTATCGCCAACAATTAATTACAAAGGTAATCTCTAAGCCGCGTAAAGGGATATTAGTTGGCGCTGAGTGGGTGCAGAGAGAAATATCGGTGACACTTGTCTAGTGGTAAGTATGAATGATTATTAATGCAAATTGGATACTATCTAGATAGATCCGCAGTTGAATTTTCTTTGTGCACTCGACCATCTTAACGGGGCGCTGTACACCTTTATGCAGCTTGCTCAACTCATACAAAATTGTCAGTGTTCATGAGTACCTGCTAAATATAGCTACAAATCTATTTTAGATTAGTTTAATCATCGTGTATCACTATCCCGAGACAGAGGCACGTGCCCCGCAAGGGTGCCGTTCGCTTTCGCCGCACCCAATCGATCAGGTTGTATCGATCGCCGCGACATGTGTTGAACAACCAGAGCCGCAGCTCTGCTAGATAAGGCGATATTTATTGTCGGCACTTCTTCGCCTGACGGCAATTTATTAAGCAGATACAACCCGACGAGTGTCAAAGATCGTTAGGCACAAATGGCTACGAATAGAATAGAAAGGTTGAAAAGCTTTCTATTCGATATACAGTTGGATAGCTTGCTTTCAGTTTTCTGGTTTGAGTTATAAATTAAGGGTTCTTTAGAATGAAATAGCTAAAAATGATCGTTGGTCAACGTCCAGTGGCATCGTCCGTAGGATCTGATTGTGCGAATTGTCTGAACTGGTAAGTACCAATTAAATTTTTATTGAATTGATATTCAATTATTTTTTGTGAAATTACTAGTTTGTTATAATTATTAATACAAAGATCGAACACTCAGAAAAAACACTCAGATTCCTTCAGAAAAATTCCTTCGATCCGGTCGGATTCAAACCGACGTCTTCTTGCATACCGTGCCAGACGCTATACCAACTAAGCCACGGAACGAACCAACGGACCTCACGAATTTTTCTATGTGCTTGCGTCGTGTCTTTGTACTTGGTCTTTCAACGACTTTTTTAGTCGTAGCGCCATCTATGAGAAATCTTTAACAGATTTATCACCCAGTTCGTACCTTTACAGCTACCAGTCCTGGCGAGAGATGTCGCTATTCACTGTATTAATTAAATTTTTATTGAATTGATATTCAATTTTTTTTGTTTGTGTTTGGTAAGTACCAGTTCAGACTATTCGCACAACTCGGTCTAGTGACGGAAAGGAATGGCGTATATTGGAGTCGGATGCCAAGATAGAGAAGTAAGTAACTTAAAATGAACTGTAGCTAGTCGGGACTTTACCGTTCTACCTGTTAGACTAATGCGTATTGATTATTTAAACTTTTATTCTTCTTTCATAATTTTCTGTGGGCTATTTATTTATGAGTATCTATATTATTTTTTTCGAAATGATTGTGTGCAGTCGCGTTATCCTTTTAAGATGAGCGCTCGTCTCGAGGGGCCAGTATGAACGTGATGAGAATGGTGGCACTTGCTCACTACATTGTCACTTTTACGGTATCTACACAATGACTGGTTCCTCAAGTAGGCGCGATGCTCAGCTATGTTGCAAAACGAATACCGAAATTGTATTTATAATATTAGTAAAAATAATCTAGCGAAGTCTGCAACTCACAAGGAGAATAAAATAGAAGAGTTTATTTAGACTTACAGAAAATACAATTTCTTTATTTACGGAGACTTGTACCCAAACGTGTGCTGTGTATGGATTCTAAAGATGCAGGGTGCAACGGAAAGCATAAGCTTTATTTCTCTTTGATATAAATCAATATAAAAGATTAATTCCTGCAACAATGATGATTGATGATATTTGAAAAATATTTACTCATAAAGAAGGAAGAGTTTTTTACTGATTCTTCTCAGGGGACTCTGCTTTACGAGTTTAAACAATGTGACGATTTCAAGCGTAATTTGCTTGTCTATGAAATAAAGATTTGTTTGAGTTTAGATCGTCTATGTCAAAATTTCAGGTTTACAACCGCAGAGTGAAAATAAACAGTGATCTATTTATATATTTTCTCGCATTTTCAAAAGTTCGTAGTTAAGAGGAGCAAAAACGCATATATACTTTTATTCCACCAATATCAAACAGCACATTTAAAATGCTGTAGTTTTAAATACTATTCGCCGTGTCTATACATATATATATATATTTACTTGATCTATTTTATTTATTTACTTTACTTTGCATTTTACATGTATGGTACAGATTACACTTATACATTTATTTGGTACATACATGTAATACCCTGTAAGGGTGTGGCAAGTATAAGGCTACAATTTACATATTGTAACCTTGAACGTAGTTCATTTATACAGCTTATTATATTACATCTATTTTTAATTATTACTAAATACTACTTAATATTGACGTTATAATTGCAATACATTTTTATTTTAAAATAAATTATAATTTACGTATTAATTAATTAATTGTGGACAATAATTTACATCTAAAAATTATTATAATTTCAAGTATTACAAGCATTCATTAGGAATATTATATACAGTTACAAGTGCTTTATCTCTAGGTATGTCTCAGGTATCCCACTTATCTTCGAAAAATTCGGATATATTATAGTAACTTTTTTTTGTCAAGAAATCCTTCAATTGTTTTTCGAAATCCGTTTTTTTTTCCAAATTTTTCTATCTATACAAGGAGTCGACCTTTCCAATTGTGAACGGAAATATTTGAAGTAATCTACAGTAGTATTGGCTTCAGTAAGTGTAGATAGCTTATCCTTAAATAATGTTGTACAAAGCAGCACACAGTAGGGCGTTCTGTTCAGTTGTCGTTGTTTATGATGTAAAGAGTGGGCGTTTCGATCCAGGGCCGGCAACAGAAATAACGGGCCCGTTGCTCAGATTGCTTTGTAGGTCTACAAGTAAGCCTTTTTATGTTAACGTCACACACTTCGAATGTAGAATGTTTAAGTAAAGTTCTTGTCAAATATTTGCGTTTCCAATACATTTAAAAAATTATAACTTTTCTGTTCTTCTTGGAGTTTTCTTCAAAGAGGACTGCAATTGCTGTTGCCAAATTAACACCAGAAACAATGTACGATATACTCTAAAGTGACAAGATATAGGATTAGGCGAAGACACAATGTCCTAACAGGGTCACATGTGTTTGGTGTTGTTGTCGACGGTCCTCGACCTTTCATTTGACCTTTAGTTGAATACGTAGCTTTGGACACGTGGCCCTCCTATAGCTGGTCCTGTATTGGTGCATGCTAATGAAGCGATAAGCGAGCGCGGGTGCGGGTGCGGGCTTCCGTGCCGCGTCATCGTCACCACGCGGGTGTGCGCCTTAACTAGATAGCGTTCTTACTGAACATGTTTATTGTTTCCTTTAAGTAAAGTCTTTGATTGGAATACGCTCAAGTTGTACAATCCACGAACGGAATTAATCGGCCGTTCCTCAATCGATATGCATGAAATTTGAAAGAAGCATAAAAAGTACAATTCTGCAGGTCGTGACGAATTTTGAAAGTGACCCGAGATAATTGAGATTAAAGCTCAAATGTTATGTCTATGGGAAAAATATTCAATTACAAAATTTGTGCAGAGCTTAACAAAAGAAAAATAAGGACTGCTACGTTAGTAGGGAATTGACGTTCTGGCTAGTGATTTTACATTTTTAACCAACTTTAAAAAAAGGAGGCGGTTCTCAATTCAATTAAAGTTTTTTTTGTGTGTATGTTACGCGATAACTCCGGTATTTGTGAACCAATTTTCATGATTCTTTTTTTGTTGGAAAGGGGGTGCCTCCATAATGGTCCCATTTAATTTTAAAGAAAATCGTCCACCTCTAAGGATGGTTGTTCACGCATGAAGGTTCATTTTTATAAATAGCGCCTAAATTTTATTACAAGGAGCAATTATTTTAAAGTCGTCACAAAATAATAGATCATATTTGACAGCTAAACCAGTCGATAGTATGTAACTTTGAATGCAATCAACGAAACAGTAAATAAGCAATTAATAACTTATTGGGTTTTAAAAAAATACATAAATTTTATTGAAGGTCTATACGTTATGAAAGAAACATATTTCAAGTATTATTTTCGCAGGAATTCCAAAATAAAATCCAATTTTGAGTTACTCCGAAACGTCTTATAAACAGTTACATCTTCAGTCTAATTCTTTTTAATAATAGTGTTGTAACCAATAAGCGCCGACTATCATCGAGTCAAATCGGTTTCACTTTAAAAAAAATGACTTATTTAATTACTAAAGTCGTCACAAAATAATAGATCATATTTGACAGCTAAACCAGTCGATAGTATGTAACGTTGAATGCAATCAACGAAACAGTAAATAAGCAATTAATAACTTATTGGGTTTTAAAAAAATACATAAATTTTATTGAAGGTCTATACATTATGAAAGAAACATATTTCAAGTATTATTTTCGCAGGAATTCCAAAATAAAATCCAATTTTGGGTTACTCCGAAACGTCTTATAAACAGTTACATCTTCAGTCTACAAAGAAATAATTCTTTTTAATAATAATGTTGTAACCAATACGCGCCGACTATCATCGAGTCAAATCGGTTTCACTTAAAAAAATGACTTATTTAATTACAAAAACAAAAATTTTAAAGTGCTTACAAAATTAGACTGAGTATACTAGTATTTATAGTAGACAGAACCGTAAAGTCAGATTTGTATTTCCTTTTCTTTATCGCAAATTCTGAAACGGCAACACTGATGTCGATTTAGCGTCACTCTGCATCGGCGCCCGCGCAGTCTTTCGCCGTCTTGGAAGTTGACTGTACGCTTGGTTATTCGTGGTGTTTTTTCTTGTGACTCGGCTGTGCTTTTGGACTACTTCTATTTTCAATCTCGTTGACCTTGGCTTGGATATTTTGGACTTGATTCTGTGTGAACTCTTTTTCAACATGTCGAAAAGAGGACGTGCTTTAAATAGCCAGACTCGCGAACTGGTTGTGAAATTACACGACTATTTCGAAAGGGAGTCACTTAATGGTGGACCTCTATTACCAGTGACACAAGTGCAAAATCGCGTCGCAAGTGCACTTGGAATCGGCAAAAGAACGGTACACACCATCATACAAGAAAAATATGGGCCTTCCGGCTCTCAAGAAAACGTATTACATACGCCTAGAAAGAGGAAGAAAAGCAAGCCTGTAACAGGTATCGACACGTTCGATGCAGACGCTATTCGTAACCATGTTTATACATATTATACTAGACACGAGTACCCTACTGTGAGTAAATTGTTGGTATCACTTCGAGAGCTTGGCTTATTTACTGGGAGTGCTACCTCACTGATTACAATTTTGAAAAAAATTGGTTTTAAATACAAGAAGTCTGACAAAAGAAATATTATGATGGAAAGACATGATTTAATATTACAAAGAGTTTCATTTTTGAGAGAAATGAATAAAATTACAAATTGGGATAATGTTGTGTTTATCGATGAGACTTGGTTGAACTCAAACCACACAGTACCACAATCATGGACCGACGACACTAAAGCATCCAGCTCGAAAGTGCCAATGGGAAAAGGTGGTCGCCTCATAATTTGCCATGCTGGATCAGCCGGGGGAGGTTTCGTTAATAATGCTTTACTAGCATTTGAATCAAAAAGTACAAAAGAATATCACGAAGAAATGGACGCAAACAAATTTAAAGAGTGGTTTAAAACTTTACTTCAGAACCTCCCCGAACAATGTACAATAATTATGGACAATGCATCGTATCATTCGGTTCAAATAGATCGAGCGCCGACTCAGGCAAATAAAAAGGCTGATTTGGTGGCATGGCTACAGAGGAATGGTGTCGAAGCTGACATGGAGCTATTGAAAGTGGAATTGTTAAGATTAGTGCGAGAGCATAGACCTACAAAACTTAGGTATGAAATTGATGAATTGGCACTTGAGCATGGACATAAAATTATAAGGACACCGCCGTACCACTGTCAATACAATGCTATTGAGTTGATTTGGGCTCAAATTAAAGGTTAATATTTTTGCATTTAATACTGTTATTTTAAATTCGTATATATTAAGACTTATTTTGTACTAGTAGCATATTTTAATAAAGTACAAATGTAAAGAGGTAACATATAAACTTTCGAATTTGTAATATCACTGTGAAGGAACATTACTATTTTACAACAGTGTTTTTTTTTTACAGGCTACGCAGGACGTAATAATACTAAGCCACCGTTCTCCACAAAAAAAATGATGACTTTATTAAAGGAAGCATGTACTAAAGTAACAAAGGAAGACTGGAGAAAGGTGGTGGAAAAAACTAGAAAACTAATAAAAGAAGATTTTGACAGAGATGTTAATATTGATAATTTAATTGAAAACGAGTTAATTATATGGACTGGTGAAACTAGCTCAACAGATGGTTTTGGTTCATCTTCCGATGACGTTGATAAATAAAAAATTCCAATAAGGAGGTCTTTTGTTTTACTTCAGAATTTTGTTATTTACGTACAGGTTATCCTCGTGAACTATGCTAATGTATAACTATAATACAACAACAAGTACAGGTTGCCGTTGTGCTCACTTAAAATACTTACTTATTATTTCTATTAAACTGTATAACGTTTAAATAAATGTTGATTGATATATCTAGAACTGAAAAGCAATGAACAGAAAAATAACCTAAACGATTACAAACTCCTAAAATTTTTAATCGATTTCTCGTGAGAATCGTTTAAACTGGTTACCGATATTGCAGTTCACATCACTATTTACGTTGCGATGACATGTGTCAAATATGATCTATTATTTTGTGACGACTATAGTGATTGATTTTACTATTTTCCAATTCAAGGCGTTTTTCTCTCTCAATATACTTTGGAGTAATGAGAACCGATTTTTATTATCTCTTGTGTTAAGTTCCGTATAGTGGCGAACTAGGGGATGAACCCGGGTTTGCGCACTTTCCGGTAATCGATTTCAATAAAACTTGGTAATTATATGTCATTCCACGTACTTTTGAGGTCGGTTTTTTAGTACTCTGTACTGAGATTATGTTGCAATATATACTAAATAAAAACAAAGTACATTGACATTGATTACAAGATTGTGTGTAGGTTGTTTTTAATAATTGAGATTACCTCAACAAATACCTATGTATATAATAATTTACATATCTTCATTACAAGCTTTACCCACCGACTGCGCTGCTCGCTGCTCGCACTCCATTATTCTATATAAAAGCCAACAGCCCTGTCTACGTCAGTTAACAGTGCAATTCGTCGATTCAGAGCTTGTATTGGAAACTGTGCAAGCGAGTTGTCCGAAGTTGCAAGCATAGTTGTATAGTTGGTATGTGGACTGCTTGATCCACGAGCGGTGCCGGTCCACGTTGATGAACACCGCGACTCCTCGCACCAAACGGGAAAAAATCCCAATCAGTTGTGTCATTGGTTTCTTCACTATGAGACTACAGCCTGGATCGTCACTGGAAATGGAAATGTAAGTCGTGTCTGTATTTTCACCGACATCGCTTTG
This sequence comes from Hyposmocoma kahamanoa, assembly GCF_003589595.1. Taxonomy (NCBI): domain Eukaryota; kingdom Metazoa; phylum Arthropoda; class Insecta; order Lepidoptera; family Cosmopterigidae; genus Hyposmocoma; species Hyposmocoma kahamanoa. The sequence goes on from NW_020653713.1 coordinate 613,116, forward strand.
TGAACTTATGTCTTGAATATCTAAAAGTTGTAGCTTCATAAAACCAACGTTTTTTTTCATATATCTTTATAAATAAAAGTGAATCGATGGTTACCAAAACCTATACTGTACCGCCACTCACCCTCTCTAGTGCTCATTTGAAAACAGTTAATAGGTTCAAATATTTGGCGCACTGAGTGAAGACATCGGGACATTCGCGCGGTGTGTAAGGCGTGTTCCGGTTTTGAAGGGTAAGAGTGCTGGTGAAATTACAGGCGCATGGGACTTGTCAACTTATGTCTCAGGACGACCGGCGCAGTGCTTCTCAGATATTTGTGATTTAAAGCTCTGAGCGGCATTGCAACTGTTATGGACAGGTGTGTCGCTGACCACCAGGCTGAACGACTAGCTCGTCCCATCTCTTGGTATTATAAAAAAACACAACGAGCTTTGCGTGCAATGCGTTACAGGGCCGAGGCGAACATGCCCGATGCCTCGCTAGAGGCCCGCACCCGAGCATGTTTACGTACTACCGGGACAGCCCGATGTTAGCTCGGTAGATGTCATTGCACGTTATACAATAACGAACTGCTCGATGGGGTATGAATGTTCTGTTTTTATATATCATTTGCATTTTTGTATTGTAGTAATACATTCCTTTATGAGTTTTGATGTTATTTTTGTTGACTAACACTTTTGTCAGTGGAGACCCATGCCCAGCAGTGGCATGTACAAAGGGATGATGATGATATGCCCTTTTAAATTATTTCATTCTTTTTGAGACTCTCGTGAATTTTGCTAACAACCCTGTACGTGTTTGGAAATATTTTTGCTTATCGTGTAAATATCCGGCACAGTGCAATTCGTTATCATATTGTTATTACTTTTATATTATTGAGAGATGAGAATGACGGGAAATGAATGGAGACAAACACAAAAATGCGTTTGGTGAACCGAATAAATTATAATAACTACTTATATACTTGATTCAGTGTCATTTTCTCCAGCAAAGCTCATTGGTATTTAATTAAGTAATGTTAACAATACGTTTATGTTCTCGTTTATATACGTATATGAAAATGTACAGTATTAAATATACGATTATCTCTAGTTACAGGTGTGACTTACGTTATTTTCCCGATATTTCGGAACGGTTATACGCTCAACGACCATGGCGTGATTGACCAATTGCAGTTGACAGTTTTAAGAACGGGCATATCTACTGTCTACTCTCTTTCGCTGGCGACAACTACCCTTCTACCCCATCTCGATTTCTTGCGGCGTTACCAATGTCACTCATTTTTTTCCAGTAAACTACACTCAGTGTATCCACATGTGCAACCAAACAATTTTAGTGTTTGTTATTGTGTGGTACTAAGCACCGGTTTCCTTATACTGGATAGTTGAAACTTGTCTTCACAATTAACCTTTCTATGAACTAATGATGATTATTTAATGAAAAAAACACGAAAGTCTTAAAAATTACTCACTAAATATGCTTGACGAATTTAGAATTTGTGCAAAATGTGTCGTCAGGAAGGGATAAGTTGTACAAAAAATTACTGCAGTCGGCGAATGGCAGCAGATGCACTTTGTAGCCGGTAAGATGTCGCGAAGAGAGAGCGTCCAGGCCACACTGCATTGGTCGTCGATTAAAAAAAGATTTGTGTTTATAAAAATATACTAGTCAATAATGTATATGTTACTATAATAGTAAATTTGAACTTACCAAAGTTGTTGTTTTAGACCAAGCAACCATGAACGCTTCGTCTTTAGATGGCTTCTTACGTTTTCGTCCTAATATTCCACGCAATGGATGAGTTACTGCTCCACTTACCACTTTACGAGTGTACGATGAGAGTAGTTTCTGGGAATTATTTGATTTTTTAGCTATATCGCGCTCTAACTCCACCAGTGCAGGTAGCCGTGACTTGGTAACCGGTATTTGCTTTGGCTGACCAGTTACATAGTCGTCATCATTCCTGTTCTTGTGCCTATTTCCAACAGGAAGAATAATCTTTCTAATGTAAGGACCCATTGGTGGTGGTTTGCCAATAAACACCACGCCCAAGTTGTACACAATATTGTCTGTGTTATATTTAGGATGTATTTTGTACGACAAAACGCCCAACTTCGCCAACGCTTTGCTCGGTTGCGACGAGCCGAGGTAAGCCGTGATCCTATCCTTTAAGTTCATCTGTTTCAAGCAGTCCGCCGATGTCACAACCACCTGGGCTAGAATCAGCGAGCCACCGCAAAACCGGCCTTCACTTGCCTTTGATCTACTGGGATAGTGAAGAAACACAGAGTGTGCGTATTGTTTAAAATACACTTGTTTTTTCGAGGTTTTTGCCTGTTTCGTTAATAAAGAAATAAACAATAGTGTTGTGAGCATTACAGCGTACAAGCCCTGTTCAATAGGTAATACAGTCTGAGGAACTTATCGCGAGTCTCGGATTTTTTTATTACTGGCCGCTAGTAAAATACTGAAACATGAAAAATATAACAAGATATATTCGAGTTTTATTATTTCAGCAATTGAGAAGGTTCTTTTACGTAATAAATGTTGAGAAATTTTAAATTTCGTACGTTACATGCCTTAAAACTATTCCAATTGCAACTTAAACTGGTAAATACGTGTTAAATAATATAGAAGAATAATAATTGGGAATGATAACTTCCTGAGAAGTGTAACAATGTGCGACAAATACAATTCAATATTCATTAGTGCTTACATATACTGAATGGCAGTGAATATTAAGCAACAGTTGCCATAGTGATACACACCTACTTCATCTTTTCTGTACTTATTTGTTGCACAGAGAACCATGTGAAAATTAAATATAGCTGCAGATTTAAAAGTATAAACGTTTATTTGTCTGTTTTCATTCTAATCTACGAACCATCCTTAATACTTATAATTATAAGAAACATTCTTCCGAGACGCAAGATGGAATACTCAAAATGAATGAATGAATGAAATATTCTTTATTGCACATTATGCTACCACGGCGACACAAAACTGTAATTTGAGTATAAAAAGTAAGTTAATGTGCAATAAGTGTCCTTATTGTTACGTAGCTATTTCTTCCAGGTAAGGGGTGCAACTGAAAATATCTTCATAAATACACTACATAATAAGTACTAATAAAATCACCTATGTACCTAGAGGTACATATAAGATATAGATAAAGATAAATTAATATATAATAATATCACATTAATGCAATTCGTGTAGATTAGTTATTTATTCCATATTATATTGTCATGTGTAGTTAGTCGTTGAGTTATATGTTGTAAGTTGCCTGATTTCAAATAAAAAAAATATATAAATTGAAATAAATTTCTTATACACTTTTGAATAAAATAAAATAAAATATTGACAAGTTATTTGAAGGAAACGAGAGAATGAGATTATTGAATAGACTCAGAGACGAAATTCCACAGTCAGATCGCAAACACGGTAAAATAGTTGGAATAAATCTATAGGTATGAGATTTTATGTTTAGTAATAACGTGAGATAGGTATCACTTCATACAAATTAATTTTAGTACATATTTAAAACTGTAGATGGCGAAACTTGGATAAAATAAAAAATATCAAGTATTGAATATCGAAAATTTCAGGCAGGTATGTCATAATAAATAAGACGTATAAAATATAAAAAAGAAATGCAGAAGTATTTAAGCAATATGTTAGGAACAACGCTCATTCCCAACAGTGCTACCTAACTATCTATCTAGATAATTAACTACCCTTACTACCTATCTAGTTTCTATCACGCGCTGCATGGCCGGCAGCAATCTGGCCACCGGCTGCGGTTGGTTGGGTTTCCCTTCCACAACCCAGGGCGTGTCACTCCTTTATACTGTATCCCCTGGTATATTCGGCTTGTCCGGGTCAGATTTGCTCTGGCTGGGTGTGGTGCCAATGAGCAATGAGCAATGATAAAAAAATATTACATTCGCATCGCGAGTTTACTTGTTACCATCTATTGATCAGCGTTAAAAATCAAAATAGACGTCTAAAAAAGCGGAGTTAAGAGTGCGATATTTCTTTGTATGACCAATCAAGTATCTGTACTAGTATAGCATTATATTATTATCTGTGCTAATAAGCTGGTATCAGAAAAGCGAAAGGTTCGACAAGGTGGAAAATTGATCGTTCGTTGAGGTAAGGAGACGTAAAGGAATGAAATAAAATTCAGTACAGTGATGAAATGATGTAAAGGTCTATAAGCCGGTGGACGGACAGCCATTAAAGTTGTGCGCTAAATTGGAAGATATAGTACGAAGACCGAAGATGAACGTTCCAATTTATTGAGCAAGATGATGGACAAATTCGGGTAGCAAACCTAGTCCAATATCGGTTGGAGAATGCCCTGGGTCAGAGTAATTTTTGTCTTAGTTGGCAATAAGTTTTTAAGCTTCCTTAATGAGAAATGCACTACAAACACCTTACAACTTCAGTGCGTTTCCAAGTCAAACATCGATCAAAATGACCCTCGAGATCCTGACTGCCCCCAAATAAAGAATTTGGACACTATCAAACACAACAGGTCGCAAGGAGTCCAGATCAACACGAAATGTAAATGCAAGTGCTATCCATAATAATACATTTTGGGCGAGACGACTTATATCTATATATATCTATAAAGAGCAAAGAAGAGACTTCAGTCGTGTATAGATTTAAAGTCCCTTTTAGTAGCGTCAATGGCAAATGGTACATAATGAAGAGACGAAATGGTAGGAAGAAGGGGGAGTATGTAATAGAGTTGATAAAGATAGCATTTAGAGAGGAGAACCCTACGGAACTCCGGACGGGTTACCGCACCACGGAGAGAAAGAATCCTCATTACGTACGCAATAACGACACTGAAAAGTACCTTCGCAACTGCTAGAGATATGTTACAGAACGCAGTACTTCCAATAATAAGCCAAAGTCTAAAGGCATTACTGAAGTCAAAGAAAGATAGAGAAGCCAATTGTTGATTTTCCATACCCGTAAAGATGTCATCAGCGATTTGTGTGAGTGCAGTAGTCGTACTTTGACCAATGCGGAAACTAGACTGGAAAGGATACAAAAGGTTATTTCTGTTTAAGAAATAGGCCAACTGTCGGTGAGCGTGTTTTCCTAGGACTTTCGAAAAAGAAGAAAGTATGAAATGATATAAAATATACGAAAAATTAAGTTATAAATTTTGAATTTGAATACACAATACGGTTAACAATAATTTTTTTATCGATAATATAAAAATGGTAGCCTTATATGAATACTATAATTTGATAGACGACAATATTATTTCATTGATTATGTACAAAAAAGAGTTTTAGTGGCAGCCAAAATCCATTTGTAGAAATACGGTACTTCTGTGTAGATAATAAGACTCGTCGACACACGCGTTATCTTATGAGATACAATGCCAATTTGGATGTACCCACGGACTACCAAAGCGCTGCCGGAGTCACCCCTGTCAAATTCAAATAATTTAAACATTTAAAGATCACGAAGAGAAAGAAAGCAAGTGATAAAATGCTTCAAATTGAAATTATTTCTAGCAATAGATTATAAGCCCGATTTTGTATCGTCATTAATTGTACTAATTCAGTCCTAGCTATCCTAAACAAGAAATGTGAACAATTATTCCCACGTTTGGACATAGATTGACATAGATTGGCAAGTCAGATGTGAAATGTTCATTTTCTTAGGTCAAACAGACATACTCGGAGATTAATTATGCAATAATTCAGGTGATTTAATTGATCAATGAGTTGGTTAGCATCGTAAATTTGTTTAAAGTTGGTTGCGTAAAGGTAGACGACGTAACTACCACACGTCACCAGAGCTGGCGGTGAAAATGTTTTACACATGTGTGTAATAAGTTTTATTTCTTAGTTCATAATAGCTATGAAACTATAATATGAACAGCGGGTAAGCGGAAGCTCTATTGATTTTGAATTTTCAGTATGTCTACTTAGAAAATACACCATTAATGAGTGAGGAAAGAAGGAACTCACACCGCAGCGTAGCCGAAGTCCGTTTCTTTTTTGTATCCGGTTCCACAAATGAACCCAAGATCCAAATGCGGCAATATGAATTTGCACTCATTTCGTGAATACACTTTTTGCCTCGTGGTCTTTAAGAATATCGTATTTGTGTTACGTTTTTCCTGGCGGATAAAATAATTTAGCAGTCTGTAATTATTCGATTCTTACCATTAATTTTCAATGATGAGTTTTTGATTGAGAACAATAAAAAAAATTACATCTGTGACACCCCATCCAGCCTGCATAGCTGGTTGGTCGTAGATACTGACTTGGCTTAGAATAACTCTTTTTACTGCTTGGCTGAACACCAATGGTTTTGCCAGCATGGCCAAGGCAATGTCGTTTTTCATCACCAAATTATCGTATTGAGGATGGACGGTAAAAGTGGTCACCTCGAAGAACTTTCTACGGTTTTTGTTCGCATCACCCACGGCTACTGTTATCTTAGTACCGGGCCTGCAGTCGGCGAAACAATGCGCCGCTGATAGTAACATCACCTGGTTCAAAATTGACCCTCCGCAAGCAAATTCCTCGAACGTTTCTTGAAGGCACTGAATAGATAAATACGCTGAATGTGGATGGTCCTCAATGTTAGCAAACCTTCCTCCTACAATAAATCCTTCGAACTTCGAGCTGCCAGTTTTGCGCAATGACTTTGCTCGGGATTTTGTTAAAATCATTAGAACCGTGAACAAAAAAAACCTTTTGACATGAATCATTTTTAAATGTGTTCTTTTCGAGATTAATTGGAACTCTTCTAAAAGTAATGAGTAATAAACATTATCCCTTCATTTGGTGTTATAGGTATTTAATTGCTACATAAAAAAACAATAGAAATGATTGGTTTTAAATTAAAATAGTGCATGACGTTGAGCGTCTATTACATACTACTTCAATTAGTGTCGTTAACACTATTGCCTGTTTTTGTATATTCGCATGTATTAATCATAATAAATATTTTATACACGAACTCATTTTTGCTTCAGTGGCAGTACTCAAATGTTTGGTAGCAATGCTCACTGCACATACTGCAGAATACGTTGTTTGGAATTTCGGAGGAGAGCGACTGCTGAAATTCTTTAGGCGTTTAATTCTGACAAAGATATAGCATTAAAACATTTGGCAGCAATAGTCAAAGGACAACTATTAAGACCACTTTTAAAGGATTGACAACAGTGATCCACACATTAGTGTGGAGTGTGTTTTGGTATATTTTGAATGGACCTGTTGATTTTATAGGCCCCTCATAACTAGATATATTTAGTTTTGTATACCTCAGCATTTCCATTGCATCGTCGAAGTCTTTGAATAGGCTTTAGGTCATGCCACATCGCGCGTTGCGTGCTCAACTGAGATCGTAACGACAAGAAGATGACGGAAGGTTCTCGTATTTTTTTCTTGTGATAACTTATTGTTTACTGTGCCGAATGTCGATGTCCTAAAGTTTTAGCACAGCGCTCTACAATAAACCCTTCAAACTTGATTCTATCCGAAGCGCAGTAAGGTCTATGCTTGAGACTTTGACAAAATTGTTAGAAAAATTCTGTAACTGTATATTTCGTTAATATATCCTTTTTGCTAAAGATTTATTAGCGTCATTTTTAAATCGCTGTAACTATTAAGTTTTCATTCATCCCATTATATTCATTACAATACAAATTTGTATTAATTGATCGGTTTTGAAGTGGACTCTTGTTGAAAGTAATTATGTGAGATTCAGAACAGAAAGACGATTGATTTCCATATTCACTCCAATGTATTTTACTCTTTTAAACCTCTCTCCTTAAAGAACGCTTTATTTTTCATTCTCCACTCCGCTGTCCTCTTCGGTTCTCTGATACACTCATACTAAACATGCCCTCCGATTTGTGCTCCAAATCCTGTATTATGTCTGCTATTGGCTGTGGAATTCCCTCTCTGAACCTATTTGACGATCCCCTTTCTTGATTCCTTTAAACGACGTGTCAAGTATTTCCTTAACTCCTAAGTTTAGATTATTCTCTCCAAATTTAATTTACTTTAATTGACTTCCGTATTACATAGTGTTATTATATTCTTGTGTTTATTTATTTATTATTTTTATCCTACAAAAGTAAATTTTACTCTAAAATATTCTATGGTTGCATCCCCTTTGCCAAGTCTTAAGATTGCCTGGAAAAAAGTGATACTTGTACATTAGCTTATTCTGTAATACTTATATTACTGTTCAGTTCTGTCATTGTAATTTTTTAATGTGCAATAAACAATATTTCATTTATTTATTAATTCTATTGACAAGAGATGATGAGAAACGTTAGGTTAGGTGTTATTGAACGGGGAGTGAAAACCAAAATCGGGTAAATTGAGTCTTTATGAGCAGAACGTGTTGAGACAAGCACGTTTGGCAGAAAAAGTACGACAGTGGGGTGTATATTGTAGAAACAAGTTTATGTAGTCCATGCGATGCTACTCTTAAAGACGCAATGTTTAACAGTGTAGTAAGAAAGCATTGTGGTGTGAAACATGATAAAGTGACCAGGAGAGAAAAGACAATTGACGTTAATTTGGCCATAAAGAAAGGATGTATGTAAGGAGATTGACGCAACAAATTTATAGAGCTAATGTCGATGGAACGTGAGGAGAGGTAGACTTCGACGCATATATCAATCAGCTTCAGGATGTCCTTAAAATGGCCCAGTAAAAAGTCCTAAGAATACATGGGCATGACATCGCATCGGGATGCGAGTCAAAGTGGCAAAAAGGGTTGTCATAAGAGTGGAGGACTATGGTGTATGCATTGACTTAGAAGAAATAGGTACATTTCATACGACGATACAAAATACACAAAATGTAAGAATATGCTAAATATATGCTACAATTAAATTTAAAAAAAAACAAAATTCGGGTATTAATTTAAAAAAAATTAAATACTCAATTTTCGTTGACTTTTGTATCGATAATGTAAAAATGGCGGCATTCTCTTTTAATGTTAATACTATAAAATGATGGACGATAAAATGTTCAATTACTTAATTGAATATCTACAAAAAAGGGCCCTAGTTGCAGTTGCAATCCAATTGTAGTAATATGGCACTTCAGTATAGACAATAAGACTCGCAGAGACATCCGTTATCTTGTGGGATACAACGCCAATTTGTATGTACCCTAGGACAACCAAAGCGCTGCCGGAGTCACCCCTGTTAAATAAAATAATTCGTTTAAAAAATAACGAAGAGAAAGAAAGCAAGTGATAAAACTCTTCAAATTAAAATTATTGCTAGAAATAGATTATAAGCCCTACTTTGTTTCCCCATGAATTTTATTCATTTAGCCCTACCCTAAGCATTAAATTGTTTTATTTTAATTATGATTTAATTATTTGCATTAAATGTTAATTTTTCTTCGAAGGTCAATAATGTAACAATTGAGGTTATTTAAACTATTGATAAATTAGTTAGCATCGTAAATATGGTTATAATGAATTGTTTGCATAATGGCAAACAACGTACCTTATCGCAAGTGCATTAGATACACTCATATCTACAATATCAACGGCGGGTATCTCGAACTTTGAATTTTACTTCTGGTGCAAAACTGAATTCGAAGAGATAGTTTAAGTTTATAGTATACACCGTAGAACTACTAGCAATGTCCCCGAACAAATAAGTCTTAAAAAACTGAGTATCTATTTGCATCTATAATATATAGTTTAAATACATTACATTACACTATCTTTAATTAAGAGAGAAAAGGGCGACTCACACCGCAGCGTAACCGTAGTCCTTCGCGTCTTTATATCCGGTTCCACAAATGAACCCTGCCGCCAACTGCGGCAACATAGTCTTGCACTGGTTTCGTGAATATACTTTTTGCCTCGTGGTCTTTAAGAATATTGCTTCTGTTTCACGTTTTTCCTGGCGGATAAAAATAATTTAACAATGTCTGTCTTATTCGATTCGTATCTATTTATTTAGTGAAGTTTTGAGTAAGAATTTAAAAAAAATTACATCTGTGACACCCCATCCAGCTTGCGTAGCTGGTTTATCGTAGATCCCAGTTTTGCTCAGAACTACTCTTTTTACTGCTCTGTTGAACACCAAAGGTGTCGCTAGCATGGCCAAGGCAATGTCGTTTTTCATCAACAATCCATCGTATTGGGGATGAATCGTAAAAGTGGTCACCTGGAAGAACTGTTTGCGGTTTTTGTTCGCGTCACCCACGGCTACTGTTGTTCTAGTGCCGGGTCTGCAGTCGGCGAAGCAATGCGCCGCTGTTAGTAACATCACCTGGTTCAAAATTGACCCTCCGCAAGCAAATTCCTCGAACGTTTCTTGAAGGCACTGAATAGATAAATACGCTGAATGTGGATGGTCCTCAATCTTAGCAAACCTTCCTCCTACAATAAATCCTTCGAACTTCGAGCCGCCAGTTTTGCGCAATGACTGTGTTCGGGATTTTGTCAAAATCACTACAATCGTGAACCACGTGAAACACGTCTTGACACGATACATTTTTGAATGTATCTTTTTCGAGATTAATTGAGATCTAAAAGTAATGAGTAATAAACGTTACCCCTTCATTTGGTGTTATAGGTATTTAATTGCTACATGAAAAAGCAATAGAAGTGATTGGTTTTAAACTGAAGTAGTGCACGTCATTGGACGTCTATTACATACTACTTCAACTAGCGTCATTAATACTTTTATCTGTATGTGTATATTCGCATGTATTAATCATAATAAATATTTCTATACACGAACTCACTTTCGCTTGAGTGGCAGTACTCAAATGTTTGGTAGCAATACTCACTGAACATACTGCACAATACATTGTTCGGAGGAAACTTGAGTGTGAAAATTCTTTAGGCGATTAAATCTGGCAAAGAACAATTTATAAGAGACAACTTTTAAGCCTCAAAATACTTAATATAAATAATACAAAATATAGCATATTTGTGTGGAAAATGGAATAAATTTTATAGCACGGTTTGAGAGGACTCCTCATAATCAGATTTATTTAGTTTTGTATTCCTCTGTATTTCCATTGCATTGTCGTGGTTTAATTTACTTTTGCAAACTTTTTAAAGTCTTTGAAGAGGTTTTTAATCTTTTTGTTTGCGTTACCGAACTTTTAACGAATGCAAATATTTTACCGTCAGCTTGTGTAGTGAGCGCCATAGTCAATAATATTATTTGGTTCACCATTGACGCCCTACATGAAAAGTTCTGACTGTGAAGAAAAATAAATCTACAAATCAAGCTATAATTGACTTATAATCGGAAAGTATCAATAAAACGGAAGCAGTATCTACAATCTATATATCTAATTTAGTAGCAGTAGAGCTCCTTGTGATAGAGTTCGTACAGGGTAGTACTACCACCTTACCCGTTTCTGCTGCCAAGTAGTAATGTCAGCATTACTGTGTTCCGGTTTAGAAGGGAAACTTTGCTGGTGAAATTACAGGCACGTCTGACTTAATGAAAATGGAAGTAAATTAATATACTACTCCGCGAACCCAGTGAAGGTTAAAACATGCAAAATAGCTGACGACCGCAGTTGCTGAATATTTTTTCATGCAGTTAATTATACCACCCTCCCTCCGCATAAAATTAATAAAATAAATAACACAAGCGCAACTACAGTCACAAACCACCACCAAAAATATACCCGACAAGTGTTTCACCTCCCCGCGAGGAATCCTCAGGGGCTGTTCACTGCTCTTAGAACTGACTGACTGCTTTTAGAACAGATGGAAATAATTAGGTACAACAACAGGGGTTGTATAATAAATGAAAAATTGATTTTTGCATCATCACCTTTATTACGGGTATTTCCGAGTTTCATCAATAGCAACACTGGGGGTAGTGGGGTATAAATACATGAACTGTTCTGAACAAGCTCACTCTTCAGCCGAGAGTCGAGCAGTCAACAGCCCTTGAGGATGCCCTGTGGAGAGGCGAAACACGTGTCGGGTATTTTTATGGTAGTGGTTTGCGGCTGAAGTTGCGCTTGTGTTATTAATTTTATGCGGAGGGAGGGTGGGATAATTAACTGCATGAAAAAATATTCAACACAAGCGTAGCCATTTTGCACGATTTAACCTTCACTGGGTTCGCGGAGTAGCAAATTAATTTTCTTCCATTTTTGTTAACATGGTAAAGTAGCGCCTGAATCTATTAATTACATTTGACTTGTCAACTTATGTCGCAGGATGACGGGCGCATGGGCCCCGCAGAACTTTTAATCTTTCAATTTAAACTGGGTGGCACGATAACTGTTATGCACAGGCGTGTAGCTGACCATTAGGCTCACGACTTGTTCGCCTCATCACATGACGTCATAAAATAAAAAATACTTCATGTACACGAAGAAAGCGTTAGATTTCGTGTCATATAATTACTATTAGATAAATTATTCAAGCGCGGATTGAGAGGACTCGCATATGATCTAATAAAATCATTTGTACAAAATCGCCAACAGGAAACACATATGATATATATGGACAAATACAAGGAAAAAGTAGCCATATCAAATATAAGAATTGTAGAGCGCGGTGTACCACAGGGTAGTATACTAGGGCCACTTTTATTTTATTCTTTATATCAACAACTTGCCACAACACGTTCATCAAAAGATGGTACTTTTTTATGTTGATTCCTCTGTGGTAGTTAGATACAATAATTTCAATGAATATGAATTAATTTTGAACGATGCACTAAGAGACTAGAGAGAGAATAAATAATTTCAAAAAGTAGTAAATTTGGAAAACTAAGGAACTAAGTTTATGCAATTCTATAAGCCACAATCGCAACCGAAAAATTTAAATTTAAATTACGATGGAATACATTGATCAGGTTGATGAGACAAAATTTTTGGGCAATTACTCTTGAATGTCACTGGATCTGGAAGACAAATCAATAACTTATAACATTAAACATAGTAAATAAGTACATGTTCTAAAAATCTGCCAAAAAAAGGCTCTTTGTGCTTATCGCGCATATGTAGCCTCTAGTTTGCGATTGCAAAACACATTTTTATTAGCCACTATTTAAAACTCAGAAAAATATGTCGGGGAAAAAGTTGTGTACCTTACAGGCAACTTTAATTTAGTCAAAACTGGATGACCTTTTTTTTTCTTTTTAGTCCCCACATAACCACTGAGTCTCCCTGGGCTCAGGGGTATCCATAAAGATTTTCCCCGTCGAAAAAAAAAAAAAACTGGATGACCTAGAAACAGATGCAATGAAATAGAAAGGCGGCCAAAACAACCCCTAATTTGGAATTTTAAAATAGAACGATTTTTGTATTAGCACTCAAATTACTAAATAAATTACCGGATGCAGTAAAAAAATTAAGTTGTTGACAATTTAAAACGTAATTGCATAATTAGTTAGTTACTCAATGCAATATAATATTGATGATTTTTTACTTGGTAATAAAACGTAAAATGTAAGTAATGTTTGTTATAATTTTTTATTTTCATTTCTTATAATTTGAAGGAAAACCAGTGGGTAATCCGTATTACTACGGACATCTACCCCCTAATCTGAAAATTGTTACAACCGATGAAATGTTTTATAGTTGACTGAAACTCATTTTATTGCGCAATGAATTATACTGCGAGTAGAGAAATTTCTTTAGAGGAAATTGTATTTTTTATTCTATTTTATGTTATAGAACCTATTATTGTTTATGTTAATGACGATCGTAATATTCCTTGACATTATATTTTTAAGTGTGACATTAAATAATATGAAATAAGTGATTCTAATCTGTTCTTTGTTTATTGCAAGTCGTATAATGCGCATAGTTTTCAATTGCAGCAACGTTCCTTTAGGTCCAAAGGAATATTTATCATGCCTGTGCTATTGATTTTATTTTCGTCTCACGATATTTTCAAATCTCAAATTTAAAATGAATTTATTATCAGACAATAACTCAATCCATATTTGTCAGTAACAATAAACTTATGCGCTAAGTTAGTAAAAACAAGGAAAACAATTACTATAATAAATTCAATGAAATTACTCTATTATATGTCAACGTGCAACGCGATGGACCTACACAAGACAGACGAATCCATTGTTCCTGCTATCATCCTGAGGATACCATTGCTGTTCTCACGCAGTCGCAACATTTGTGACGCACTTTGTTTGCGCATTACATACATGCCAGAGGTGCAGCAAAAGCGAGGAAGCCTCAATATAACTCTATTTTGTCTATCCAGCTTAGATTAAGTAATATAATGAAAAAGAAAACAATAAGACTTTTCTTTCAGCCGATGTGTAGTAATTACTTAAAAATTTGTTGCGATGCTACCTTCAATTTACAGACACAAAATACCCAGTTTTATTCTTTATTAGGTTTATTAATTATATTAAATGAAAATAAAATAACAGGGAGTGCTGTTGTGTAAAAGTTGATGTAGTGTAGAGGAAGTCCTCGGCGTACAAATTCGATCAGATTGGTTATGTATTAAAAACGCCTAGTTAATCAGTAGCTTGTCAGGATTTAGCACGTCGACGTTCACGGTCTTTGGCTCGCCCAGCGGCGTGATGTTACGTATAATTTAGTTTATTCCATTAACGTTTAGATTCGCGTAAACTAGTACTTAGTTTTTTTTAGTGTATTGTGATCGGTTACAATCATTATGGCGGCTCTGTAAGATATAAATTTTTAATTACGTATTTGTGTTTCAACAAAAAAAAAACAGAAAAATATAATATACTTACATAAGATATGCCTAACCTCCCAAGTCTTTAGCATTTTATATTAAATGTATAAGAATTTGCGTGCAAGAATGTAGCAAGTAAAATCGTAAAAAATGTTATCAAAACACCGTAACAAATGCACAGCAATTCATAAATAAAGTACCTAGTCGATAGTTAAATTATCGATTTTTTTAGCGTAATGTCAATAAAAGTTTCATCGTTGCAGCTATCGGAATATTGCGGAACCTTTTAAATTTGACCGGGTAATATATTATAGTTGTTACTTTGACGCTTTCTTCACATCCGTATTACTTTATTTCATTTCTGAAACTCTCCAATGAAATTGCTCCTTCAGGTGTATGTAGTATCTGCGTACAGTCAATAGCACATCGCGCGTTTTACATTTTTTTATACCGATAGCGCGAAGTATTGCTTGCAAAATTCAGAGGAATACTTACATGGAAGGCAGCCGAAGCGTTTGCTGTAGCTTGAAAATGTAGAGCCAATTGCACGTCATAAAATGGTCATAATTGATTATTTGAATTTTGGACCGTTCTCATCGTAAGCGGCGTAGGGTTGAATTTAAATATTAGGGGTTAAAGTATGAAACTGCCGTTTCGTATTGAAAATGAAAACATTTTTTTTGGAAGATAAAATACATTTGTTTAATCAAAGTATTTACCCTCGTTGTCTATACATTTCTGATATCTAGTCGGGCGGTCATTTAAACCGTTGCGATAGAACTCTAGCGACCTGCAGGCTTAGCCCGAAGACAAAAGTTATCTCTTCTTCGAATTGTCAAATTCCTCTCGAAAATGCGCGAGTATAAGCGCTATTAGGCTTAAGTGCCGCGCATACAAATGTCAAATTAAAGAATTTCTCCCTAACCATAGCATGACAGCCAAAATTTGTATAATTTTGACAGATCGCCGTAGGGATATATCTCTACTACCCTTGGTACGCCAACGGAAGACAAACGATGCTTTTAATTTATATAATATATATAAAAAGATATATATACTATATCTTTTTTAATTCGTGATTTAAATTTAATAGTAATTTTATGCCATGAAAATATCTTGTGCCTATCGTAATTATTAAGTTACGTAGTAAGGAAAAACGACAAAGAACGACGGCACGTGAATTTTGCGATCCGTTTTATCTCCTTGGCCGAGTTAGTCAATAATTTCAAGGTGACCTGTGAATTAATAGATTATTTGTGCCAGGAACTAGATGAGGATCTAGCTCTCCAAACGTCCACACGTATATCTGTGAGGTTCAGAGTGAGTGAAGGAAAGGAAGACACGTGTTTATTATCCAGAACTTGGCGCGTAAATTGCGGTGATAAACTTTGTAGACATTTGAAAGAACTGTAATCAAAACACAAGATGGTTTTTGTGCTAATTCCTTTTTCGTCAAAATGCACTTGAAAATATCATTATCATTTGTGTTACAGAGATAGTTATATACCAAAATTAGTGTTACCTTTTGTTTTCATTGATTTAATGCGTGTCATAAACTGAAAAAAAAAAAAAATCCTCACGGCGAAAATGAAGCGAGTTCGATTGTGCCTTTAAAAACTATTATCGGTTTATTGTGACCGCTCTGAAAATGAATGGTAATTTTAGTTGCGGCAACTTATTTATCGCTACGTGTAGAAAACTGACTACGATAGAGAGCTTCTCTTCCTGTTACGTCGTGCTCGGAGGAGAGACGTTATCGGTAGAGAAGAGAGAGATATCTTTACGCGCTTAAGTTTTATCTATTTCCCCTTGGTATACTAAGCCTGCTGGACTCCACAAGCTGTGTGAATTATGTATTGCTTCCTGGGAATATATTTTTTTTCTTGCAAAAAATAGTCCAAATCGCGCAAAAAATGGTAGTCGGTTGGGGCGAGGTCTGGCGTGTGAGTAGGATGATAGATGGTTTGTAACTGCAGGTCTTGTAGTGTTAAAAACTGTTTCTCGGGCAGTGTGAGGTCTTGCGTTATCAAGCTGTTTTGCTGCGAGTTTCGCCGTCATTGTTCAAATGCCCTTATCTCATATTATGGGTATGCTAACATTAAACCATGCCTCTAATTCCTTGGTAGTTTGATACGGATCGGCTTCCATTATCACCTTCAATTCATGGTTATTTACCTCAGTGACTGGTCTTATTCGTGTGAACTACGATTCTTTAAGTCAAAATTTCGAAACGCACGGTGCGTTCGTTAGCTGTATCGTCTCCAAACACAGCATTGACAGTACCAGCAGTTTCTGTTGCGTTAACACACGTGGGAACTTGTACTCGAAAATCACTCTGATTTTCGCTGTATTCTTCACGATGAAAGCTGAATGTAACAATAATTGACAGTCGAACAATCAAATAAATCATATTTTTTAAATTAAGAATGTCTTAGTTTTAGTGCGAGAAAAGTTTATTTCTGAAATCTGGCACCATGCAGTTTTAATTTTAATTCAAAGTGGCCAGTACGATAAATTGGCGATTTCATATTTAAACCCCTATTACTCATACTAAGCCTCAAGCATGACGTGCTATTCCACCTGTCCAAATGGAACCACTCTTAACCAGTTAACACAGTCAATTACTTTCTTTGACTTGCGTACTAAGTAGCACAGCGATTTTGTTTTGTTCTCCTGGTGGTACGCTGTGGCAAACGACGCTTCGGCATTATTTATTCTAGTACTTGTATAAGTAAAATTTAAAAAATATTATGTCGGCGAAATCCTGTCCATGTATCACGGATGATTTGTTGTAGACTCGTTGCCAGTATTTTCACTTTGTAATAATAATAGTAACGTGCACACACGCACAGCACCGCGCTAGGGAAACCCTGTATCGTGGGTGATCCCCGGGACCTCTGCGTGGCAGTTCAGCATGACAACCGTTCGGCGACGGAGACATTTGCTATTTGTTGGCACTGAATACAAATGGCAGCATCAGTATGGCAACAGCGACGTCATTTTTTAATTGCATCCTATCCAATTCGTATTTATGAAGATAACCAAAACTTCCGATTTCATAGATAGGTAGATGATTTCTTTGTCACAAAATACACACATGTTAAAAGTTCGAAATAGGTAACAATAGTACGAAAAAGTAACACAGCACAAATAGTAAATAAACAACAAAATAAAGCAAGACATTAACACAAACAAAAATAATAATAAAAAAAAAACAAAATACTTTAATAACAAAAGGACAAACACAAATAAAAATAAGTAAGGCAATATGCATTGCATGTGTGCGTTGTGGTGCCGAAACGGCAGTAGGTGAATGTAATTTTTGCTTGATTAGAGCAACACACTGCTATTTTACTACTCCCGAAATAGCAGACGTCGCGAAAACGGCGAAACCGCTGCGCAGCATTGAGACGTAACATGCCATAACACAAGATTAAATGTGTCTATACAATCACAATTATTTAAAGTTAGTATCTTCTGTTAGTTTATGTTCACTAACTAACAATAATTAAATTAGTGTAGTGTTAGTTTAGTAGGAATTAGAAAAATAAGGTTTTTGCTTGAGTAAAATAACCGCGTTAATGTGCTTCCTAGGGGTAGATTTAGTATGCATAGACCTTATTCGCGGAGGAATGTTATTCCAGCACCTTGTAGCCTGATGGCGGAAGCCACCATCAAAAGCTGCCGTGTGATGTACGTAACCTGCCAGAATAGATCTATTAATTCCAACTTATTGTATAGACAGGTACTCAGGACTTTTAAATTATATGACGTCAAACATTACACACGCAAGGTGAAGTTTTGTTCGAGAGTCCATGCTGAGCATTGACGTATTGCTTAAAAAGATTGATATGTACTTTGCAGAGGTACTTTGAAGCAAAATCTGCAGTATTTTGTAGACGTCGCAATAATCGCTGAGTCTTTGCAAGCAGACGAGGCCCATAAACAATATTGCCATAATTTAGTTGAGATCGAAAGGCGACTCACATTCAGCAATCCGTGCATTCTCACTAAGGAAATCGCGGATGCCGCATAAAACATTAAGGCGATAAAACAGCTACGAACAAGGCCTAGCATGTGACTTTCAAAGGGCAAAGAATTGTTTATAGTTATTCCAAGAGTTCTTAGCTTCATCTACGCGGTTAATAACCTGGCCTGAGATTACTATATCCGAATTTGCGCTAACAACTTTATTCCTTTGAGAATCTGTACCCAACACCATATACTTAGATTTAAATGGATTGAGGATTAGAGCATTATCACAAGGTCATTGGTAAATAGTCTGCAGGTCGTGAGTCAAGCCATCCAAACAGGATGTACATAACTACGATCTACATGAGTATAGAGCTGCACATCATCTGCATAGCAATGACGTTTACGGCAAGAGACTGAACGTGTCAGGTCAGTCGTGTAAATAATGAATAGAAGCGGTCCAATTATGGAGCCCTGAGGTACTCTGCGTGTTAAAGGCCCAGGCTACTTACTACCCAAACTCTTCAGTACAGAAATATAGTTGTCAACCGAAGTCAAGTACCTGGGTGTAATACTGGACAACAAGTTGAACTGGACCAAGCACCTGAACAACAAAATTAAAAAGCTACTATCAACTTCTAGCACTGCCATAGAATGGTAGGTAAACAATGGGGAGTTTCACCCAATATAACACTGTGGCTCTACACAGCGGTGATAAGACCCATGATCAGTTACGGCGCGATAGTAAAGTGGCCACGAACCAATCTGACGACCGCAACCGACAAACTGGACAAATTCCAAAGACTAGCGTTCATGGCGACAACTGGCTGCACGACGACAACTGCAACTGCGGCCCTCGAAGCGATGCTGGATCTGCGACCCCTCCCATTGTTCATCAGACAGGAAGTGACGTCAACAGCAGTGCGTCTAAATAAAGCAGGCTTTTTAAAGCACATGAGGACGCCAAGAAATCTTTACAAAACTATTAAAGAGGAACCGCTATTGGAGACGGCTGTGGATAGGATCCCAAAACAATAAATTTTTCACAAAAAATACAAGATATATTGTTTGAAAATCCCAGAATCAAAGGAAGGAACTCCAGAGAGGTCCGCGTTTACATTGATGGATAAAAATTAAATTCGAGAACAGGTACTGGGGTACTCTCAGGAGACCTCAATTTCAGGATATCAAAACCGCTTGGTGACCAAAATTCAGTATTCTAGGCTGTATCAAGTTGGCGGCAAAAGCAATCATAGCGAGAAGAGTAAAGAATCACTCCATTCAAATACTCTGCGGCAGCATGTCAGTACTTTAAGCATTGAACGGCTATGACATAAACTCAGGGCTCATTTATGAATGCCATCAAGCACTCATGGAGGTATGTATACATAGGGCGCCCTATGAGTTCCAGAGCAAAATGGAACTCTTTGGCTTACAGTTTGTTTCATCTGACTGTCACTTGTTTTTACATTGTGGCGTCATTTTAGCTTTTATAGCTGGTATGAAAAATTCAAACGCAGTCGTGTGAATTTCAGTAACGAATTTCGTGATGGTCGCCCGTGCATGCTGTGCGCCGTATGATCAAAACAGACAGGAATGTGATATAACATGAGATTTGGGTATCTTTAGGCATAGGCGTGGGTCAAATACAATGAATACTACACAAACATTTGGGTGTGAAAAAGCTGTGCTCTCGATGGATCCCACACAATTTGACTGAGACTCAAAAAATGGATCACGTCACTTGGTGCAATGCCATGCTTACCAGATTCAACGTAGGGGCGTCATATTTGGTGTGGAATATAGTAAGAGGTGACGAAATATGGATTTATAGTTACGATGCCAAAACAAAGCAGCAATCGAGCGTATGGGTCTTTTGAGATGAGCCGAAACCAACCAAAGTAGCGCGCGTGCAAAGTGCCTCTAAGCGGATGATTGCTCCTTCTTTTAATAAAACGGGACATGTGGCTACTGTTGCTTTGGAGAATCGTTGTACCATGAATAGTGATTGGCACACGACCATTTGTCTGCCGGAAATTATTGACAAACTCCGTAAAAATAACCGTAAACGCCGTATCATCATGCACCACGATAATGTCAGTTCTTACACGGCAAGACAGGCAAATGAATTTTTGAAGGTGAACAACGTTGACCTTATGATGTGGGGGCACATGCAAAATAGGCACCTTGTCGTCAAGTTGCGAACACCAGCCCGTTGCACTAAGTACCAAAAGAACCAAAAAGTCCCAGGCTGTGATAATAATATCGTACCATTTGCCTTTGAAAGTATGACGCGCTGTATTTTTCCATTCAAATATCTGCCAAATCAATTTACTGGTAGAGTGCTTAAACCACAGTCAAGTATCTTCAAGACAAGGAATGAGATATTTATTGAATCGAACGGGCGAGAGAAATCCAACAGAACAAGAAAAGTCGCATGACCAGCGTCCTGTTCGGCAATTACACTATCCGTCTATCAGTGACATCTAGTAGCGCCCAACAGTGCCACGCCCGCTCCGGAAGCCAGATTGGCAGATGGAAAGGATATTATTAGATTTGACGTAGACACTCAGTTGAATATGCACTACTTTTTCCAACACCTTAGAGAGAAATGGGAGGATACTAATAGGCCTAATGTCCTTCAGGTCACATGGGCTATCTACCTTGGGTAATGGATTAACCAATGCCACTTTCATCAATTGTAGTGATGCACTTGATGAAAAAGGTGGCGTCGCCCACTATTGCTAATGCCCTGCTACCAGCTAGGTACGTTTCAAACTTGCCTTTACTATTGTATTTTATTTTTATTAATTTTAATATTGTAATCCTTAAAAGGACACGTCACACTGTTAAACATTTCGTTCCATTATGAATATATTATCAATTGGAGATTAATTGGGAACGACGTACGCAATACCTAGGTAATGAGATTTTCGAAGAGTAAGTTACAGGCATTTGCAAGTAATTGGAAATAATTGATTTTCAAATCGAACCCTTGAAGTGGTTCGTGATATAGATTGCATAACTATTTTGCAGCTAGTGATAGTACAGGTATGTCGGGTGTCATTGACACATCTTTCAAGGTTTAAAAACGAATAATTCTGTTATAATAAAAGAACATTGCTAATCTATCTTTAGTTTCTGTGGCTGTAATCACATACAACAAACATTTATCATTATTGGCTAGAATTAAAAACGCAACACACAAATTATGATATATTTTTAACACAGGAGTTGTTCACAAACAAGTGCAAACCTTGCCTACTTGCCTGACATTTGACTGTTATGATGATAATAGGGGTTAAAGTATGAAATTGCCGATTTGTACTGAAAATCTAAATTGTTTATTTTTTAAATTTTTAACAAATTTATTTAATCAAAATAGTTGCCATTATTATCTATACATTGCTGCCATCTAATGGGAAGGTTATTAATGCCTTTGCGATAGAACTCCGACGATCTAGACTGCACAAACTGTGTGAAAGCATTTTGTACTGCCTCCTGGGAAGAAAACTTCTTGTCACGTAGATAATTGTCCAAATCACGAAAAAAATGGTAGTCCGTTGGAGCAAGGTCTGGTGAATACGGAGGATGACGAATGGTTTCTAACTGCAGTTCCTGAAGGGTCAAAATGGTTTCTCGTGCTGTTTGAGGTCTCGCGTTGTCGTGGAGCAATAATGGTGAAGATCGATTCATGAGTCGGGGCTGTTTTACTGCTAGTTTTGTCAACATGGTTCGGAGTTCGGCACAATAGACATCTGCCGTTATTGCTTGACCAGATCGGAGAAAACTATAGTGAATAACACCATGCTGAGACCACCAAACAGTTACCATTACCTTTTTATTGGTAAGTTTTGCTTTAGGACACTGTTGTGGCATTTGACCTGGGGTCAGCCATTGCATTTTTCTTTTCCGGTTATCATAAAGAATCCACTTTTCATCACATGTTACAATTCGATCCAATATTCCTTCATTTCTGTACTACGCACAGTTTCAACACGCGTTTCTTTCTGCAGATCAGTCAAATCATGAGGCACCCATTTTTCGTATTTTTTTATTTTATTGATTTGACGCAAGTGAGTCAATATTGTGGGTAAGGTAACGTTAAACCATGCCGCTAATTCCTGGGTAGTTTGACTAGGATCGGCTTCCACTATCTCTCTTAATTCATCGTTATTCACCTGTGTGGGCGGTCTTCCTCGTGGCTCGTTCTTTAAGTCGAAATTTCCATCACGAAAGCGTTTAAACCAAAATCGCATGGTGCGTTCATTAGTAGACCCCTCTCCAAACGCAGCATTGATATTGCGGGCTGTTTCTGCCGCGTTAGTTCCGCGTCGGAACTCGGATTCAAAACTCACTCGAATTTTCGCAGTATCCATCTTTCTTGTCTAAATTGAATAACAAAAACAATTGAAAGTCGATATTCAAATGTTTCAAATTTAAAAAAAAAAAAAAATCACAGAAACCATTTGAAAAAAGTTTCATTCGAAAACCTCAAACCATGAAGATTCTATGAAAATTCAAAGAACCTATTGCAATGAAACGGCAATTTCATACTTTAACCCCAATATTATGTATGGTCATGAAATAAATTAAGTAAATTTAAACTGATGGCAGTAAAGTTGTTTAGATGCGCTTGTGATCCAGTGGTGGTATTTAGTCACGTTGGTGTAGATGATGAGACTCTTGGAGGTCTTTGGTATCTTGTAAGACACTATGCCAATCTGGATGGACCGTCGGACTATTAAAGCGCTGCCTGAGTCACCTCTGTAAAGTAAGAATTTATAATGAAAATATAATTTTAATAGTACGCCAGGTCCACTTCGTGTTTCGCAATAGTTAGGATAATTTAAAAAACGAATTTAGTTTTACATTATCAAGCAAAGTAGTAGCGATTAGTACTTTCTTTTAACAGCTTTGCGTCTACGAACACCAAATCAACACTTTGTATTATTGTACTTCTTACATATTTATGCCACAATAGCTATTTCTGCAATACATACATGCAAGCAATACTGCGTTATGGTTTTGAAGGATAAACGTGCTGGTGAAACTACAGGCACTTATCAACTTAAGTTGACGGGCGCAGTGGCAGTACTCCTAACACCTATGCGATACAAAGCTTTGAGTGGCACTGCACCTGTTTTGGCTACCCTTATGCATTACGCCTACGCGTGGTACTTACCACCAGATGTATGACTCGTTCGTCCCGTCACTTGGAAATCATTAAAAATGCTTTGGTCAGCGCAGATGATTATGTTTGTATGTTCATGACATTTTGATGTATCTTTGGTTTATATACTAGGTACCAAAGTTTAAAAAGTTTAAGGTTATAAGTAGGTTCAAATGCTCTTGATAATATGTCAGTACTTCAAGCACAAGCACTCGGCAGATACGTCAAACTCAGGGCTTATCCATGATAGCCACCAAGCACAAGAGGTTGTGGAACCAGAACCTATATTATCCTCCCCTAGCAATGGTCTACAGCAACTATAATAACAATAATAATAATGATAATAAATGTTTATTTCAGTAATACAATTCACTTTACATTAACAGTGGATGGTACCTCCTATTAAGCTTATCAAGCCTGTGTCAGAAGGCACCGCTCTTCCATAGCTATAAATACATATTTAACATTTTTAACTTATACTCGTACTTAATGTAGTGTTTAATTTTTACATTTCCAAACATCGACAAAAACAAAACAAACAATTTTTTTTTAACAATTATCAATTTTCTTAACTTCTAATTTTAAATTTAATTTGAATCTTAAAACGTATGTGTGTGCATTTGTACATGAAAAAGTATGTGTGTGTGTGTGTGTGTGTGTGTGTGTGTGTGTGTGTGTGTGTGTGAGTGTATGTATGTATGGATGTATGTGTGGGGGGGGTGTCTGTGTGTATGTGTGTTAACCTGTTGCCATAGATTAGAGAAAGTAGTGTTTTTAAAGCAACTGTTCTAATAGATCTTCGGTTTCCTCATACGATTTCGACTGTAGCCATTTTGATGTAACTTTTTTGCAGTCTCTATAACTTTTGGCGTATATTTCTAATTCCTTATTAATTAAATTGTACAAATGGGCCGATCGTTTGCTGAATTGTCTGTTTGCAAATGTTGTATTTACTTTAGGTACTTGTGCCACAATGTCTTTCTTTCTTCTCTTCGAAATATTTAGATCATATTTTAGAGACCTATGTTGTCTGTATACAGTTTCAGTGATGTAGAGTTTCCTTACAGTGGCTAAATTTGATAGTTGATACAAACTGCTAGTGGCAAATCGCCTTTTTTTTAAATACATTATTTTAAGCAAATTGCGTTGCGCACGTTCCAACTCGAGAAAACGAGTTTTAGCAGCTCCACCCCATATAGGAATACAATAAATCAATACAGATTGAACCAAACTCACGTATATTTCCAATATATCCCTAGACGACGTGACTCGCGGACCAGCGACTGGTCCTGGCACTACATATCTTAGTGTTTTAAAAATCCAATTAAGTTTACCCATACTCAACACCATTCTATATTGGAGGAGCCTGGGTGGTACCAGTAGGATCCTGCACCCTTCACACGCAAAATAGGCGTGGACGTCCAGTTGCAGACACCAGCCCGTTTTACCGTACCATGTAATAAGGAGGTCACAAAAGTATATTTATGTACAGAGGCATATTGTGAAAGACGGAACGAAAAAGGGCTCATGGTTTACTCACACTGCAGCGTAACCGTAGTCCGTCTCATGTTTCACATCCCCGGTGGCGCAAAAGTAACCATTGTTCAAATTCGGCACTAATCTTAAACACCTTCTTCGCGACAGCACTACCTGGCGCGTCCACTTCAAGTACAGCGTAGGTGTATATAATTTCTCCTGGTGGCACATACAACATAAGCGATTAGTAAAGTTTTTAAAACTGACTTCGCTTCCGTGCCTGTACTGTTTAATAATAAATAAAAAAAATGATTACGTTTGTGATACCCCATCCTGCCACCAAAGCTGGTTCCTTGTAGATTCCAATGTGTGATAATAAGACCCTCTTCACTGAACTACCGAACACCAAAGGCCTCGAAAGAATAGCCACAGCAATGTCGTTTTTCATTACATGTCCGTCGTATTCTCCATGGCTGGCAAACTTTCCGACAGTGTAAAAGTTTCCCTTTGTCTTTCTCCGGTTGCCGACTGATACTAACACTTTAGACCCACTTCGACAATCCTCGAAACAGTGTGCTGCAGTCAGCAATATTAATTGGTTCAAGATCGACGAGCCGCAAGTAAATTCCTCGTACTCTACCTTGTGGCATTTTATCACCAAAAATGCCGAATGGGGAAAGTCTTGTATTCTAGCGTACTTCCCTCCTACAATATAACTTTGAAACTTTGTGTCGTCACTGTCCGTTTCATACTCAAACGATTCATTTCGACGTGCTGACTCATTCGAAAACAATTCTTCCGAAAACGATCCGTTCTGAAGAGTAGTAGTCATATTTGTTCGAGATTTCAGTAAAATAGTTAGTATCATGAACAAAAAATACATCTTACTAATGAACATTTCGATATACTTCGCTGCTTAGTAATTAAGAATTATAAATTTTATGACATTAACGTTCGCTCGTCATTTAGAGTTATGTCCACTTTATCGGGTATTAAACCAGGTAATTGAAGAGATTGGTTACAAGTACTCGAATTTTACCACTAACCTCGTGCTATTTTAAAGGAGAAAATGTTTAAGTATATGATTTTCTCTGTTAATATTTTCTGTATTGAAACTATTGTGTCTAACAGTTACAATCGCCGAACCAACTTCAGAATCAAATTGTATGCTTGGAAAAGCTGTGATGAAAATTCGTAGTAGAACTCTCTAGGATTTACATAACGAAGACGAAGTGAACAGCGCAAAAATGTACTTACATTAAAAATATATTACAGCAGTATAGCCTTAAAATTAACATAATTGGAGAAAAGTATACCAATAATGTTCTTTTTTGATAACATTTTATTATTGTAAACGTGAATAGGTGACACGTTACGTTACTAAAGATCGACCTATTATAATATATCAATCGGAGATTAATTGGGAACGATGTAAGCAATACCTAGGTATAATAAGATTCTCGAGTCGTGAGAGTTATAGGCATTTAAAAGTGATTGGAAATAATTGATTTTCAAATCGAACCCTTGAATGGGTTCGTGATATCGGTTGCATAACTATTTTGCAGCCATTGATAATACAGGTATCTCGGTTGTCTTTGACACCTCTTTCAAAGCGGGAACGAAAAATTTTGTTGTATGTGTATATAAAAAACATGTTGCCGATCTATTTTTCGTTTCCGTGCATGTAATTACATAAATATTGACTTGAACAGCAGCGTTCACAGAACAAACTTCAAATCATTTTGTATTTTGATCAGACGAAGAACAAAATGGTTTATTTATAACTGACAATATCAAAACGTTGACATGCTTACTTAAAAATGTACTTGTATGAAATACTTGTATTTAAAAACACGAGGTTTAGGCAAACATTTTTGATTATTGGTCAGAATTAAAAACACGACGTAAAATTATGATATATTTTTAATACAAGAGTTGTTCACAAACTGACATTTGACTGTTTTATGATCATGAAATGACTTAAGTAAATTTAAACTGACGGCAGTAAAGTTGTTTAGATGCGCTTGTGATCCAGCGAATGTATTTTGTCACATCGGTGTAGAGGACGAGACTATTGGAGAGCCTTGATATCTTATAGGACACTATGCCAATCTGGATAAAACCTTTGACGACTAAAGCGCTGCCTGAGTCGCCTCTGCAAAATATGAATTTATAATAAAAATATAATATTTAAAGTACGCCGCGATCAGGTCCACTTCGTATTTCGTAATTGTGTCGAGTTAAAAAAAATCTTAGTTTATTGTTACAAAGTAATGTAGTAAGTAGCAATTAGTCCTCTCTATTAACAACAAGTCAAGTGGTAATGTGAGCGTTATTATGGTGCTGGTGAAACTATTGGCACTTGTCAACTTATGTCCAAGGGTGACGCTGAAGGGTGGGCGCAGTGGAGTGCCCCTTAAATCTTTGTGGTGTCAAACTCTGAGTTGCACTGTAACTAACCCATGTTTTATGTGTAACTATGCGTATGACTTGTTCTTCTTCGTTAAAAAAATACTTTGGTATGCATAGGTAATTTGTGTTCGATTTTTCATAACATTTGGGTGTATCGTTGTTTTATATTCAAGCTACTACAGTTTAAATCTTTAAAGTTACATGTCGGTTACGAAATTTATAATGTATTGAGGCATGTTGTAGAAGATGGACCAAAAAAAGCTCATGGTTTACTCACACTGCAGCGTAACCGTAATCCTTATCATGTTTCACATCCCCCGAAGCGCAAATGTAACCATTGCTCAATTTCGGCACTAAAATCAGACATTTTCTTGGCGACAGCACTACTTGGCGTGTCCACTTTAAGTATAGCGTTTGTGTATGTGATGTATCCTGATGGCACATACAACATAAGCGATTTAGTAAAGTTTTTAGTTATTGAGTTAGTTACCGTCCCAGTAACGCAAAAAAAATAAAAAAGATTACATTTGTGACACCCCATCCAGCCACCTGAGCAGGTTTGTTGTAGATTTCAAAGCGTGACAACAAGACCCTCTTCACTGTACTACTGAACACCAAAGGTTCCGTCAGAACAGCCAAGGCAATGTCGTTTTTCATTATACGTGCACTGTATTCTTCATGTGTGGCAAACTGTCCAATTATGTAAATGGTTCCTTTTGATTTTCTTCGGTCGCCCACTGATGCTAACACTTTGGTGCCAGCTTCGCAATCCTCGAAACAATGTGCTGCAGTCAACAATATCACTTGGTTTAAGATCGACGCCCCGCAAGTGAAATGAACGTAGTCTACCTTCTGGCATTTTATCGCCAAAAATGCCGAATGGGGAAAATCTTTTATTCTAGCGTTCTGTCCTCCTACAATATAACCTTCAAACTTTTTGTCATCGTTGTCCGTTTCATACTGAAACGATCCATCCGACTGCGTTTCATTTGGAATAGTAGTAGTCACACTTGATCGAGATTTCCGTAAGATAGTTAGTATCGAGAACAAAAAATAGGTCTTACTATTGCACATTTTGATGTGCTTCGCTGATTGGTGATTAAGAATTATGGATTTTTAGGACAGTAAAGTTCGCCCATAATTTGGAGTTACATGTTCTTCGTCGGTAATAAATCGCTATTGAAACAAGTAATTGAAGATAGCGGTTGTAAGTATTTCAAAGGAAATAATGGACTTATTATATCAGATTTTCTCTGTTAAGTAAATATTGTCTGCATTGATACTATTGAGCTGAACCAACTTCGGGAACAAATTTTGTATACTTGGAAAAAGATATAAAGAAAATTAATGGTAGAACTCCTTAAGACTTATACGACTAGGATGAAGGAAACTGAATTAAAATAGATTACCGCAGTATAGTTTCAAAAATTTATAGAATTGAAGAAAATAACACCAATTACATCTAAATTTTTAATAGAATAAAGTTACAATTTAAATTACTAAAACTGTAGTTTAAAAAAATATTATCTTTTATTTTATTAATATTTAAATTTAATAATTTTATTAATACCTAATGTTCGACTGCGAACAGATTGCCTGCACCTTTGCAGTTAATGCATGATGTCGTAATCAACTTCATGCAGCTGTGACTGACACCCTGAAGTTGATAACGACTTTACGCAATAAATGCATGCAGTCGATTTCGGCTGCAGCATGCAGTTATGCGTGAAGCCGTTATCCAAGAGCTCGACTACATGAAGTTGATAATGACTTCACACATAAACTACATGCAGTGCACACCGACTTCATGCAGCCGAGATCGACTGCATGCAGTTGATACGTGAATTCGTAATTGACCTTATGCAGTCGACGTTTCGCATGGATGAAGTTAATTACGACTTCACACATTAATTGCAAACATGCAGGTAGTCTGTTAATAGCCTAAGTATATTTACATAATAAAAAAAAGTTAAGTACCAACTATCTATTCTTCTATATTATGCATATTTAATCATAAAAGAAAGAATAGGAAAAATCAGAAAAAACATTTTCTGTCATTTATGTAGTTAAAGCCTATGGACTCGAGATAGCTGACATTGGCATAGGCTCGGTGTTACTGATATTTTGACATTGTTTTAGGCCCGGACGATGGTGTTGCTGAGTGCTGCTTACTGGAAGATCCGACGAATAAATACTTAGGATGCACAAAAGACTACTGTGGAAAAAACAAGAAGGAGGCAATTTAGAATTTTCATTAGAGTGTAGTGGATCAGATCATGGATCGAAGAGAAAGAGACTCGAATTTCTAGAGGTTTGAGCATCGAGATACTTAATAAATTTGAGGAACTACAGGGTACTAAACGGTATGATAAATAGTGGAATGTTTCGGTGAATATTGTAGAGGTGGACGCGCCCGGCACAGAGGAGAGAGTTTTTTGAGAGAACGTTAATATTGAGGTCTGGACACGACATTTTCACATAATTTCTGCTCTCATCTGCAGTTTGCTGTAATAGCTCGTATTGTGAGCATCGTATCGTGAGCTCAAGGTCGAGCGGAACATGTATGAGGAGGTTTATGTATGTGTACCGTCATCCAGGTACGAAATGTTGAATTGAGAATGTAGGTGTTTGGATGGATCACCAAAGAAATGACTGCTGGATCGTGTGGGTCATTCTGTTGACAGCCAACTGCTGAATGGAGGGGGATTGTTATAATTATAAATAGATAATAACAGTAATATATTTGAGATGCGAAAAACGTGAGGGAATTTCAATTTTAGTGAAAATTGAAAAGCAAAATACAATTTAATTTTTAACTTGTCGTTTATTCACAAGCACAAACGGTGTGCATTACCACACGTTGAACTATCGTACGTTCACAACTATCGTATAAATTAAGTGGAGATTATTCCTGGCAAAAAAGAGCTTTAGCAGTATTAGTAACCCATCTGTAATATTTTGATACATCGGTGTAAGCGATGAGACTTTCCGAGATCGCAGCCATCTTGTAAGATACTATGCCAATCTGAATGGTGCCTCGGACTATTAAAGCGCTGCCTGAATCACCCCTGCAAACGCAAAATATATATTTGTTTTTATACAAGTTGGCAGTAGTTTACGCAAATGGATACTTATTTCACTTTAATTCAAGTATCAGTGTTTTGAGTTTTTTTAAATTTATTTACGGTTTGTTGTTGGCAATAATTTAGACTGATAAATTCAACGGTCGAATCGAATTCAACTGATCAAATTGTCACCGACTTGTACCGAATTATAACAATGTATATGGTCATTTGTACTTCCAGATGTGTTAAATAGGGTAATAAAGAAGTTAGTACAAATATTAGAATCAACAAATAAAAGGGTCTATACCAGATTCATTAGGCGACATTTGGCTAGAGAGTAACATTATATAAGAACTGTGTAAGTAAATATATTAGATTTTGAAATAAGTAATAATGTTAAGATGTCGCTGTGGTTGGAGGTTACTAAGTTGCATAATTTTAGAACATAAAAATTTTAGCTTTAGTAATGTCAAATAACTTTTGTAATTTTTCGAAATAAACAGCTTAAATTTTTTTTTTTTGTTTAGTAACACATTACTTGGTCGTGTGTAGATATGTTGTAGAGAGGACTAAACTCACACTGCGGCGTAACCATGATCTTGAAGACTACGTTTATCTCCGGTCGCACATAAGTAACCTTTGTTCAAATTTGGCAACATATTCATACACTTTTCTCGCGTCATCACGACCTGACGCGCCGATTTCAAGTACTGGGAATCTATAAATTCTTCTTCCTGTGGGCACACATAACATAAACGATTAAGTTCCTAATAGAGTACTGAATTCGTGACCTTTTAAATTAGTTTAAATATAACAAATAAATTACGTTTGTGACACCCCAGCCAGCCAGCACCGCTGGTTCGTTGTAGATCCCGATTTGTGTTAGCTGAATTCTTTTCACTGTATTACCGAACACCACAGGGGTTGCCAGCATGACCAAACAGATGTCGTTTTTCATTATATCTCCGTCGTATTTTTTATGGCTAGCAAATTTTCCGACCGCGTAAAATGTTCCTTTTGTCTTTTTCGCGGCCCCCACTGATGCCAGTACTTTGGTGCCAGATTTACAGCCTTCCAAACAGTGTGCCGCAGTCAGCAATATCCACTGGTTTAGGATCGACGATCCGCAAGTGAAATCCTCAAATATTTTTTGTTTGCGGCAATTTATCGCTAAAAATGCCGAATGAGGGAAGTCTTGTATTTTAGCAAATCTCCCTCCGACTACAAAACCTTCAAATTTTTTGCCATTGTAGTCCGATTCATTTAGAAGCTCGGCAGCCTCATTCGTTCTTGATTTTGGTAAAATACTTAGAATAATAAACAAAAAACACGTCGTACTACTAAACATTTTGAATAATTTCCCATAATAATTACGAACGATGGAAAAGCATTAGGTGGGAGTTAAGTACCCATAACTCCTAATTAGGGTATTAAAACAAGTAATCGAAGTATGGATTACAAGTTTCACTTCTTTGTAATAGCAAGACATTGATGATTTAACTCGTGGAACCCATTTGCTTGACTATACAGTACCTACATCATAGACGTGGATAGAAATTGGACATGTGCTTGTTCTCACATAATGTGGAACACTGAATTGTTTCTACGAATAAAAATATGTAATAGTAGTCTTGTTAAGCACTTGGTTGCGGTAATTTGGTTACTTGCAGTCGGTGAATGAATATCTCGTGATGTCATATCTCTGTATGTCAAAGAAGTTTCACCAAGTTTGGAAAACACGTGAAGTCCCTAACTTACATTGGAAGAGTGATAAATAAAATTAATTAATTAATTTAATTTTGCTGAATACGTAACATATGCTATCATACATTAATACAAAGCACATTTATGTTAAATTTCAAGATTAGTTATTATTTTTCAATTTTTATATAAAAAGCCGTTTTTGTATTGTAAATAAAATTAATTATAATTGAAGTTGAAGACGCAAACTGATAATTGTTATGAAGTTTAGGACGACAACATAATAAATCGGTTAGATTTAGTGGCTTTAAAAAAAATTGCTTTAACAGTCGATGGAGTCAAGCATTACAATAAAGAAGCCTTTTTAAGGGTTGAGAAACGTGGAGAATCGCATAAACTACCTAATGAATATGAATTGGAACATGTCTATTGTGTATACGTATATTTAAGGGCTGCGATTAAAAGGAGAAAGCCTTCTTCTTTCACCTCGATGGCAAGTATTATGGCGTACGTCTAGCAGAATCTTTTCAAAAGAAAACTCCCGAGAAAATAAAGTCGTTGCTCACGATATTCAAAGTTAATTTGAAGTTAACCGTCAACTTTTTTACCATGATTGACGGAAGTTACCAGAAATATGATGATACCCGGGATACTCATTTAAGTTCAACATAAATGATTTGTAAATGAATAATTTGCAAAATACAATTTACAAAGTGCCCGAAAATGTGTATTGTAAAATTTTCGGAAACACATGCTCTTAACCATTTTACAAAATGAAACCATAAAACTCCAAATCGCGGACTGAGTTTCGTGTTTTCGTAGAATTCCTAGATAATGCCGTCGTTGTAATCTACTTGTAAAAGAGTAACTTCTGACATTCATTCGGTTTGTTTACTCAAGGTTCCTTTTATGGTAGTAACACCAAATAAAAGCGAATTTTCCACATTTATCGGTGAAAAGGTCAAAATCTGTGAATTTATTTAAATTATTTAGATTTCGGTGGTTATATAAAAATTTAAGTTTGATTGTAACGGTGTAAGATAGAAAGAAGCGGTTAATTAGTTTTGAAAAATCATTCTATGGAAGAGACGTAATTCGACGTAATATGAAGTCATGAAAATTCATCTTTAAGCTCCCTCATATTTCTTTTTTGTTTTCAAATCGACGCTAAAGGTGAAATGAGGAATGAAAGAATAAGTAATGATATCATATGAAAGGGTTTACTTGGAATGCAATGTGCAGCTTAAATTTTTCATTGTCCACCTAAATAATGGCGACAATAATGACCGCCTTAAACGAATGCTAATTCAACGCTGTGTACATCTATATAGGATCGTGAATTCGGAATTAATAAACAATTTTTATTTTATTTTTCTTCTTTTGACTGGCAGAAAAGATCTTCGGCGTTGATCATGACCCACTCGTAGTAATATCCAACATCGGTGGCACCGATCACGCTGGTGGAATATTGAGGGATTTTGTACGACACTAGACCGATCTGAATGTAACCTCGAACAACAATGGCACTGCCGGAGTCACCTCTGCAAACGAAATAGCTTTGTGTGTGTATAATTATTCAATAAGCATACGAAACATTGACGAGCGAAGAGATGCACCAGCTTTTCTAAGTAAATCGGATATCTTTGCCTCCACGACGAATTTCGTAGGAATGAAAGCCTTTGAGCTTCATTATTATCTTTTGGAGACTTTGGTAAATACGTAATTGTTAATATCTTCCGTCAAGTTCCAATCCATTGGGCACTGTAGGCTATAATAGCCTATTTATAATCTTAGTGCCTCTGTTCGTAGACAACTATATAAAGAAAAACAATTATACAATTATTGTGACATAACATCACTTTCATCGTCGTGCTAGGTGCCCGATGGCAAGGTTTCCACGGCAACTCGTAAATGCGCTTTGTTCTATTTATTTATTATAATTAAAAAAGTAACAGAATAGAAGTAGGCAACAGGTTAATGGATGCTACAACAGCAAAAACATAAAACGTAACAGGGGAGCAAGTTTTAATACGTAGGTCATTGGGTGCACATCCCTGTGAAGGTGGGCTTAACGTCTAGTTCACAACTGCGGCGCCCATAAAGATTTCCTTTTATCCATGCAAGAAAAATCATTGTCTTGGACAATAAATCCCTAACCGCTCGATCGATCTTAAAGCTGTGTAAAGATGGCTTAATAATATCGAAATCGGTTGTTCTACTCACGAGGCAGCGTAACCGTAGTTCTTCATTTTATGAATTCCGCTCACACAAAATGTACCTTTGTTCAGCATCTTTAGAATCTTCGAGCATTTTCTTCTGTTCACGTACATTTGCTTAGCTTCTTTCAGGTACTTGCCGGCGGTGCCTTGTTCTTCCTGGTATAACAATCAATCATCTGTCAATGTATCACAAAACTATGTTATTCTTCAATTGCAATTCCACTGTTGCGTACAACACTTCTTTACGAGATGCTTGTTATGGGAATCGAAACCTCTACCTTGTGGTTTAAGTGTCACACGTGATGCCACTAAGATATATCACTCTTCCCACAAATATTTTTGCATGTTGATATAAGTATTTCAAAAACATTTATGAATATGTTCTTAGTGACGTCAATAAAAGTAGTTGCTATGACTTATAAGAATGTAAATATTCAAACAAATTACATCAACAACACCCCATCCGGCAACACTAGATATTTCTTGGTATGGCGGGTCCTCCATTATAACCACTCTCTTAACCCTGTGGTTGAGCTTAAGGGGCTCCGTGAGCGCCGCAAGGGCAATGTCATTGGACACCAGCTCGCTATCGTACTGCGGGTGGATTACGAAGTGGCTGACTTCGTGTGTGAAAGGACCGCGTTTATTAACCACTCCAACCGCCACCAGCACGCTGCTTGTTGCCAGGCAGTCCTCCAGGCAGTGTGCGGCCGTCAAAATTATAATCTGGTTCACCACAGACGCCCCACACGAGAAATGCTCCGTGCCCGTATCTCTGTCACAAGAAATAGCAAGAAACGCTGCGTGGGCGAAATCCTCGATTTTCGCGTAGGACCCCCCCACTATAAAAGGCTCCATTTTATCCCCTTTCACGAACGTGAGAAGACCTAGAATGCTAACACATTTTGCAACGGCCATTGTGATTTATTTTCTATTTCCGCCTAATAGTGATCGGTTATTCAGAAATGTAGTTAATTAGGTACATTGTGAGGCTTATTATAGTTTTATGATGTTGCTTTAATAGGCCTTTCTGTTCCTTAAGTGGAGGCCCACGGCGTCATTACACAATAAGGCAGTGAAACATAAAATTGTGCTAATCGATTTGGTAACGTATATTTGTAAAAACTGACAATATGCGCAATGACTGAGTAGTTTAAAATATCTATGGAATATTTTTTCTGTACAATTTTAGCAACACCGTGGGGACGAAAAGGAGCTTGAATCCTACGACGTGATTACATACCTGTACCACTACAAAATATACCAAGTAGATGAGGTTCCTTTCTAACTATATCAGTTGATAATAGAGCAATATATACTACAGTTAAATATACATTGGTTGTATTGTATTTATGATGAAATTAAAAAGACTTTTTTTACTTTTAAGGTACAGTTAATTTGAAGGATCAGTGTTTTTTGAGATGCCATTAGATATTTTTACGTGATTTAATAAAATTTTAATTGTCGCTTCAAGGTCTATTTTGGTGCATTGAAACA
Source organism: Hyposmocoma kahamanoa (assembly GCF_003589595.1). Lineage (NCBI taxonomy): Eukaryota > Metazoa > Arthropoda > Insecta > Lepidoptera > Cosmopterigidae > Hyposmocoma > Hyposmocoma kahamanoa. The sequence continues at coordinate 649,311 of NW_020653713.1, forward strand.
ATAACCGGCTGTACTCTGTTAGTTTAATTTTTACTCAAAGTAAAGTAAAATTAACTTAAAATATCATTAACTTTTATAAAACACATTTGCATCAACACTTTTAACGTACCTAAAGCTAAAGTCGTATTACTATGTTTTCAAGCAGTAGAGCTTTTTGGAGGTTTTCATAATCCAATTGTAGAAATATGGTACGTTGGTGAACACGATAACGGCTTTAGAGAGTTGCGGGTACTTGACGGAGACCAAGCCGACCTGGATGTAGCCACGCAGCATCAGCGCGCTTCCAGAATCGCCTCTATTCAACATGATAAAAATACAGATGTAGTTAATAGACTCAGGCGTTCCTTTTGCGGAAATCCAGTTAAAAAATTAAAGTAATTTTTATTACTTAAATCTTTGCTGCTCCATAACATCATATAATAAGATTTTTTTCATACAGTTAATTTTTTCACTCCTCCCATTTCATAAAGTGTATAAAATAAGTAATACTGCAACGACAAATACTTCTCCCAAAAATATACGAGGCAACTTCAAGAGTAGTTGTACGTTCGATCCTCAGACGAAGAATGAATTTCTTCGGCCGATTGTAATTGCGTATGTGTTTTTCTTTATGCGAAGGGAGGGTGCGAATATTAACTGTATGAAAAAAATATTTAACACAAGCGCAACTATTCTTCACAAGGTTCGCCGAGCAGCAAAGTAATTATTTACTTCCATTTTTATTTACAGTAACAGTAAGTCTTAGTAGTCGTTACGTGTACGCACGGTACGCGAATGTATACGTTTCAATGATTATCCTCAAAAAGAATTGAACATAGCGCGTTCTTGGGTTTTCGTGATCGTTACACAGAGGGACCTGTAAAGGGCCCAAAACGTTGGTTTCTTTGACAAAATAAATATGCGCGATTTAGATCCAAAAAATAGCTTAATTTCCTAAAGTGTGCAGTTCTGATACAGTTCTTTGCTATGTTACATATAGCTATTACTCCAAATTGTTCTTTAATATCCTTTCCAGCTTTTGTGGTTAGGAATGCAAACAGCGTGTTGAAAATGACTTATATTAAAAGTTTATTGACTTACGCAGCAGGATAGCCGTAGTGGTCTGCCTTCTTAATGCCTCGGGCGCAAATGGTGCCTTTATTAAGTTTGGTCAAGACCGCGACGCAATCCTTCCTCTTCCATATCTTTTGCTTCGCTGATTTCAAATACATTGTGCCCAGTCTCTTACCTTCCTAAAGATACAAAAGCATAATAAAAGCATTTAATTTTGGACATTGTCTGACTTTTCAAACTTGTTTATATTCTAATGTTAATTAGTAAATTCTTGAAGCTATAGTTAACTTGAAGAACATTGATAGTCAATCGACATTTAAATATCAGTATTTAGGTTTCTAGGGTATATTATCTGTATTACCTAATTGAACTTACGTCCACAATACCCCACCCAGCCACTACAGCCTCTTCGGTGTAAGGAGGATCCTTCACCAAAACTACTCTCTTCACTTTAGGGCTGAACTCGAGTTTGTAGGAGAGCTTAGCGAGTGCCACGTCATTGATCACTCTCTTGGCGTTGAACTTCGGGTGTATCGTGAAGACGGCCACTAGATGCGTCAGACTGCTGCGTTTCCTCTCGACGGCCACTCCGACGGCGATGTTGCTTTTCGCAAGACAGTCCTCGAAGCAGTGCGCAGCTGTCAGCAATGTCACCTGGTTCAATATTGACGAACCACACGAGTAATTGTCGGATTGAGTGCCCGTTACGCAATTTATGGCCAGAAAAGCGGCATGGGGGAAGTCTTCTATCTTTGCGTACTTTCCACCTACAATCATCCCCTCCATTTTCGACATTGCACTCCTCAATATAAACAACAAAATTGTCATTGTAATACATTTTGATGTACTCAATGCCATTTCTCATAGTCGACTGGTTATTATTTCCGTTTCTTGGTTCATTTGAGTTTAACGCCGTTTTAATTAGCTAATTAAAGAAATCGGCGAGGTTTTTAAGGACATTCAATGGTTACTCTGCGTCACATCACGGAACGTGATGGCTTCATCATGTCAAATAGCATCTGTATAATGTAACAGCATCTTTGTAATTTGTATGGTATTTCTTACTTTTTTCTACTTCATTTTTATGTATGTGTCGTTGTAATTTTTAATGTCCGATACAAGAATCATTATCTTCATTCATCTGATATTTTGTATTAAAAAATCTTTAACTGCAACGAAAATTAGTGACGCATTCTTTGCAAATGTTCATGTTGGTATGGTAATTGGTAACGACTTGATTGCACTTGAAAAGTTATAACTGTTAAGAATTTCCTTATCTTAACTATATTTTCATAGAACAGAAAGGGCTGAACGGGGGAAATAACAGATATAACACAGAAACATTTCAATACCCTCCGTGCCCTGAATGATATTTGGCAATCGACCGCTGATGGCCTCATGGCGCAGTCATCTGCGCCACCAGACTATGAGCTAAGTAACACACTTCAGAGGATGGATCTCGGCTGTCAACTGTCTCCCACTAAAAATGGAATTAACAAAAGTATACCGTGTTATAAAAATTGTAATAAATAATATTAAACAACGTCACATACCTTGCCCAGATCGCAAAGTAAATAACTAAAGCATTTGTGTTATGGAAATCGGAAACTACGACGGTACCCCCAACACCAGACCCGTGACAATATAGAAAAGTTAGTTTTTCTACATAGACCTTGCCGAGGATCGAACCCGCGACCACAGAGTGTGGTGATATCATGAAAACAGGTGTGCAAGCCACTCGTCTAGGGAGGCAGTGAAATAAATAGTACTGGTATATACAGTACTAGTGGTGCCATCTAGTGGATGCTGAACTATAAAAATGTATGTAACTTAATTGACTGGATTTGCCGAAAACTACTTATTGACTGAAAATATCGACAAAAACTCTCTCAAGGTGATCGATATAGGAACAATGGCAGTGCCACCATCAATTCAGTACAGATATTTGTGGTCCGTGTAGCGGATGTCATCATATGAATAAAAGCCCAAAATACGCAATATCGAGATACAATTATTTAAACTCGGATCGTTATATCGCTCAGCATCAGACATTCTGTGACAAAAGCAGTAGCTAAAGTAAATTTTGTTATCTCGGCAAGGACGTCGAATGTGTCGAACGATTAATTATTCTGTCATCTTGTAGACTTGAGAAGCTAGGCAGAGCACTCTATAGTGCTCAGATGCTACGTCGTTAGCGCGGCAGGTACTAGTTACAATACAATATAAACAATTGAGCAAAATACCTGTTTTAACAACGGGCTTATTGTATGATTACCTATATTTGCGTGAGCTGAGCAAAAAATAAGACTGAACTAGGGTTAGCAAGGTACAAATGTGTTTAATGCGTTGTAATTACTGCTGAAGGTATTCCATGCGTCGACTCTGGCGCAATTCCGTTCTGAATGTTGTTAATTTTATCGGTAATCCATTGGTAATACATTGGCAAAAAAGTGAACACGTGGACAGTTCTCGTGATGTTCGGCATGTGGTAGGTGATGATACCGATGTTGATGTCACCCTCTTCCGAATACGCCACCAGCGAACTTCCGGACTCTCTGTTAGACAGAAGTGTGAGCATAAAAAGTAACGCTTAATTCCTATATAAAATCTTTAAAAATGCTTTACCTCCCTATTTTGCTTACTTTAAGAATATAACTATTGCGACCGGTTTAAATTGTTAAATTTGAAGTTAATTGATAAGTACTGAATACGAATTGAGGAATGGCTATGGTGAAATTAGTTATGGTAGGAGATAACTTCGTGAGTAAACCTGCGTGACGGAAAAAGGTTATACTGTTTTCGAAGACATTTTACATTTCCGACTCGCATTCACCATACTCTTCTGGATTCTAGTACAAAGCATCAAATCGCTGTTCAGCTGTTATACTATACTTCTGCGTGTTTGTGTTTGTGTCGTATAGACCAAAACAGAAAATAATCTTCTTATGAAAGTGTGGTTTTACAGTTATCGAAATTATTATATGTTTACTCTAGGCTGCACCAAGTCATTTCGGTCGCACAAATGACCAGCACCGGGAACGATAACGAAAAGGAAAGGCTGCAGCTAAAGAAGATCATAATATATACGAACGTGGCGGTGTGGTGACTGATGTGGTCGTTGCCAGCGCAGAAGTCAGCCGCAGGCAGATTGCCCAGCAACTCAGTGCACAAGGTCCGGCTGAACACCTCCTGCCTCGTCTGTTTCAATGCCGTGCCCTCACGTCGCTCTGACAGCTGGATAATGTTAAACTGAACTCAACAAAATGTGTCAAAACATTAAAAGGATTGCAAATGTTGAACGAAATTTTGGATTTTGGATTTGTATTGGTATCGGGGCGGGGAGAGGGGTGTGCTATATTTGTTATAATTATGTGACGGGACGAGCGAGTCATGCGCCTGGTGATAGAAACTACATAGTTGCAGTGCCACTCAGAGCTTTAATTGCAAAAATCTGAGAGGCATGCCATTGCGCCCGTCGCTCTGAGATATAATGTTGACCATTCCTGTGTGCCTGTAGTTAAATCGAAATGCGGTAATGCTCACATTACTGCTCGGCGGCTGAAATGGGTATGGTGGCAGTATTTTGGTCACGTATCCAAGTGTTGAAGAAAACGTCCTAAAACCGTAAGTCATTTAGATATAGGTCTGAATTCCAAAATCGCAATAAGACACTCCAATGTTATTTAAACGTGAGTTATAGCAAATACAAATTTTCTATCATTATTATCTGGTCACCTATCAGTAGTCCGAAATGTCATTTTCCAGAAATAAAGTTTGCTCGAATTTTCATAACCTCGAAAGTAATTTTGAGAGAAAAATGTTTTTTCTTTTAAACCTAACTTAACCTAACCTAATCGTGTCTTTGCGATAAACATTCAACGTATCCTAAAAGAACAACTGTTTCGTTATAATTTGGTTTTCGGCGTAATGAAAATTCGAACAAACGTTAATTCGGATAAAAAAGTTTTCGACTTTGTGATAGGTTACCTACTTGCAATCAAATTAATGACTGCGAAATGTCAATGGCTAGTGAGAGTACAGCACTTCAATCCAAAGACATAATACAGATAATATAATACAGATAAATAATACAGATTTATTGAAAACATACGTTAATATATCCCCAGCCGGGGAGAAAAGCTTCCAGAACGCGGAACCTGAGCTGACGTTTCAAAATGGCAGGTTTGATGAATTCGTTGAAAGTTACGCCGTGTCCCAGTTCGACAATGGCGATATCATTCTCGAACGTCACCACGTTGTAAGCAGAGTGGACGTGCGCGTCTTTCGCAGGGTACGTGAACCTGCGGTCCAGAGCGTTGCTCACTGCGGCTACTATTTTGCTTGAGAAGCATCTGGAAAATCATAACAGTTTTTCACATTATTGTTTTTTGCGTGGGTGCAAATCGCGCGCTCCGCGGTGTAATTTTTCGGTTTTAAGAGCATGGCTCACCCTGTGATATAGGCACCACGTGCGAGCATATTATTTATAATGCAGTTGATGCATCAATATTGCCGTTCTTCCCTTTTTCTTGCGGCCATCAGTGTATTGGTAACAGTGAAGCACTAGTAAAATTCAAGTCATCACAACCCGGTAAATGCTGATAGGTAGTCTTGTATAGTTCATGAACTACAAACTATAAGGAATATATTCCCGACACTGGCCGACATGAACTAGTTCGTCTTGGACGGTTTTAATAGTTCATTGTTCTTTTTAGTTCAGTACGAACTAGGCACTGTCTGCGTTGACAGTTCACCAGTCTTTTATTCAGTAGGAACGGTGCGAGCGGAACAAATAACGATCTTTCACTACTTTTAGTACAAGTTCGAGTGGGATGCGATTGAACGTTGCCAGCTCGTTCCAAGTCTCACGTATTATGTATACATACATGCTGTAAAAAAGTAATATTTTTTGCTAAGTGTGGTAGATATCTGTATGTATAATATCAACCTACGTGTACGAGTATATGAAATAGTTGTACCCATAGATATTGTACCTAAATATTGATTTTTAAACACACCATTCGAACTAAAATTCGTATTTTGTAAAAAAAAAAGATATTTGTTAGAATGACAGTCTTTAAATCTGTAAAATATGAAAGAAAATCAAATAGTACCGATTCCATACGAAATATTGTATTTTTAAATATTTAGTACAGTGTAGTATTGACCTCATAATACTAGAAGCCCGTAGTAGTTCAAGTGAATAAAATTACTGGTTTGGAGCGTTCGTTCAATGTCCGAACAAGGACAAGACGAACTGACTAACTAAGGAACTAGATGAACCAAATGAACTAGAAGGCCGACCTAGTTCAGTTGACCGATTGAACTAACTAAGATCGCTCCCTCTAAGGACCGATCAGGCACAAGTCTACTGACAGGAGACCATTTTGGATTTCAATGTTTTAAGTTATTTTATATTTGTTGTAAGAAAGAGAGATGAAATAAGAGAAGAAGAATTTAGTACTGGTCATGAACGCGTAAATATCGTGTTATTATTAATTCGATATTCAGTCGGAAAACTTTCAAAAGGCCTTTTGGTGGGACAGGTAATTCATTGATTTTTGTTCAACTTTTGTGGTTCCACGGGTTCACTAAAGAGGAGGTTTAGAACATAGCCAATAGCGTGATGGCTCAATGTGTAATGGGGGCGGGAATTTCTCACGATGTTTCCTTACGTTAGCAAGTCATCAGCGTTTAATATATTATGATATCGGCAATGTGTGTAATTCGGTATTCTATACAATGCCTAAAACAGTCAGGCGATGTAAGAAATAAATTATAATATACACTTGGCTTAGGTATTCTATACACTTGCACGTGCATTAGGCAATGTATATAATTTGATATAGGTGCACAAAGCAATGTGATAATAGGAAGTGCTGTATTTTATGCACGACGTCACCATAGTTCATTTTGTAAGAATAAGTAGTGATTAGAAGAATTGGTAATTAAATTACAAATTTATTTTTTTCTTCTTTAACAAAATGCCTATTTTTTAACAAAATACTATATTACAGTGGCAACGAAAACTGATACACTAAATGCACACTCTCCACAAATCAAAATTGGCACACTTTAATGCATTAAGCAAAAGTGTTATATTAAGTGGTTATCTGATGTATGAAAGTAAATCCACAATTTTTTTACTTCCTATGCAAATTTAAGCTCAACTTTATTTAGGAAATTAAACTATTTTTCCGGATTTAAATCGCGTATATTTGTTTTTTCAAACAAACCGACGTTTCGGGCCCTTTACAGGTCCCATGGTCACGGTTGACTGAGGTGGTACAGTCTTCAACCAGTTATATCTAATATTAATGCAAACCACCCTATTTTTCACTATAGTTACAATAGTTATTAATTAAATACCTTATTTTTAATTTTACAAAGAAAACATTCCAATTTACGCTACATTAAGTTTTACAAATTATTTTATTGAATGAATTTTTATTAAGTTTAATTTATTATTAATTATTAATAGAAATTAGAATAAACTAAAACATATTAATTAGTACTGCAGTCTATGTCTGTTTGGGATTTTTCATTAGAGGAAATACTGGATCCCAAATTGGTGGTACGGAGAAACCATCTTCCCTGTTGAAATTAGGATGTTTTTTAATTTCAATGGCCTCTCGCAGCTTCCTGGGCAGATAACGGACTTCTTTTGCAAGGACCTGGGGTTTGTCAAACTTCATTGAATGTGTAGGCTCAACGTTATTGTAAACCAAGCACCAATTGAACTTTTACGAACAATAGTTTTTTTGTTTGTTTCAAGTACAGCATGAATTTGTTCAAAAAACGGTATCTATAATAATTATCGATCGCTGTTCTTAAACGCAAATAAATTTGGTTCAGCCTTTTCGTATCGGCGGTTAATGTCATTTGAATTCACAGATGGACTATACATTACACGTTCGCTTCGTCGTTCAATCGCGGCAGTTGCGTAATTATTTAATTTATGAGTTATCATTTTTTATTTATTCATTCATAGCGTATTTTTGGGGCTTTATAGAGATATTAGCTGGATTCTTTGTAGTACGAGTATATCCTTTGTTTGAGAAGCAAATGTATTGAAGATGTTTTAACGAGTTTATATTTAAACAATATTTAAGGGTGCGTTTGTTATTTCATTTTGTAGATTAATTCAACCACGTGTAATTGTTTATATTTTATATAAGTAGCTAAATTGTCAATGGCGTCATTGAATGTGATTTAAAAAACCGAAACTGCTTATTTTTATTGTCATCATGTGCACGCTGACGCCCATATCACTTGTACATTAAGTTGCTTCCTTCGTAGACAAGTTATTATAACGTATATTTTGCTCGAATATTTTGTTGCGTACCAAAAAAAGCATTCAATTTCAATCAGTCAAGCTTGCATGGAGGGGAAGGAAACGTCGTGGCCAACTACAGCGCGAAGTACCTCGGAGTGCCGAGATCGCTCCCCGAGCCTTCAGCAAATCCAGGAGGGTACTGAGATTTTTGGAGGAGCTTGAGTGGCACGAGTAGGGCACACACCACACGTAGAATAGGCGCCTTGTCAACAGTTCGTTACACCATACACAATAGGGCAGATTTTTTAAATTAAAATAATGATCGCTTTGTGGATTGTGGGTATAGACACGATCATGATTGAATTGATTTTAAATAGATTTACTTTCACGCCAAAATGATTAATTGCATTACAAATGTTACAAAAAATTGTTTGTTTTTAGTTCATTTTGAAACGTGTAAGAATCCACGAACGAGAAAATTTTTAACATTCATGTCATCACAGTTAGGGTGATCACGGGACCTATAAAGGCCTATTAGAATAAGGCCTAATAGACCTATTAACTGCCTCAGTGGCCGAACGGTTACTATGCCACGCAGAGGCCCCAGGTTCGATTCCCGGGCCGGGAGAAATATTTGTATGGCCTACATTTATTTCTCTCGTGAGTTTGGGTGTAATTTGTGGTTGTCTCTGTGTGTGTCCATGGCACCCGTGACACAGGGTTTCCCTAGTGCGGGGCTATGTTGAGTGTGTGCGTTATTATTATTATTATTAAAGGGCCTCAAACCCTGGTTTGTTTGAAATAACAGGCATACGCGATTCAGATCCCAAGTATGTAGTTTAATTTTCAATTACTTACATTTTGTCTTTTAATTATTAGCTTATTTCTGACACGTATATGTAAGTAGCTTTAACTATAAATTTTGTGTGGGTTCTTTACCTTTAGGGGCTAAGGTAGAATGTCACGAGGGCAATGCACAACATATTTGACATGTTTGTCTTCCATTTAACTTGCATCTTTCGTTTCTTGTATTGCATGGCACGTTAAAACTACCTTTTTATTATTGGTGCCAAGTCGCAACGAAGGCACTTTTCTTCCTGTTTATTCGAACTTTTTTAAAAATAATAATGACAAACTAAATAAACAAACATTAGAAAACATCACACACGTTGTCCTGATCCCAAAGTAAGCTAAAGCACTTGTGTTATGGAAATCGGAAACAACGGCGCTACTACAAACATCCAGAGCCGAGATAATATAGAAAAGTTAGTTTTCTATAGTGACACAGTGAAAACCGGTGTGCAAGCGACTAGATCACAGAGGTCGTCTGGTCGAGTTTTTCCTCATTTCTTTTCTAATTAGTAGGTACAAATTAGGCGCTACGACCCGACGTCGAGCTGCGCATACCAGGCCGTTACACCATACGTCAAGGGCGCAGCATAGGTGGTTTCAGAGGATCAATGGTGATAACACTCCATTAAAATTAGTTTGATATAGACACATGTCAAACTTCATTAAGAGCGGTTTGTTATTGAATGAGTTCCTTGCATTCAACCGGGTTGCAGATGTGTTCACGGATAGTTGGTCGCAAATAACAGCCGCTATTGCAAATTTTGTTAATTTACGTTATTGTAGAGGTTGTATTATTGTAATTATTATTAATATATAATCATCATTATTATCCAATATCTTGTTGGGCGTGTTATTAAGCTGTAAGTCCTCAAGAGTTTTCTTATAAATGAACCAATGATTAGACACGTACGTTGTGATCGAGAATCGATGTTAAAATATATCGACTGACCTTTGACATAATATTATAACATCATTGTTATAATATTTTTATTTATGATTCTAAGTGACGGGACAAACAAGTCGCTCACCTGGTGGTAAGTGACACGTCTGTCCATAACAGTTGCAGTACCAGTCAGTGCTTTAAATCACAAAGATCTGAAGGGCACTGCCTCTGCGCCCGTCACCCTGAGACATAAGTAGACAAGTCCTTGTGTCTAAAATTTCACCTTTACGGAGTAATGCTTACATTATTGCTTGGCGGCAGAAATAGGCAAGGTGGCAGTACTACCTTGGACGAATTCTTTCACAAGGACCTCTAATGATAACAATCAATAAAAACTCCAATAGGATCCACTCGACGAATAAAGGCGAAAAAGCGTGGCGTGCTGTTATTTTTAGTTTCATTTCCAGCATGTAACCGAGGCAACTTAAACACATTGGTACATGTTGGATAAAAAACCAAATTGCCATTTTAGTCGAAACAAACACCAAGTACCACAACACATGCAAGATTTTAAAAATTATTGCAAAATATTTCTCGACTGGATGAATGAGTTGATCTACTCCACGTTTTCGATGTGTCACGACACACACTTTTTTCCGTCAGACGGAGTGCTTCGTGTTAATTTGTGAAAATTGACATTAGTAATAATATTACTAAGCAACAAGTGAACTCTAAAAGTGATTAGTGTTACTACACAGTTATCAATGATTTGTGGATATCAACGATCGTATGTAAATGAGTGGTAACATAAAATATGATATAATTTTAGTTAGTTTGACCTGCCGCATCTCAAGCGGAGACTGTGGGTATGAATCCGGGCTCACACTTTTCAGTTTTTCGGAATTTATGTGCGAAATTAAATTTACCGTTATGGCACCAGCACGTCGAAGAAGGTTCACAACTCACGAAAAAATTGTGAAGTCTCCAACCCGCAATGAGCCAGCGTGGCGGACTAAGGCCTAAATCCTCGTCTGAGATGAGTGCCGTGTGGGATATATAAATGAGTTGATGGTATACTCTGATGATGATATTTAACAACATAATTTGTTGGACGCTGCTACAAATTTACGCCGCCTTAATTTTGCCTACCTGTTATTCTAATCTAGTACAATTTTACGGTGTAAGAATAACGAAGGCGAAAGCAAAACCATGGGTATATTATATATAACAATAATAAAATTTGTAAAATTGGCGCACTACGTCTTTCGCTCCGATTAGCTTTCCTCTAACTCTAAGGTTGTCTGGAAGAGATCGCTCTTAGCGATAAGACCGCCTTTGCCCACATTAGTTTTAAGTTGCTTATATACTATTCTTCTTCTCGTGTGTAAGCAGTAAATTGTTTATCTATCTATCTGTCTATTTAATATTAATTTAAAAGATTAAAATAGATAAGAGGTTACTTTACCCATTTAAGCAGTGCGCGGCAGTTAGCAAAGCCAACTTATGAATGACGGATGCACCGCAAAACCATTCTTTTTGGATTACATCCAGTTGATCCCTCTGACACGACACCGATAGAAACGCCGTGTGAGGAAACGTCTGCAGCTTAGAATAGGAACCGCCATTAACATAACCCTGTAATAGAGCTTCCCCTACCCGCACTTGACGAACAAAAAAAAACATAACGAATAGTAACATGTTTTAGAAACTATTAATCAGACTGCGCGCGGCTTCATAGGCAGGAATCTAGGACTTATCAAAGATTAATAAACGTTTGAAAACGGTCGTTACGATTTTATAGCTAAACAGCATTAGAGTTTTATGATCACCATACATCAATTATATCAAGATGAAGCTTAACACGACAGCTTGCCTCTCGTGCCACATTTTACTAATAAAACAAGTATATATCCGTTTATTCTATAGTATCGATTGTTCACACGAATCCGACCGAGTTCGGATATAAATTTAGAGAAGTAACTGTTTTTGTAAGCATAGAGAGCTGCTTACACTTTTTATTGCCTTTCTTAACAGTTTTCTAATTCAGCAACTTATTTATTTCTGTGTATAACACCAATGGCGCACCAAAAACCCGACTATAAAGAAATTGCTAACCGACTCGGCAATATGTACCTAAATGATCACAGACCGAAAGCAATGCCTTACATGTGATTTAATTCATATAAATTCTGATGTTTTAGAAAGAGGCCACATTCAAGGATGTCATATGATGACACCATAATACAGCGCAGTTTAGTTATTTATTTATTTATTTTGATACACCATCGCCACATTCATAGAGAAACTTAAAGTGTTTTCTCATATAATTTTTTTATACAGTATTACGGGCGTATACAGCAGTTACGCAAGAAAACACTAAAAACTTTAATTTTTTTTAGTCTATTGAATGTCACAGTGTTTGGCCACCATGATATTCAATTTTTTTTTTGAGCAATTGCTCCACTAGTTTGTTATAATTTCTTAATAGAAATATCAAACACTTAGAGCTGTTAAACAGCGCGATTTTTAACAGCGATGCAAACGCAATACAAACTAATTAACTCTGAAACCATCTCTGAGATCCCGGGTGCGATCCCCGGCCCGACCGGTCTGTGTAGAAACTAACTTTTCTATATTATCTCGGGTCTGGGTGTTTGTAGTACCGTCGTTGTTTCCGAATTCCATAACACGAGTGCTTTAGCTACTTACTTTGGGATCAGAACAACGTATGCGATGTTGTCTGAATCATCAGACAACATCATTAGCTGTAGCTGGTAGCCCTAATGTTGAAATACAAGAGCTTGTCGCCCAGCCAAACATTATCGGCGAAAACAAAGCGCACAGATTTCGTTGGATCGGAGAGGTTCGGAACGTGAAGACAGCCTCTTTGAGTCGACCTACTGGACGAAGATCGGTTGGTCGTCCCAAGTGTCGCTGGAGCGATGCCGCGGAGGCGGACCTGCGCGAATTACAAGACATTAATTGGCAAGAGATTGCACAGGAACGAAGAAAGTGGCATCATGTCGTTTTAGAAGCCGGGTCACATTTTGAGTCGCTGAGCCAGCAAAGTGAGGTTAGATAAAAAAAAATATATCAAGTTTATATGATAACGAATATGTGATACACGGTCCTTTGAAACGAATTCAACAATTCGTAATCGTTAATGGAGTTCAGATTCTGACTATCTTCGACATAGTCGGGCAAAAATATTGATTTCTCTCCGTGCTCACATCTGTCAATTAGCAAACTTATCTCAGATCTGAGCTAGAACTCAGCAAGGTTTCAAAAATATATTTTACAGCAGGTAGCCAACGGTTCGCTGAAGATTTAACGATAGGCTTGATTTATGGATGGAGCAGATGGGTACCGCGCTTCGAGGGTGCTGTTCGCACTTGAATGTCCTAGGTAGACCATCGAGTAATTACATATGGAACGTCTTGTTTCTTACAACGGGTCATATATCATCTGGATGTAACCGCTAACATTAACGACTGGCATTTATGATATTTTCTAATAGTGGAACATGTTTTTTTATGGTATCAACCGAAGGTGCGAACAAGTCGAGCGCCTGGTGATCAACGACACGTCTACCCATAATAGCTGTAGTGACACTCGTAGCTTCAAATAGCAAAGATCTGAGGGGCACTGTCTTTACGTCCTGGCACCTTGAAACATATAAGTCCCACGTGCCGTCCCAGTTTCACCAACCAAGGGGCTGATGAAACTACAAGCTGTGTCCTGGTTTTGAAGGGTACTTACCCTTCAAAGTACCCTTCAAAACCAGGACGCAGTAACTCTCTCACAAAGAACTCTCTCACAAGGAGTTCTACAAGTTTGTTTCTTAGTTGTATTATTGCAGCGGATTGTATCAATGGGTTAAATGGTGGGTGCTAACAACGAGTGAGCAAGGCCAAAGTAAATACACTTACAGCTTATTAATTTATTAGAAAACACGTCCAGCTATGAAAGCAAAACAGCAAACAATGAACATTCACATTTCAATTTAGAATTTAAATATAAAATAAACTGAAAGAATATAAAATATACAGGGTGGAAATTTGTAATGCCACTTGGAAGGAAAGTACGTTAAATACTGGAGACAGAAATTTTTACTTAAAGGAAACATTCCTTTATTTCTAAAAAGAAATAATACGGTATTCAAAGATTTTCGAAAATTGCTAGCCAAACGCGGGAATTGATCCGGCTAAAATCTTTAAAAAAATGCACCGTCTACTTTTATTAAATCAATCGATAGGGTCAGTTATGAGGATGAAATATCTCTTCCAAACCATGAAATCTGGAGTTATAAATTCAATGGGTCAAGTTAAAGCACTTTTACTCAAAGGTCCATCAGATTACTTGTTAATTATCGCTAAAGTCATTTAAAATGACGAAGTACTATTTAGATATGAAGATTGCAATTTGTACATGTTTCTAATGCAGACTCTTTTGGTCAGTGGCATGAGGTAATTTAAATATGGAATGTTTCATTTGAAAATGGATTGTCTTTTGTCATTTCCATTTGATTATTTTTACATATCCTTTCTAAGTACTGATAGTTTTTCTATAAATAAATAAATTTCTAAATTTCCACCTGTACGAAGGTCATTTGAACACTGTCAAGCATCTTGAAATACTGGATCTCTTCCGAAATGAGTTAAATGTTTTATCCGAGGAAGAGCGAAATCGAATAATTCTGCAGCAAGATGGCGCTCCAGCCCATAACAGCAGAGTCACTACTGCCTACATTAGTAACCATTTTAATACCTGGATTGGTACAAATGGCATAATCAGATGGCCTGCGAGATCACCAGATCTCACCACTTTAGATTCTTTTTTGTGGGGATATGTTAAATATCAAATTTACCTTAAATCCTATGCGAGTGTAAACGAGTTGAAGGCTGAGGTTCAGAATACGATTTGTAATACAATTCATCACAATACGTTATTAAAAGTTACTCAAAATTAATTCGTTAAAAGATTAAATTTGTGTATCCAAGAAAATGGAGCTCATTTCGAACAACTAATTAGTTAGATTACCATTTTTTTATAAAATTAACCAATTTTGTTAGAGAGATTTTATTCTTATAATTAACCCTATCGATCGATGCAAAAAAAGTGCAGGGTGCATTTTTTTCAGATTAAAGCGGGTTCGATTCCCGCGTGTTGCTAGAAATTATCGAAAATCTATGAATGCAGTTTTATTTCTTTAAAAAAATAAAGGAATGTTTTCTTTTAGTAAAAATTTCTATCTCCAGTATTTAGAGTAGGTACTTTTCCTACAGGTGGCATTACAAATTTCCACCCGGTATATACCAAAGAGATTTGTAGCGATTGCTACGATTCGCTACATAACTGTAGAGTGCAGACTATTCTTAAACTGTGTCAGGAGGACTTTTTTCGAAACTATCAAAAAAGGATATTCAAGCAACGGAGCAACGGAATCCCCGTAACACCATGGGTATTGCCGAGACCAGAACCAATTTTGAAGAGTCCGTTTTCAAATTGAGTCTTCCGAGAATCTAAACCGGAAACTCCCCATCAAGCGGCCACAGTGAAAACAATTCGGTCGCTGAGGTGTATTAGTAGTACTTATTAAAAAACTTAATATTTTCATAGGAAAAAAAGAATGACCTGTAACAAACGCATAGACCAATTTGTAAGGTCTGTCGACTTGGTTGATTGCTACCATTGAGCGGTCGCCCTGGTATGGCACAGACTTTAGTTCGAGTCCTGTCAGATCCAAGGAATTTTTATTTGTGTTCGATATTTGTATTAATAACTAAATCTATTTAGTTCTTCTGTTTTCTGTGACTAAGTGTAAATAGGCCGCAAATCTACGTTTGCGGCGAGAATGGAAATGGCCATAAAACGATCAAGCTATTTGCGCAATATGTGCTTTAAATTCTTAAATAGAAATCTCAATTACGACTGTGGGATTAGATGCTTTATAGAAATAAATATATACGACTTTATCATCTAACACAACTACATAATGACGTACTCATAAGTCGTAGTCAGAGATGGGAATTGGCAGATTATATTTACCTAAAGTTCGAGGAAACATAATGCCTCTATCTGAAATTCTACATTTATTGCATTGTATTTTTCCCGCGGGACCGATTGTACCACTAAGCAAACCACTGGTATTAAGTGTGGTGAGTATTCTTAGGTCCCTACAGTATTACCAATTCGCAGTGCGATAGTAGTGTGGTAAGTTTGATCAAACTAGGAATTATTTAAAGAGAAGGTTTCTAATTGTAAGTAAAAATACTTTAAGTATGTATTTGGTTTTGATTTTTTTATAGTGTCGACTTGTAAACTTATGACTAGAAGGCTTTAGTTTCTTACACAGTTAGGGACGTACATTTGTGAATGTTGAGTAGCAAAATGTCTCGTAACGTCGATAAGGAAAAGGTCGTGATGAAACCTGTATGTGGTCTTCGTTCTTAGTTGACAACTCTTGGAAAACATGCGAAGCGAAGACCCCGCACGAGGCCAGCGTGACAGACTACTGCCTGAACACTATCAGAGGAGACCCATGCCCAGCAGTGTAACGTAGTTATCTATAATGATTTTGAGAATAATCATGTCCTCCGGAGTTATAATGACTAGTGATGCAATAGACCTCTGCTTCTGCCTCCGCAACTGCGGAAGTTCCGCACGCTTTTTCGCATCTCTTTCCGTTTCTGCTCCGCAATTTTTATAACGGAACTTTTGTCTGAAGTTTATAACGTTCGTGATGGATTACACAGTTTCGTTTAGATCTTTATAGTATTTACACTTCCGTTTCCGTTTCCATTTCTGCTAAGTTTTTTGACATCTGTTCCCGTTATGAGACTTCCTTTGCATCGCTAATAATGATCCTTCCGAAGAATCGACCATTGGTGCTGTTTATAGCTCCCAGAAAATATGTGAGGATGTTTGTTTCGCAGCAGCATCAGTAGGTAATTTTATTTGGTCCTTTAGTTAACCATTACTAATCATTTAAGTTCCTTGTGAATATCCGTAACTCCTATTTGTGTCAATTAGCCATCGTTAATAGCATCTTGCCAATCCTTTTCTTCTCAAACGTTGCGCCTGCCTAACTTCTCTATACCTCTTTTTCTTTTATAATTATAAGTTAGTAAACATTGTTCAACGCTATACTGTTCCCTCGTACTTTTAAGTAATGCTATGAAATAAGGGCGAGGTGCAAAAATAAAGAATTGTTTTGAGCGGTTTCTAAATCCAGCCCGAAACTGTTTATTATCTGTCTTCTCTCCAATGACTGAGCGTGATGAATGCACTCTGGCTGACGCGGTACTGCTGACTCTGTTCTCATTTTATTGTCGCTATCTAGTTATGCGTACAGAAAATGCGTCGACCACTCACGAAAGATTTATTTTTAGCTTCAAAATACAGTGTCATAATATATTTTTGGCTGGTGGTCTGCCACGCTACATTTATTCATGAGTTTGGATGTAATTTGTGATCATCTATGTGTGTGTCCATGGCACTTGCGATACAGGGTCTTCCTAGTCCGGAGTTGTTTATCTTAAAATTAAGATTTCTCTTTATGTTTTTCTTGATAAATATAACAAAAACAGACCTGCATTTTTTATAATTAGAACACTTCCTCATTATCATTATTTCATTTAATATTTACAGCTAGTTCTAGTTCAGCCTAGCTAATTGACTTAAATATGAATTTTTGCTGCAACAGGAATAGATTTATTACAAATATTATGATGCCTCTGATCGCATACAGTAATGCCATACTTGTTACCATGCAATATTAAAGCTGTAGCGAGAACGGATCGAATCTCCGTAGTACCATAGGTCTAAGTCGAGCACAAAGAAAAAGTCCAGCAAATGGTTGGACCGTTAGAAGAGCGGGTAACTGTTGCGTTCCGGTTTCGGCGTTTGGTTGCGCTTGGAGCGGTTGCGACGCGACGTGATGCGCCGTTTCGTTCACTCTTATTACAAGGTTTTTTTAATTTTTTTACTTTGGTGTAAAAGGGTTTTTATTAGCTAGAAAGTTGAGGGAATTGATGCCTATTTTGGGCCTATAATTTATTAGCTTTAATGAGGCTGACTCGCTTCGCAGAGTAGCATGTTTGTAGAAGCATAGGTTGATGGTTTCCATGCTATGATCCGCAAGAAAACAGCTTCAGCAGACTGCGGGTCTATAGGTGATAGATATGACCTGTCGTAATGAAGTCTTCCCTTTGAGTCCCTGTGTACGAGTAATATTAATTATCGTTAATATTACTGATACACAGATTATTCTTAGAAATCGATGACAAAAAATGAGATGTTTGTTTGTACAGGTGTTCCGAAATCAAAATCGAGTTTATGCCGTGTTTGGATTTGGTAATCGTATTTTATTTGAGTTCGATAAAGACAAATATAGAATGCCTTTGGGTGTACAAGAAGCCTGCTTTACGACCGTTGGAGTAATTAAAGCATTGAATACAAAAACTGAATACCGTATGTATCAAAAATGTATTTATAAGCAGGGTTCGAAATTAATAAGATATTTATTTTCTGTGATAATTACCATAATAATTATCTGATTATCCATGATGATTCAATTTTTTTGACCTAAAAGATTTGGACTAAAAATTACAAACGGTGAGAAAAATGAACACGAAGAAAAATCTTTGGGAAAACGATTTCTTTTGCAACTTTTGAGATTGACATTTGACACGTTTTGATACGTCTCGGGGGCTTGGAGGGTGGAAAAAAAATAATAGAAAGGAGCTGCCCTAACTACGGAATGAACGTGCATGCCTAAACAAAAATTGAACGAACAAATGGCGGATTTCTTTAGTGTCGTATCATAATCTATCGATAAGTTATTATCAACATGCAAATATTTAATTTAAGTAGATCAATATTCCATTTGGGAATATTTTAGGTTATATGGGAATATCCGGGAACGTCACATTAAATTTTGAATTTAATGTTTTGCGTTTACAAATACTCAAATATTACGAAAAGTGAATTTGCACAGAAAAAAACAATATTTGTAATTTGAGAGTATATAAAGAAGAGAAACCTTTGAAATATAAATCCTATACATTTCCAACCTCAAGATTCATTTTTTCATGGAGAAATTTTCAAACAGATTCCAAATAGTGTAAGTTTTTTTCGTATTTATGCATTGGTATAGAATTAATATCAGTGACTGATTTAAGTGAATCTTTAATACTTCTATTTAATTTTGGAAATAAATGAAAGTAGTAATATTATCAATAATAATATTATTATCATGAAAGTTTTATTTGCTTAAAACATGGTATAACAGGAGATGTAACAAGAGACAGTGTTAGTATAAATATGTTTCGCATATATTAAATAGCATGCAAATGTCTGATTATACAATGTCAATTGACTACTATTGGTCGAGCGCCTTTGATTTGTGCAGAAAAATCGACACTTCTCCGTAGTGAGACAAGTAGTTCCGAGCGACTGCGAGTTGTGACAAGCCAC
Source organism: Hyposmocoma kahamanoa (assembly GCF_003589595.1). Classification (NCBI taxonomy): domain Eukaryota; kingdom Metazoa; phylum Arthropoda; class Insecta; order Lepidoptera; family Cosmopterigidae; genus Hyposmocoma; species Hyposmocoma kahamanoa. The sequence goes on from NW_020653713.1 coordinate 668,852, forward strand.
GTCAAACGAGCTCTATACACGTTAGCGTTCGCCTTCACTCGGTCAGCTAGGCGAGTTACACCGAACGATGGCAAGGCAAGGCAAGGCAAATAGGCTGTCTATACGTTGGTATTGACATTCACCCAAACTCAAACTCAAAATAATCTTTATTTCATAGGTAAGCATTATTACACTTGAAATCGTCATAATTGTTAAACTCTACCGCTCATTCGTAAGGCAGATTCCCCCGAGAAGAATGAGCAAGAAACTCTAGGGGTTGCTCTTTGTAAATAGCATTTACAATATTTTTTTTTTTATTTGAAACATCAGAGATCGAGACTACCTCCATGAGCTAAACGGGTTACTACCACGGATTTTTGTCATCCAAGTACGCAGAAGTTGTATAATAACCTTTAGTATAAAGTTTTTGTTTCACTATAGTTTTAAACCTCGTGAACGGCAAATTTTGTATATCAACCGGAATCTTGTTATAGAAGCGTATACATTGCCCCTTAAATGATTTTTTGACTTTGTGAAGACGACTATCAAGAAAAGCTAGTTTATTTCTATTCGTCGTATTAATGTTATGTCTGTCACTATTTTTCATAAATAAATTACTATTCCTTTTAACATAAATTACATTTTCATAAATGTACTGTGAGGCTAGTGTAAGAATGTTAATTTCCTTAAACCCGGCAACGTTAGACCAATATGGTCTTTGTATTGCTGGCTTTATAAAGTAAATAAAGTCTTAATAAGTCTTTAAGTGTAAATAAGTCTTGTTTAATCTAAATTAAATATAAAATTATTTACCAATAAACCTAATGATGGAATTGCATTATCATGTAATATAGTTACATTCAAAGTTATGTCAATATTTGACTCTTTAAAATGAAGCGAATAAATGAAGATGGTTTTTGATTCAATGTTTATATTCGGCACTATTACACGGCGACATGATTTTTAACCATTCTTTTTTCTTTTTTGATTTGTAGGTAAACTTGGAATAGTAAAAATAATAGTAATAAAATAGTAAAAACCTGGCAGTGAATTATTTTAATAACAGAATATCGATAATATGTACGCTTTCAAGAACAACACTATCTCAAAATAATCGTTAACAACAATCATCAAAATATACAAACAAATAGGCAATCTGAAGAAATTAAAGCAAAATTTGGCAAGATTTATGTATAAACTACTTAAATACGTCTAATCACAAGAGATATTTAGGCTTTTGTGTGATTTATAGACAGAAAAGTAACACGTGCCTGTACAAGGTTACATTCGGTCGATCTTCGCTTTTTCAAATGCCACATCCCGTAATGCTGCAGCGACGAGTTTTTATTAATACTTAATTGTTCTCACTGGCAATATCCATTTTTCCATTTTTTTACAATACGTGCAAATAATTCAATAAAACACTTGGAAAACATTTGTTTTGACATTTGATGTACTTCCCTTTGACAACCGTATCATGTACCTCATGTACTGCGAAATGGACACGGTTGGCATTTAAGATCACGTTACGTATTTTCGATTCCCATGTTTGACACAGACCAATGTAATGCTGTCTCTTTTGGCTTAAGAGGGCACGCAAGAGTTAAACAAAGACAATAACATGTTATGTTTTCAACGTCGAAATGCATCATATACACATAACGTCTGATTTATATATGTCAACATAACATGTCCTTTAGTTTCCATAGTCTAAGCTCAGGGGTCTATATGTGACATTCGTCCAAAACAATTACTGACAAATAAGTGACACTAGATAAAATTGTAAGACGCATGATGCGAATGAAGCTTCATGCTTGACACTACCTTATAATTCAACAGTCGAGTATTACTTGTCAGTAATTGTTTCAGTCGGACAGCGAACGGGAGTGGACTCACTGATACAAACACATAGCATGACATTGCTACGAATACCATTTTTAACCGACCTCAAAAAAGGATGAGGTTCTCAATTCGACTGTATGTTTTTTTTTATTAATGGTTGATTTTGCTATTCTCCAATTCAAGGCGTTTTTCTCTCTCAATATACTTTGAGTAGTGAGAACCGATTTTTATTATCTCCTGTGTCAAGTCCCGTATAGTGGCGAACTAGGGGACGAATCCGGGTTTGTGCACTTTCCGGTAACCGATTTCAATAAAACTTGGTAATTATATGTAATTCCACGTATTTCTGAGGTCGGTTTTTTTAATACTCTGTACTGAGATTATGATGTTCTAATTAGCTTTGTAAAATATTAAAGTAATTATTAATGTTTATTTATCAAAGATAATTATCGTTCGAATCTTCTTTATTAGTACTAGGTTTTGGGTTTAATACCCGCGGAATATCAGTGGCCTTAATCCAACACTTTGCACAAGGCGCACTCACTTGTGTTGTAACACGATTCTCACCATAAATCCTAAACACTAAGTTAGCTAACACATGTATATTTAGCTACATGTTTATGGATTATGGTATAATAGCACAACGCTCAACTACGTGAAAGTACATGCAATATATCTGCATTAGATATTTTAATATAACTTTTAAAACCTAGATATTAAAAAACAATAATTGTAACTTTTTATTGGAAAAGAAAACAGATCTCAAGTTATTTTTTTATACTTTTTTTATTAGTTATACTTATTGGCTTTCAATTTCCATGGGATCCCCTCATCGGATTGAGACTGACTTCTCGGTGACAATGGGACTGTTACGGAGTGCTTTGTACATTTTATCCTTTTTTTTTCTGGTTGTCGTGGTGATAGTGATTTGTTGTTTACAATATGTTTATGTAGTGTCAAGTGAAAAGTCGACTTCCATTTGCGGAAAATAATTAGTAATTTGTGATAGCCAGACGAACCCGGAACTGTAACTGCCTCCGTGGCTGAACGGTTACCATGCTGGACTGTAACGCAGGGGTCCTGGGTTCGATTCCCGGGACGAGAGAAATATTTGTGCGCCTTAACAGCATCGTCGGCATCAGGGACCACCTCGAGAATATAATACCCTTTCAAACAAAAAATATTTTTTACAATCGGATCACAATTTATTGACGGAGAAATCGGAAAACTTACATAAAACTTATAACCTCCTTTTTCTTGAAGTCGGTTAAAAATAGGGCGAATTTAGATGATAAAGTGGGGAAAGGTCGACTTTGGCGTACATATGTCAAACAGATTGAGGTAGCTCTTAAAAAGACCACACCAAAACTGCTAAGAATTGAAGAAAACTGAAGATGTATAGATCATTTATTTCATATATGTAACTAATATCACAATATTACAAGTTAACAGAAAGTATGGTCGTCACAAATATCAACATCAACCCATTTATACGTCCGACTGCCGGGCACGGGTCTCCTCTCAGGCGATGGTTTAGACCATAGTCCGCCACTCTGCACTATGGAAAATTTAGGCCTGTTTCGGACCAATAATCTGTAACTTTTGAGTTTTTTGAGATATAGCTTTGATTTTTTTTATATACACAGTGGGATTGATGTAATTTTTTAAATACATATCAATTTTTTTTAACTACCCGCAGTTTTGACAAAAAAAAATGTGCAAAATGGTAAATAGGTACTACCCGATTTTTAAAACTCGAAACGACCCGAAAAAAATTATATATGCATTGTCACTATTATTCTTTATTTGTAAAGTAAGACAAATGTGATTAAAAATGTTTTCTTCAAACAACAAAAGATTTTTTTTAAAGGGGAAAAGAAAAAAATATTAAAACAGACTTGTTATTATTTCGGATCTGTTTTCGACTCTTGCCAATCTCTTTTATCATTGCTAAATTATATCTATTTCAGAATCAGTGATGAGTAGATCCATTTTCAAAAGATGTAGTGTCTCCTCGTCAAACTCTTTTCGATTTTTAACATAAGGCTTCCGGATACTAGTAATAAATGGATCAGAAGTACAAAGCAACGTGTGAAATACGTCTTCATTCGTAGCAGATCTTGAGCACTTTCTTGAATGGTGTAGTCTAAATTTTTTGTAATCTTTATTACGAGATTCTTGAGCGTCTTCCGAAAGCTGTCCGATAGGTAACACTGCAAAATGATTAATTATGCCTTCTCCGTGAATCAATATTTTTTGAACCGAAGATGGCATATAATACCAAACATATTTACTGACGTATATTCTTGCGGTTTCCAAAGCATATTCCCCAAATTTTTGGGAATCTATCATTATGCCAGATGATAACGCTTGAAGGATTACGTAGAGTCGCTTAATCAAAATTTCATCGACTCCTGTAATTTCAGCAGAGCAGGCAGTATTATAAAAAAACCTTCTCGCACCTTCTTCGCGTTACCCTCATTGCTATTTCCGCCTCCTTGTCGTGGTTTGTCAATGATTAATCCAAGCTCTTCTCGAAAGCGTCTTTGTACCATTGATTTCTTTTCTTGTTTCATTCGTTTATTTTCGTCACTCGTAGCTGACCACTTTTGAAACGAAAGATTGTAAGAAATATGCAAAATCATCTCCATACAGCGAATCCAGGCGTGTAGTGTTGATAATCCATAACGAAAAGCATTTTCATTTTCGGGCCTAGCAGTTACATTTTCTAAATTATTCATTAGACGTGGAGTAGCACCACAAATAGTTCATGTGGAACTAGAAGGAGTATCGGTTAATACCTGGGCCACTTTGCCATCTATCATTGTCAAAAAAAGTTCATGTTTAACTTGAACGCCATTGCCTTCTCTTACTCAAAGCATTAATTTGAGTCTGAATATCGTTAACAACAGCTTTTGTTTTCTCGGGAGTTTCTTTCGAAAACTCTATTAATATAGGACGACAGAATCTGACGGATGAAGGCACAGGATTTTGCCAAACAACAAAACCAGTTGTTTCATCAATTAATCTGATGGGCACAACAGATGTGACGAATAAGTGTGAGTCTGACACAAGTTCAGACTCCTCTGGAAGTCTTTGTTTATTTATACTCACTTTGGCCAGACGAGCCATCACATCCCCATTTACTGTATAAAATCAACTGTTTGAAACCGTTTTTGTACACGGAGTCTATCATCAATATCCTCGCTGTTGTGTGGTCTAATAAATCCTGCAGAGATAGCATTTTTGCATGTGTGTTTGTAATTTCAATAGCTGTTGCAGGTGGGTAACAGTTCTGTTTACTTTTTTGTACTTTGTAATAAGGTGGCAGTATGGGACAGTTTCGTTCGTCCATTATATTCCTCAAGTATAAATATTGCGCCTTGGTCAAATCCAATTCAATAAATACACTTAATGCTTCTTGATCGCTCAGTTTTTGAATGTTGTAAGAGTTGTCCATTAATTTTAGCACTGAATTCTTTTTCTCTGCATCTGCAGATCTTAATGCTTCCACAATTTTAGCTTCATTGCTTTCTTCCTTTGCTCGCAGCCCTTGAATATGTGCACCAAAGATATGTTCGAATCCATATTCACTAAGGAGTGTTGTATTTTTGCGCTTCTTACTAGATTCTGAAGAATTTTCATAAGACAGACATGGTCTTCCTCGTTTACCAGTTGAAGTAGATGGAGTGGAATCGGTTATCGTAGGCAAAGAAACAGAAAACTCTTGATCCAACCAATCACTGTTAACCCTCAAAAAGGCTTCTTTCTTTCGTGATGCTTGGCTCCATCGACTGTTAAATTGTGTTAGCAAATGTTTTTTTAAATCACTAATTATTAAACGTAAATTGTCCTCCGAAACATTAAAGCAATCTCGTAAAAATGTTTCGAGAGCCGTATCATTTCTTCCACCTTCAATATAGGGAAGTATTAGTTCTCGTCTCGAACATTTAAAAGCACTCATTTTCAAATAAGTTGAAAAATATATTCAGCGACAAACGACTGCTTGTATATTTACTGTATGTAAATATGGCAAATGTTTAAAAATGAAATGATTGACAGAGCATTATATAGCTATAGTGTAGTGTGAAAAATAATGATAAATATGATAAATGCAACTACATCTTCATTATCGTAGCGCGATAAGGATATTTTTCTGTGGTAGGACACATGTTCTAATTTTTGTCGTATCTTTGGAAACCGCAAAAAACCGCAGCTGATTTCTATGAAAAAGTGATAACGAATACCTATTCTATGAAATAATACAAAATTCGAAGCTTGGGCAAGCTTGGCTAACAGTCAAAACTCTCGATGAATTTGATAAAAACCGGCATTAATCTCCAATTTCTTAAAAAAAATAAAAAAAATACATTGCACAATAAATTTTAAAATTGCAAACTTTTTTGTAATCTACATAAAATTCCCTTTGTAAAAATATATAATAGCATATGTCTTATCTAACAAAATCAATAAGAATTGTGATGTCGAAAGTTGCAATATTTTACGGCGCAGTAACGCGAATATTTGAAAGGACATATTTGAAGTGTTTTTTAAAATGAACCTATTTATTTAACCTATAAAAACTTACATTATATTGAAGTATGATATCTAAACTATGAAATAAAATTAATTTTGCATATTAATTCAGACTTTGGTGAAAACCATTTATGGGCTGCTGTTGTTCTACCATTTTCCATTGTGCTCTGGCCCAATGCGGGTCGGGGACTTCACACGTTTTCGGAGGGTTGGGAACCTTCTTCAACGTGCAGATTTCATCACAATGTCTTCATTCACAGGCCTTTTCACGGCGAGAGTGAATAGGCACTATTTAAGTGTGCATGCTCCAACTTCCCTGAATTTTGAGTTTTCATGGAGTTTAAATGTTCAAATTTTAGTCGCAGTAGAGCTCCTTGTGAAAGAGTTCACCCAGGGAAGCTCTTACTTACTTTTTATTTGTTACTTCCTTGGGCTCTAGACTCTTTCAAAAGGAGCTCAACTGCTAGAAAAGATCTACTGATACCGAGTCGGCTCGACTCGACTGAAACCCATGTTAGTATTAGGACATAATGGTAAAGGGCTGATGATGATGACGTCACTCATATGATCACTTACATTTTTTAAATGTTTAAATACATATTATCTACGTGTTATTGCATACTTTAGTGTATGGGTACAAATCTTTTTGCCCTTGACTATTGGTTACATCATCGTTCTTATAATTGGCGGCAAAAACAAATACGGCAAAAGAAAACATTGCCAACAGCCTAAAACAGATGTTTCCTGGCGAAATTAATTAGGAGAAACTCTTTCATCGCCGTCTTTGCACTTATCCCTATTATGTATTCAGTTAATCTGCCGGCAATTCATTAAAATTGACACTCGAATTAATCAAGCCCAATTTTTTTAAATAAATAATTGAATGAGAAAGCCTTCGATAAGGAATTAACAGTATTGGAACGCCAGAGAAACGATAAACTTTAGAAATGAAAGTCCTGATTGGTCGATTTCAATCAGCTATTGCTATTCTCGCAGCGAATGACCGAAAATTCTTCTCTATGATCATCTGCCCAAGGAATTTGAACCACACTTTTAGCTGCTGCGGACAAAACTTCACTCTAAATAACGGAGCAGATAAAACGATTCATTTTCATGCGAGTATTAGGTGGCCTCGTAAATACGCCGCCTCATTACGCAGGGCTAACGAGCATGCGCTGGCTGCGCCTGCGCACGTGCCACCGCGATATATTAGCGTGGCATACGCTCAAACCAAAATGTAACACCCACCAACATTTCAAATATTCAGTCAATGTAAGGGTTATAGGCGAAATGTTAAATGACACCTATTCGATTGTCCAAACGTACAGGTGTGTGTATCCGCAGATGCGACATACGTTTCGTTCATCATCATCATCATATCAGCCGGGAGATATCCACTGCTGATCATAGGCCTCCCCGAAATATTGCCAGACTAGCCGGTCGGACGTAACGTGCATCCATTGGAAGTCAGTAAATGCCAAAAGGTGCGGTAGCATCTCGCGTAATGATCCTAAACTCAGAGAAGAAGATTTTTAGTTAGATGCTACAAATATTTGTGTAATTCTAAATACATTTAACTATGTACCTTAACATAAACTGTAATTCTAACAGGGTGGGAGGAGTTTGCAATTTTTTTAAATACTTATTGCAAAGAATTTAAATTTTTAATTCCGCTGTAATTTGTTTTTAATTTAATATTTATTTGATCTAAATTATTATTTTATGTCTTTTACTTATTTTTTTTCTAGTCAATATACGATTATTATTTGTATTTTGATTTAATTTTATACATATGTGTACCAACATAATGTCATAACTTCACTAATCCAAAATATGTGATTTAATTTCATTGTAGGCATAATTTATTGAGAATATACATTGAGCAATTTACAGGTCGGTGTGATAGAAAGCATTGTTTGAGCACCCCTAGAGAAAAGTCCTACATGCGGTTGTGGTGAGCGCAATGCGCGGGCGCAGCCGCGGCAATTATTGATTCCCTGCAGGATACACTTTCATGGTAATGGCGATGTCCAATTTGACCTGCACGAGCTGAGTTATAGCCTCTTTAGCGAAGTAAATGGCTTTATGCATGTTTGAACATTATTAAATTCATATTGTAAAATACCTGACTTAAAGCAGGTGTGTGAACTAATCTTTATTTCATATTTAAGCAAATTACACTTTAAATCGTCATATTGATTAAACTCTACTGCTCATTCGTAATGCAGGTTCCCCTGAGAAGAATGAGCTAGACTCTAAGGCTTGCTCTTTTTAAATATACATTAGAATACATTTATCATTACAATATTTAATTTAAACATCTTAAATCGAGACTACCTGCAAGAGTTAATCGAGTCACTACCACGGATTTTTGTCATCCAAGTACGCAAGCTGTATAATAACCTTTAGTATAACGTTTCTGTTTCACTATAGTTTTATAAACTCGTAAATGGCAAATGTTGAATATCAATCGGAAACTTATTATAGAAGCGTATACATTGCCACTTAAATGAATTTGAGACTTTGAAGACGAATGTCAAATACAGCTAGTTTATTTTTATTCCTCGTACTAATGTTACGTCTGTCACTATTTTTGTAAAAAAGTTAATCTTTTTTTAACATTCAGCCTGCTCCTTTCTGAGGCTTGGTGTTTGGTAGGTGTTGTTAAGTGAACCAACGAACAAGTATTTATGTACTAAATCGAATGATTCCCCTATAATTCTCAATGATATGACGCTATAAAACAATTGACCCCGCCAGCTGTTACGGAGCTTCAGGGCTAGAGCTGTCAAATAAATCCAGAGTCCAATTAACATGGCTTAGTATGGCACCTGTTCTTAACAGCCACGCGCCGTCGAGCGCGACTCTCTGCCTACAGTCGCGGAACATCACACCAAAGATTAATATGATAGACACGTCATTTGATTGTGGTCACATGGTGTTACAGTTTAAGAACTAATACACTGGGAAACCAGGCTAATTAACAAATAACAAAATGAAAAGAACAAAAAAAAACATTATAAAAATACATTCGATACCTTAGAATCCGTCGTCGGTGTACAGTTTACTAATTTTAATAGTTATTACGCCATTTTAAGAAGCACATCTTTGTTACTTTATTCGATTCAATCGCATAAAATTTCAATCGAAAAAACATGCTGTAGAGGTCCTGGAATTGAAGGGAGAGAAGATAATTTATCGACCACAGAAAGTAACTTTTGTAATGTTTTATTTTCGCGATGACATAAAAATCATAAAGATATAGATTGAGGATGTCCTTCAAAAAGGCCAAGTTCAAAGTACCAAGAATAAACAGGCGGATATAAAAATATTACATTTAGATTGAGAAAGAGAACAGGGAACTTAGCGGATTGAAGTCCGTAATCCTATAGTAGTAGAAGACAAACGTATGGTATGTATGTATGCATGTATGAAAAAAATATTATAGAGGTAATTTTAACATCTAAATCCCCACTGCTATTTAATATTATATGCGGAAGCAATATTTGCAGAAGCCTTAGAAAACGCTGAGGAAGGCATCATAGTAAATGGCCACGCGCTGACCAACATACGATATGCTGACGATATAAGATATTACTGGCGTCAAATTTTAATGATTTGCAGAATTGCTTCGGCGTGTTGATAACATTAGTGCAAGTTAAGGTCTCAGCATCAACTTAAAAAAGACAAAAATCGTGATGGCAGATCGTAATATCTTACAATAAAAGATCTGAATGTAAGAAATCAAGTACTCCAAAGAATCTATTCTTACAAATACTTTGGTTGCATCGTAAACGAGATCCGGTAGGAGATGGCACCTCAGTAAGAAGAAGAAATCTGTAGGGTTTAAACATTTTAACTATTTTGTTATGTTATGAAATAAAAATATTTCGAATTCTATATTGCATAGTCACTAGTACAAAGGAGTGTCGCGTCTGCATCAATATTTCCCAATAGTACGTGAGATACAAGCTTATCTCCACGAAATTATATACGAGCTGGTAGTCACTAGTCGCGTCCCCATTGAGGCTATTATGGAGGTGTCTGAGATGTCATATAGAAATAAATTCAGTATTTACGAAGTTGACTATGGTACGAAATGTAATGTGTATAAAAGAATTTGTCCACCTTACCTATTTCTCCCGACAAACAGTAATGTGAGTATTACTGTGGTTCGGTTTTGAAGGGTAAGGGTTTGTTAACTTAAGTCTCAGGGTGACGGGCATAACGGTAGTGATCCTCAGACAGTGTGTCGCTTATCACAGGGCGCACGTTCGTCTCGTCAGTTGGTGCCAGAAAAAAAATGCGAGCAAATATAATACTTCTTAAGATTCTATGTAATCTTTTCAAATCAGATGTTAAATCATTCGATGGCCCTGGTAGAGGAATTTTCAAACTTATAGCCATGAATCAACATTATTCTTGGAATTTTTGTTCAAATTTGATATTCAAAAGGACTGTTAGAGATTTGGGAAATTGTGATTATTTTTCTCTCTGATGACTCACGCGTAGTAAACATCAATTCGATTATCGTCGCTATTCTATTCACTTATTCATTTTACCTCTAAGTAGCTTTTAATTTGCTCCATTGTTGCCTCGGGTAATCCGAGTGCTACTTCCTCCAAAGAATAAATTAACTTATTGTGAAGAAATGTTGCCCTTATTTAAGATATTACCAATCATACTTATAAATAATTTACGTTGTTTGAGTATTGCAACAACTTTCTGGTCTCCTGGACACGATGCCACAAGATGATCGAGAGTCACGATGAAAATTTTCTTCCTATATGTGTCTAGAAGAATTAAATGCACAAATTTTCTTTTCCTTTATGTAACTATATTATTACTATATATTATATATAACTACCACTGTCGCCTAACGGTTGTCACGCCGGGCCGGGAGAAATATTTGTACAATCTACATTTATTTCTCATTTATTACTTTGTGGTTGTCTATATGTGTGTCCGTGGCACCCTCGATACATGGTTTCACTATTCATTTCTTATATTTAATCTAAGGCTTGTGTTCTTGTTATGTTATTGTACACAATAAATATTGAAGAATACATAAGGTTGTACATACTATAAATTTGTGGACATCTCGCGATAGCAAAGCGAATTTTTTAATAACGAAGCTCGTGTTTAATGAGTGTAAGGCTAATTAGAAGACGCAGCGAGTGAGATATGATTGCCAAGGAGCAATGTCATTACTCCTCGCGCAGCGGAGCGTGGAGCCCCTCGTTCCGTTCGCTGCCTCGGTCACCCACCTTCGCGCCGTGAATGATTTGCCGGTCTTAGACCTGGCCAACCTGACGCCACCTTGCCCGGAGCCGGTGGGACTTAATTACTTTAAGGTAATTGTAGACGTGCCGTGCGGTTTTTGGCTATGAACAAATGTATAGGATGACAAGCCGGTCTTCTAATTGTAGCGCTTTTGGAATAATCGAATATTGTTTTGGAACCTTTGAAAGTAAATTAAAAAAAACGTTATTGTGGTAATACTATTCCAATTAGGCATAGACGAACTGCAATGACTAGGTCCTTCAACTAAAACAGAACATAAATATTTTCCTTTATCGTTATATTTTAGCAGTTATTTCTATAGGTAATATTTACCTTTAGTAAGTAACGTATGTGATATTTTTGTCGAACTAAATAGGAGAAGTATGTACGACATTACTCAGCTCTCAGAATAAACATTCTCCACTGATGTCGTATGTCTGCATCTTTTTTATATATGCGTATGCCTCAATACAGTTATTACAGACCGTGTCTGACACGACGTGGAGTTGTGAAAGAGTTGGTCCAGGGAAGTACTACTGCCGACGCTAACCGAACCTAAGCAGTAATGTAAGCATTACTGCGTTCCGCTTTTGAAGGATAAGGGTGCCTGAAACTATACTTACATGGGACTTTTCAACTTATGTCTCAGGGTGACGGGTGCAATGGCAGTGCCCCTAAGATCTTTGCGATTTAAAGCTCTGAGTGACACTGCGATTGTTATGGAGTGGCTTGTCGCTTACCACCAGGCACTCGGTTCGTTCGACCCGTCACTGATTTCATAAAAAAAATCTGAAAATGTACCTAAGACTAATTATAGATATAGAATGATATACTTACTGAAATTGTTATAACTTTTATGCTTTTTTTTGGTTTTTGATGAAAGTTTTATTCGTTTTAACATACGACTTGTTATTCAAATAAAATGCGGAAGTCAAAGTAGCGGATCATTAGACGTTACTATGATGGAAGCGAGCACAACCTAAGGTACACAAAGGTATTTATTTCTACATAGAAATGCTCCTACAGGTAGTCATAGTTATTTGATCATTACATTTCCCATAAAGAAACACATCTATCAAACTAATTACCTGCCCATGCTCAAAGCCTAGTCTATATTACAGCATCATTTGTAATGATTACACTATGCCTGCGCCCGCAGAATATTGAACTTGCTGCCAAATGATGAATGATCAACGCTACTGGGCTTGCTACGGTCGTTTACATGTGATAGTAAATATGATTTACTTTGTGGAGGTAAATCTATTCTTGATTGGTTCTTGGCTTAGCCTTTCAATGTCTTATTCATTAAAATATGAATCGACTGATATTGAGACGAAAATACATACCAATTAGCAAAGGTAAACATAATCAACGGGTTGCTATGAACGGTTTGTGAACAGGTAAAAATAATTGGTACATTGTAAACACTATTTATGTATGCTTCGTATTATCTGGACGCAGAAAGTCTGGAACGAGACTGTACTTTACTATGTACAACTGTATTAACACCTCACGCTGGCTGATGCTCACTATCAAGAAGCACAAAATCGTATATCTCGATCACGTGGTTCGACACGTGATGCCGGCTTCAAGTCAAATAGGAAAGGTTCAAGGTCTTGGTTTCGCAAAATAAGGGACTGAATCTAAGAGACGTGCAGAACTGTTTCGTTTGATCATGGATAGGGACAAGTTTGCAAAATTGACGGTCATCCTCCAATAGCGAGGCACTTGAGAGAGATAACACTATCAATCAACATCAACCCATTTATACGTCTCCTCTCAGGCGATGGTTTAGGCAATAGTCTGCCACGATGTTTCCTTCACCGTAAAGCTCATGGTAAATTTCAAATTAAATTTCACCTTTAAGTTGAGAGGTGGAGTCCGGATTCGAACCCACGGTTTCAAGTTTCGGCGGTGGGTCATGAGGCTTACGTCAAAACATTATTTAAGAAAAAACAATTCCACACATTCATACGTCATTTGAATGCATACATTATTATCCAGGGCACGTTACATTTATAGAGATGTCAATAGAGACACATAGCGAATATTACTTTCCTCTGAAATATTTAAAAATTGAAGACAAAAAAATAAAACAGAATTGTTATATTTTTACTCATAATACAACACTTTTCTTCTAAATACATACATACAATACATATAAAATACATCGAAAATGTTCAACAAAATACAATACATGTCATCATGTCAAAGGCAAACGAGTACTGAAACTATGAATATTTTGTACCAATCTCGTTGCCGAATGATTAGTTCAACATGTGTATAATTATTTTCAAGACATTATTAACTAAAATTAAATTGTTACAAGGACATATTTTAAATTACAACTGACACAATGGCTTTTGACACGTTGCTTCTATGTAGTCCATTTTTAATAAAGACTAATTAGAAAATACGAATACTAATTTACATTCATTTGAAATACTGTCGAGACGAAATATGAAATCCATTAATATTTGCACATCTGCTTGCACAATGTACACCTACCTTTATTTTACTCAAGAGCTGTATAGTTAATGTATTCTGGAAAATAAACGTATTCTACTCTACAATAATTTCTGGATTTTAGTGGGAGGCATAATAGGCACTCTATACGTATTATTTCCATGAATTTTAATTAGGTACATTACAGTGACTATTCATATCACTGCTTATTAGGTACTTACTGAATTTACCTATGGTAGGTACTGCTTGCTCACTATTATTACAGTTGTGGCTGTTGTGGCAGTTTAAATTGAGTAAAGCTTTTACTGCGCGATTTCATAAAACCAAGAAGCGTTTTAGGCTTCCAAGCGATTCTAGAAAGTTCTATTTACAATTTAGGCACGGAACAAAATTCCGTAGTTTTCTAACGAGGAAGGTAACAGAGCATGACAAGATAATACGGTCTAGTGAACGCGCGCTACTGTACAAACGCGCCACAAAATACCAATTTAACCCTTATATATAAACTAAGTTAAGTGCACTTTTGTATAAACTTAGGGTGAAGATTGTACTGAGATAATATCTGAGGGTACAAGACTGTGTAAGATTGTACTCTTGTACTCTCATTGATTAAAAGAATTGCTTACCTGTCGGGGGGAAAGAACTCGCGGTCCCGTATGCAGAGGAGTGGAAGTAATAATTATACAGTAAGTACAGCATCGAGACTTTTTTAAAGCTTGATGCTTTCAACTGCCTCCGTGGCCGAACGGTTACCATGCCGGACTGTCACGCAGAGGCCCCAGGTTCGATTCCCGGGCCGGGAGAAATATTTGAATGGCCTACATTTATTTCTCTCATGAGTTTGGGTGTAATTTGTGGTTGTCTATGTGTGTGTCCATGGCACCCGCGACACAGGGTTTCCCTAGTGCGGGGCTATGTTGAGTGTGTGCGTTATTATTATTATTATATAATAAGAGTAATTTTCTTAAGTGTCTTTGGAACGAATAGAATATAAACCTGAGTATGAGATTTTGAGTGTTGTAGTACAGTCACCACCTGATCATTGTCTATCCATTACATTAACAAAATGTGCCAACATTATGTATAAGTAACAGGTGTAGATAGTTTTTTCTATTTCATTGTTTTTATTATTTATTTTATTTTACTCTCATACTCGGAGCCCCATTTCAGTTATTTTTATCTACACACATATCATAAACTCTATAATGTGTTCAAAAACCGCAAATTACGACCAGCATAAAGGTAAATTGTTTTGTTAGAACAAATTTCTTATCTGTGAAAATGTTATTATTGCTTCAACATCGAATTCGATTTTATTAAGACATTCAATTTTCGAACATCTCTGAAAAACAAAACAATTTGATTGAACCTCAATTCTAATGTAAATCGTAATGAAGTTTTATTCGAAATGAAATGTCAATAGCAAACAATTTTGACAATTTCACACGTTACCTGATATCATATTATAATATGTGTGTAAATAAAGCAGTGTATGTAACTGTACATAATTAGGCATTAAAACACTCGTGAGATGACCCTCACTCGTATTTTAATTATCGCCTTAATCGCTTTTCATTATGTAACAGTCATATAGACAACTATAATTTATTCGACTTAATTGAAAATATGTGACGAGTTTTAATTGAATTTGAATTACATTAGGCATTTTTGTGGGCTATATACGCTCGAATGAATGATTACATTTTATTTTTTATTAATACTAGAAATGTCCTAGAATAATTTCTTTTCTCGTCTTTTTCTATCTACTCATACATATGACTCGAAATAAATGTACTACCTACATTTTATTTTTTACTTTTCTTTGGTCTCTGCTACACTTTTTATTTATTTACTAACCAACTAACAAATATTTATTCAATTGTCATTCTTACATACTTTTATTATTACTATTATCTTTATTTTTCTCAACTTGTTAGCTCGTTTGAGCAGCACCTGCGGACCGAAATCAAGCAAATGCAGCATGTCTGTGTGAGTGGTGATGGTGGGTAACAAAAGCCTAATTTGTCCTCTATCATCCGCAAGAGATAGAGCCAAGGATGGCTGCCTTCTGCAACAAGTGGTATATGTTTTATACATTATTGTTATTATGAGTACCTTTTTGGTGCCTCTTAATAAGTAATGACGAGTTAGTGTGGGTTGAACTGGCAACACACTACCTAAATATTATTATCATCGTCCCTTTGCTGGGCATGCGTCTCCTCTCAGAAATGGTAGAGCAGCTTGTGAAAGAGTTTGTCCTGCCACCTTACCTATTTCTGCTGCCAACGTGAGCATTACTGCGTTCCGATTTGGAAGGGTAAAGGGTGCTGGTGAAATTACAGGCACATGGGACTTGTCAATGTATGTCTCAGGGTGACGGGCGCGAAGGCAATGCCCCTAACATCTGTTTGATTTAAAGCTCTGAGTGGCACCGCAACTGTTATGGACAGGCTTGCCAACAGCCGCATTGTGTTGTTCGACATGCTGTTTTACTTCATTAACATTCAAATTTAAAAAATCTTCGTAACATGGAAATTGTATTCACATGCCGCCATAGGGACTCGAACCGTCGACTTCTTAATCGAGAAGCAGTCGTGCTCCCTCGGAGCTGTTCACACATACATGTCATTCATTAGCGAGGTGGCTCCTTATACTGTCTAGCAGTTAATTAAGCGACTGAACGCAGATGCTATTGTCTTGCATGTCAAGTAGTGCTCGGCGACCGCGACGCGGTGATGTAATAAGGAAGCGACAATTGAGTTAGAGGGTCCTCATCACTCTACCGGGAATACTTAATCACTCACTGAGTCTACTACCATCTACTATTCCAGTTTTAGGGTTGTCTTGCAATTTCGTAGGTGTCACGTCACGTAGTTAATGCTGAATGTTCAACCTAACGTTGAAGAAAAATTTCATGATGTTCAGAACCCTGGGAAATCGTGTTAAGTTAAGCAATATGAGATCAGCGCGCATATAAAGCAGTAGTATATATTTGTATTCGAAAAGCTAAAGAGAAGACAGTGTGGAATATCCCTAGCTAATCTTCAATCATGATGATTAGGTTTAATTTAGTAATGATTACACATGTTAGAATGTTGTCTGAACACGCAATAATGGGAGGTTCTAGTTTTATTGCCAGTAGGTACTTTGTATGTAGAACTATTTTAATTTAAACAAAACCCGTTCAGTTATTTAGTTAATCAGATTTTTTTTTGTACAGGATGTGGATACAAAGAGATGACCCTAACACTTATATTATCTTTGTTAATGGAATCATAATGTGTGTCATGTCAGGCGCAAGCGCAGGTCGCGATCTGAGCGACACAGTGACACACGCTCCACCGCGCGCGGTTCATTACGTTCAATTTACCAATAAAAAATTTTAACAAAATTTAATTTAAAAAAATGCAAATATTTTTTTGAAATTAAATATTTAAAAAACATAACGAGAAAACCAAACAAAAAGTTTCAGCGTAAATAGTGAAAAATATTTTTAAATGATAAAAAGAAAACAATTGAAAGTCAAATTCAGATTGTCGAATCAACGTGCAGGTTTCTGTCCAAGAATAATAAGACGTTGTTTGGTAGCGTGGATGTGGCATTTCTTGGCAAAGAATAAGCAGGTGGCCGCCATGCTAGGTTTGCTAGCAGTGGCGGCGATTGTGGTGGTTTTTCTTTCTACCAGAGGCAGCAATTACACTACTGTAGAAGCACAGGTCGAAGAATCAGTGGACGTAAGCGACGATGCTCACGTCTTCTCTACTCATAGGTAAGTTTAGACTTCGATTATTAGGTAGGGGATTCGACCACAAGGGAAGTCCCTTTGTAACAAATGAACAATTATGCACGATAGGACATAATGGTACGACTATATCGAACTTTATAAATTGAGTAGATCGATACTGCCTGTTGTTTTGGTGGATTTACAGTACCCTAATATTGTTTTTTTATTGTGGTTTTTAGTTCCCATGTACTAATTTCCATGTAATTTTTTTACTCAATCACTCTACTTCAACATTGTAAACTCACGGTATTACTTAATTCAAAACATGAAAGCTACCAAATTCTATATCATATTGCATTCTCGGAAAGTTTGAAAATGTCTGTATTGAGTTTCACTCAACCAATACAAATTTATGTGCTTAGTTTAAAAGCGATAATACAGAACATACAAATAGTTAACAGTTCTGTAATTATAATGAGTTTAAAGTGAACTAGTAACTGTACAGTAACATTGACTACTACATTTCCATTTAAAATGGACAATGTTATACGTAGGTCAATATTCAGGCCCGTTACAGATGCGGTGCGGTCGGTAATTAAGAGCAGATTATAAGGCGATTATAAGAGATATCGTGCGGTACGCAGCCAGTGGCCATCGATGTTGTGCTTAATAAGATAGGGTTTATGATTTATTTTGTTTAGAAATAGAGTGTAGTTGTTATTAAGCATGGTATAATGGGTATACGGGCATGGTATGCGCTGCCTTCCGCTAATCGATATTGTAGCGCTTATTTTGCGTAAGGTGGTGCCACTCGAGTTTTTCAGGAAGCTCAGCACCCTCAAGAGTTTGCTGAAGACTTTAGGGTACTCTTTAGTATATTGCTCTGTAGCTGGTCAAGACGGAGCATTGTAGTGGGATATGCGGCGCTTTCCTTTTATATTTTTAAGTGCTATTACGCAGTCAGTAAAATATCACTAAGGAAGGAACTGAAAAGAGGTTTATTAGTTTCACTGTATTGACTTCTATATAACATTTAATTACAAGTTATTAAATGTTGTTTGTACTGGCGCCGCGTATGCTCAGTGAATGGTAACAAGTCGACAAGCTTAAATAAAACTTAATGGAAATTAGAAGGATATTCAGAAAGTAAACTTAATAATCTTAGGCGTAGAAATAGGTAGTAGCTGCTAAGTGTTGCAACATGTAGAGTCACTCGTAGTTTCGTCGCTACGTTTACGTTTTGAGGAGTTCACCATCCACAGTTTTGGCTGCCTGCCTTAACTATTGGATATGGGCTTGTGGTTTGGTATCTCTTGGTAGCACAACTGAGTGTAAAAAATTGTTTACAGACTCATGTTTGACCTCGAACATCGGGTGCGCCTTTATTTAAAGATTTTTGAATTTTCTTGTTTTGTCAAACAAAAGCTGATTCTCTTTGAAAAATGGGACGTCCTTAACAGAAATGTTAGGGACCTACTAGACTGCTATATATAGTAATAGACCTGGATTGACCTTCTATAAAATTAATGTAAATGGGACGTGTCTCCAAATATACAATGCACTACCAATGAACATTAAAATGTTACCAAGTAATGAGTTTGTCAATAGGCTGAGTGTGTTGCTTAAGGACAAAAGTTGTTACTGAGTGACTGATTGTTTGATAAAAATTGACATCAAAAATGAGTGCTTCACATATTCAATTGTTGGACATTAAAAATTATATTATTAATTTTATCGAAGCTGTGTCTGTTTCTGTCAATCTCGAGCAACCTAATTACACTTACAACAAGCAACAAACTTAACATTTTGAGCAAATAAATTTCATTACACTCATTAAAAAAAGTTGGACAAACGTTCTTAGGGCCTGCTGTTACAATCAGATGCAAGAAATTGTAGAGACTGATTTGCGATCTTTATAAATACTACCCTATTCACATCTCTACAAAACTTAGAAACCCGTGCAAAAACCAATGGCGATTAGATAACCTGAATGTCAAAAGTTATAACGTTACAAGCTTTGTAATAGAACTTCAATTAATGAAAGAAGATTGACGAATAAATCGAGTGTGAATGGGCAAGTTGAAAAGGGTTGACCACGGCGAAATTACCACGATCAATGACGTCCTAAAGAAATCAGGCCAAAAGTACTCTTATCGACGTATATGAAGGAGAGGAGTGACGTTGTTTTGACGGCCGTTTCCTCGCGCTCATACTGGGTGCTCCTACTGGTAGGATCAAAAGGATAAATATGTCCTCGTGCTCCTACTAATGTACTAAGGCGAGAGAATTGTGTCAGAATCGTAGCAAGTGGAAAGCATTGCCGTAGTAAAAAGGCGTGAATTATATATGTATCTATGTAAGCAGATTTTGTAATAGGTCTGACTATAGAGTTCCGGAAGTTTCGCTTGGAAACCGGTGCCCTGTGACGTTGTGATACAAAACCCAAACTGCAAAACGCTGATTCCAATTCCAAGCGAAATTTGGAATCGGTTGTTTGTGTTGTCACTTGATATCAACAATGTCCAAGAAGTTAATTGCTGACTGATGATTATGGTTGTTACTGATAGCTGTATTTTGATAAGTCGCACAATTCCCTTGCGGTCGGCTTCACGAAAATTATAGTTTGGGACCGGTTTGAGCGTAACACAGTTACGCCGCGGATGGCACTTCGTAATAAATGTTACTTAACAAATTAAATAAATTCTAGGGATTGCTCTTTTCAAATAAACTTAAGTGCTATGGAATACACTTTGAATCAAATTTGTGTGGAATCTGGAGCCGTGTCGTCTTTCCATACATCTTTATCTAACATATACAATATCTAATATAGCATAGATGTAGTATTCAATTTTGTAATATGACTTTTCAATCAAAATATTTTTAATGTAGTTTTTTAAACTTAGGAAATGATAATCTTAATATATTATGCTCCGGAATCTTATTGTAAAAACGTATGGAGTTCCCCATAAAAGAGTCGTTTACCTTGGTTGAACGAAATCGTGGTTCCATGAGTTTGGACTTAGCTCTAGTTAATATTATAACACTAACGCGAGACTGTAGTGAATTTGCATTAGACATAACCCAATAAAAGTAAATCTCAGACAATCATACCAATGGGACATCATTCTGAGCAACCATTCCTGAAATTGGTTCTGCCAGGACTGAATCCCAGGTCACCATATAGGATATGTCTTTTCATTATTTTTCGCAATCGTTTCGACTCAAGTGCCGAAGTGCGGCGTTGACAGCTTGTTCCAGTTGTTCGAAAATCTGATCTGACTACAATTTGGGAGTCCTGCCTTTTTCCTTCCACCTTTCCTGTCACTGTCAAAAGCTCCAGGCTATCATTATCTTTACAGGACATGACCTACTAATGAAGAGTATACCAATTACATAAAAACGTGGTATACATTTCCGTTTCATCATCATCCTAATAACCTGGTAATATGTAATGACTCCATGATCTCCGTCAATATGACATTATTCCAGCTGCATACAATATATCGCATGACTTATTTGAAATTATTCAGCAATCATCTGACCGGGAATTGAGTCATTGTTAATTTATAGTTTGTTTAAATGTTATGTCTACTTATATAACACTTGCTCACTGTCAATGACTTTGATAGTGGAGTTGTTTTTATAACAAGTGTCATTCTTCATTAGGGTTGTGAGATGTCCCGCAGTTTAAGGGTCACGCAGTTTTTCAGATCAAGTATTAGATACTGTAACTGAGGCGTAGCTATCTAAACTTTTTGATACGGGTTTCAAAGAAGACTTTTCTTTCTTTAACCCAATATCTGTCATGGACTTAGAAAAAGAAATTTTGTTGTCCATTTCCAATTTTGACAACTTGGAACTTGAAACCGAACTTGAAACCGAAGCACTTATATCCACCAACG
This sequence comes from Hyposmocoma kahamanoa, assembly GCF_003589595.1. Lineage (NCBI taxonomy): Eukaryota > Metazoa > Arthropoda > Insecta > Lepidoptera > Cosmopterigidae > Hyposmocoma > Hyposmocoma kahamanoa. The sequence continues at coordinate 690,584 of NW_020653713.1, forward strand.
CCTCGCAACTTACATCATTAATAAAAACAGATACAAAAGGTGCCCTATCTTCACTAAAACTATCAATTGTAGACAAATTTTCTAAATGTTCAGCTGCGCCTTGCTGACATCCACGTTGAGGAGATCCCGACGAAGATCCACTACTATGTGCCTGTGAATACCCTTGGCTTGGCGTATCCTTATGCACGACTGGTGCTTGTGGCACTTGATATTCCAACTGCTTAGACTCGGGTCTAATTATCGGTGCAGAGTCACCCTGTGTTTGCCAACTGTGAGAGTGCTCCATGTGACAATATACTGGCAAATCAATATTTTGCCGACTCACATCATAAGTGTGATTAAATATATGATCTACTTGTATAATTGTTTTCCTCAACTCCTCTTTAGATAAATACAAATTACTAGCCAGCATCCATTGAAAATTGGGTATCAAAGTCTTCCAAGAAATGTTTAATAAACTGAACATCTTGAATATTCGCTTTCGTCGCTAACTTATCTAAACTATAAAAATAACTTATCAGCGATTCATTAGGCCCCTGTCGCCTATAATAAAATTCTCGGGCGTAATCTATTTGTGAGGGAAATTCCTCTCTTAACTTCTGTGCAATTGCCTCATACGTCGTGTATGAAGAAAAATACGTTTTATACCATTGCAGAGCTGGCCCCTCCAGATACAATGCCAACACGTATCTCTTACGCACATCAGACCAATTATTTAATACACTGATGGCCTCAAATTGATTCAAAAACTCATCTACGTCGTTGAATCCATTAAATCTTTGTGCCGGTACACAATACATATTCTCTTCTCGCACTTTTTACTGGCACCAAATATAAATCAATATTAAATATAAAAAATAAAAATTACGACCTTATGTACGCTTTCCTGGAAGTTTCGTCGTAAAAACATATAAACATTTTTCCACGATGGACTTTTCTTCATCGGAATCCTTTCATCATTCGTAAGCTTGCGTCCATCATTTGCAGGCTTGAGTTATATTATATCTTCCATTACCAGATTTTTCAAAATAAAAATATAAAAAAAATTCACTTCGGTATTCGTACTTCTATCATTTATAAGCCGGCGAATTCCACCATTTGTAACTGAGGCGTAGCTTGGGATGCGTTGCGAGAGGTACTTCTATGAATATAAACTGGAATAATCTTCAAGAATATACTTAATTGTATTCTTTCACATACTTTCGGCGTTGGGTTTACAATTCAATAATGTCAAGATGCTCCATTCTTTTCTCTTACTTCATTTTCAAAACATTCTAATTACAAATCTATTCACTCAGCCAGTGATTCTACTCATAGAGTAGAAGCCTAGACTACAATACTGCGTTTTAAAGGCACCGATCAGCTATTATAATCAGCTCTCGCATAGATAATCGTTCTTTTCGGGGGGCGATACCAAGAAATCGATATAGATGTGAGTAGGTCAATGCTACCTGGCCTCAGTTATTACACGTATCAATGTAACGTTGATTTAATTTTTTGCTAATCAAACTCGAACACCTTTTGCGAATTCCGTTAGTGTAGATAAAATTCAACACATTGGTTGTATATATTTTGGTTAGCTTGACCTTTCATTAAAATTTGATGGATTGATAGTTTATAAATAATCTCGATTATACTAAAAATAATCTAGGATGACCCCTGAGGTAGTTGATAAAAATTTACACAATATAACTTTAGAACGACGCGCACTAATTTATGTATTTCATAAACTATTTTTATAAGTCTGGCTTTCAAATGAAAAATAGTCTATATTTAAGTAAATACACTAAATTAAAGTAAAATTAACATCAAGTCAATGTTTATATGTAAGAAATGAGCCGAAAACTATTCTTTTTTTTACGACAACATTGTCGTAAAAAAGGTTACTTCATTATACTGCATTTGCTAGAGATACCTCATCTCATATCGATAAAAAATTTTCGTTATTTAATGAATAAATGTATAATTCATTCTTAAAGTATGAATTTTAATCATAGGCAATGAATTAACGTGTCAGTGTTGTTACTTTTTGAAAGCTATAAAAATAATGATTATTATAAATGTTTTTGAAATTTTCTAAAATATCTATTGAAATTGCATTCAAATTATAGTTGTGTCTTTTTATTCTTTCAATATATAATACAAAACACTTTACACAACTATACACCGTTCAGAATACGTCAAAAAAAAATTACATAAGAGAACTTTTAGTACAAAAACCAAAGTACACTAAAAATCTATGGACTTTACGTCATCCCTATGACAAACGTCAAACGAAGTGTCACAGGGATAAACCTAGTTTATGTTCACTTTATTTGCATTAACTTTTTACTATGAGTAGGTACAAGAGCAATGAAATTCACTTCGGGACACTGCTCGGAATATCCAAACAAGATCTAATTATGAAAATGTCATTTACCAAATGGTCCTACCGGTCTTTTTCATCTAGCGTCCACAGTGCGAACCGCTGGGCTATAAAAACTGTACCTTCGTCTGGTAAATTATGCTGTGCCGTGAGTTTACGCACTGGGCTTCACATCTTGGATTTCGGAATCCGTCTTCGTAAATGCAAAGCCTACTGATCACTCTACATAAAAATGTACAATACAACTATAGCAAAAACAAAACGTAATTATATTGTTTTTAGGTGGTTTCATTGAGCACTTGATATCGATAGGTAGTAGTTCGAAGCGACTTAGCTACTTATCGAGTCATACAATTTGCCATTCAATTGTATAAGGAGAATAGACATAATTACATTTACAATTTGTTTTATGTATTCTCTTACAGTCTTCCGACAGACGATCGGCTCATGCCGTCAATCGGGAACGGACACATAGCTACCAACATCTTCAGTGACGCAGTCTACATGAATGGCTTGTACAACGGACTAAAAGGGGAGAGCCACCGCGCCAGAATCCCTGCCTACGCCAACATAAGACTTAATTCAACGTTAACGCACCATCCGTTTAAACCTGTTTACACTTTAGACACGACAGAAGGTGCCTTTAAAGTTAGAGTGGATAGAGACAGGTCGATAGTAGTGCAGCGAATTTACGCCCATAGATACTACACGAGAGCAATTGTGAATCAAATTCAAGTGATTTCAAAACCACATGTTGGTAAGTTGTGGGAGTAGAATATTACTACATGTTTCGAACCATAATGCGTGTATATCATTTAATACAAATCATCGCAAAGTTGCTGTAACAATAAATTGCTATAAACTTTCTTAAAGGCGTTTCTGCTCTTCAAATGGTGAGATTATCGTCTTATATAAACCTACTTCTGATTTAAGAATAAGATTAATTAGGAAAAAGTTTATTATATATTAATACTATCAGTAACTAAGTTGACGACCTCTGTCGAGTGGCTTGGACACCGGTTTGCATAGGTTTTCCAACTTTGAGGTCCCGTCAGTGAAGAAAACTAGTATATTGTCTCGGGTCTGGGTGTCTGTGGTACCGTCGTTGTTTCCAAATTCTATAACACAAGTGCTGTAGCTACTTATTTTGGGATCAGAGCAATGTATGTGAAACATCACATACGTCTAATATTTATATTGTAGAAGAAGAAGTAGAAGTAACTTAATTTTCTTTTTCCATTATAGATCCACATTTTATCCATCATGAAATCTGGATAGCAATCAGTCTCATGCAAGGTCCAAAGAGCAAAGACATAGCGTTCAAAGACCCAGTGCCTGAGATTATAGAGAATCGCCCATCTTGGAGTACGTGTGGTCAAACTAAGGAATCCGAAGACCCGGTATACCAGCCCATGCCTGTAGAGGTCTGCCTATATTGGACTTCAGTACCTGATCACTTGGTAGTGCCGCAACACGGTGCTAGAGTTTTCACCTTTGTTATGACTGCGGATAAAAATAAAACTGTAGCCAGACAGGAGTTTGTTAAAGGTTGGTGTATTATTTTGAAAACTATTGCTACCTGGTTTTCACATGGTATAGTTATGTCATTTCATTGTTATAATATTTAAATAAGTACAATTACTTTAAAGTTGATTCGCATGATGTACACTTATAAAAATATAGGACATGCGAGGACAATTTCTATTTTGAATGCCTGTCAGCTCCACGTCTTCTACATGATGGAATAATTTACTTTTGATAGTGGGCGGGCGGCCAAACAATTGAAAGCGGCGGTTTAACTGATGCACTAAATTTATATAATAGCACTGAATGGCCCCCGGCCACCCCCGGTCTTTGTCCTTCCTGTAACTACACCATTCGGGTTACAAACTGACTTATTCGAGAAATAAATAGTACTCAGCTTCTCATTCAAAAACATTTAGAAAATTTTTTCATTAAAAAATATGCTGCCTTTTGACATACATTTTCGTGTTGCCACATTTAAAATACCGAAAAATGGTGAGGGTTTTAGTTAATAATCACAATTCGGTTACTTTCTGCGGTTATAGAATTACCAAAAACATGCAGCGAGATCACAATTTACATTGCATAGTTTAGTTTGAGAAACCTAAGTGACAACTAACGTTGCAGCTTTGCAAGGTTGATTGATCTATTTTGCTGTTTATAATAGCAAAATTAACAATGAACCTCATTAATTATTGGATTTTGAACCGACGACGTAAGATTCAAGTTACATTACAAACAGTGTTGCAGGAGGAAGGCGAGGAGTTGTATCGGAAACACGTGGCGGAGTGGCAGACAATCCTTCACCAGGCGGGAATGGACATTGAGGGGAACTTACACTTGGTCGGTGCCAGTAATACAATATATTCATTTCAATTCATGCCAATCGGCTATTGGCTCAACTCAGTCTTTTTTATTGTCGCTAAAGTATATATTCATTGTAAGTGCACTAACAAACGCTCTTTGGAAAGGCGATTTTTTTTAATAATACAAATTGACGCGACGAATAAGTCGTGCGCCTGGTGGTAAGCGGAACGCCTATCCATTATAGTTGAAGTGCCATTCAGAGCTTTAAATAGCAAAGATCTTATGGGCACTACCACTGCGCCCGTCACCTTGAGACACAAGTTGACAAGTCTCATGTGCCTGTAATATCACCAGCACCCTTACCCTTCTGATCCGAAACACAGTAATGCTGAAATTACTGCTTGGCGACAGAAATAGGTAAGGTTATAGGTAGGCAGTACTTCCCTGGACGAACTCTTTCACAAGGCCCTCTACTGCTACCGGTCAGAAACAAGTAAACGTCGTGCGTATCGCTTCCGCTTGGATCGCCGACACGAAACGCGGAATGCTTTTTCAAGAAACCATTTTCGCTTTTATTACATGGACATAAAGATTTTTCTGACCGGATTAATGCGAATCCGTGTCGATAAGTGGTTAAGTTACTGTCCACGATATGTGTATGTACGAGTTTACGTGTATATGTTCAATGAGTAGTACCTTATTTCTGTTTAATATGAGTGCAAGTAAAAAATATTGTGTTTATTCAGATGAAAGTAAACATCTCTTTCCAGGGCAAAATAGTGAACGGCATTTGGTATTATTTATTGAGTTCACTTCCTTCGCAAAATTCGTACCAACCTCTGGACCGGTTTTACGGACTGAGCCCTACGGGACTGGCCAGAGGGGCCACTTTTGATGATTATGAAGGTATGAAACATGATTTTAAGGGAAGAAAGACGACAGTTAAGTACTTAAAATACAAATTAATTTTAGTTTAGCTTTTTCAAAGCACATGAACACGTGAATGCTACATTTCAATAAAATGCTGGTACCTATTTTGAGGAATTTATCGCTCCCCTACCGAACAATAAAACGGCCTCGTGAACTTCGTGAATGGCGATATAATTATAATGTTTCGTGGTTTTTACAAATAGCTTTTATCAAACCGGGCAAACAATTTGCAATCGCTGACATGACAATTTACGTAACTAAAAACTGTCAAACATTTTCGACAAGTGTGACACTCTCCTTGGCGACTCTCGTCACCGTTTCACTACCTGCCGCATTCCATCGCGTACTAAAAGGTTCGGTGGCTCCTTTCTCTGCCGCACGGTTGACAAATGGAACTCCCTTCCGGCACATGTCTTCCCTCCCTCTTATGATATGGGGTCCTTCAAACGAGGCGTGAAGAGGCATATTGTAGGCAGGCAGGGTGGAGGTGGCTAGTGCAGTGAGGGTTTCATCGCTGCACTAGGTTCCTTCGCGTTAGGATACCACTTTCCACTTAACATCAGGTGGAGCGGAGTCATTTGCCTGTCATGTATAAAAAAAAAGAGACTGCCACAGCCAGCCGGTGATAATAGGCGGCGTCTAAAGCCGCCACACTATATTATATTTCCATATTGAGCATCATTCACATCAGCTTGAAAGAAACTTTGCTGTTTTATGTATACAGCAAACAACTTGACTTTACAAGATTATATCATACGAACACTTAAACAACATGAAGACAGTTCAAACTTACTATTATATTGTTAAGAATGCATGCATATTTGTATTTCAGGGCACAACTTCTGGGACACGGAGATCTGGATGTTTCCGTCGATCCTGCTGTTGCGTCCTCGCTACGCCAACAAGCTGTTGCAGTACAGGCTCGACACGGCATTCGTGGCCGAGGACCTTGCCAAAATAACTGGGCATAAGGGATACAGGTAGTACACCTTACCTCCTAAAAAGTTCTTACACTGTATTTAAATCATCCGAAAATAAATATTTGAAAATAAAACAATAAAATAAAACCTAAATGTTCTTCAAAAAGAAACCTTTTGCGATTGCAGTGATATACACAAAGCGCGACGAAGAGTCGTACCTACTTCAATTTTCAGATACCCATGGGAGAGCGCGTATACGGGACGTGAGGCGACACAGCCATGCTGCCCCGAGGTGGCCGAATTCGAGCAGCACATCACGGCTGACATTGCTTTTGCCGCAAGGCAATATCTCGCCACGACTCGCGATGAGATTTGGCTTCAGGTGGGCACACAGACCAAATAAATACTTACTTCCGTGAGTTCCGCATTTTGGAAGCAATAGTAACGAAGGCACATTGTGAACTTTAATTCGGGTAAGCAACCGACTTTGGCCAAACACAATTATATGACCGATTGGCCCGTCTTTCGACGTGGCTACACATCATCTTATACCAAAAAACCTTCGGTATTCGGCGTTACAACACAATTTATAGAATAATTGTAAAACTGTTAATTCCTGAACGCATAACGCTAGAGTTGAGTGTTTTATTTGCAGCATGGAGGCTGTAACATTGTGACTCACATTGCAGACTTCTGGGCTTCAAGAGCTGTCATCAACTACACTACAGGATATTTTGACATCGCTAGTGGGTTACTTCTCCTTTCTTTACTTGCCGACTGTCTTTATTTATCCGTGTTTTGAAAATCTCATTTGAAATTTGAAAATACAGACTGCAAAATTTAAAATACACGGCACTAGTAGATATACATATTTTCATTCTTAATATTGTTTTGTAATATAATGTAATTCCGGTTTTCCTATTCTTATTTCAGATGTGATGGGACCTGACGAAGACCATAGCAATGTGACCAATTCTGCATTTACAAATGTAGTAGCGGGATTTTCCCTCTATTTAGCTCAGTGCGTATAGATTCTTCAATTTATTTGTAAACAGTGGTCTAACCACTAGGTTCTCGGGTTCCTCTCAGATAAAAGTGTAAGGAGACTGGTATCATGACTGTGGCATCACAGTACATTTGCTTAAATATTTCGTATGCCCGTAAAAATATACATAATTGCATTAAGAAAGAAGATATCCATAATCTAAGTTCTAACCTTAGAACTAAGTCCAAACTCCATGATTTCGTTTAATTAAGGTAAACGATTTTTTTATGGGGAACTGTAACGTTTTTACAATAAGTTATCGGAGCATATTTTAAGATTATCATGAACTTACATCAAAAGTATTTTAATTGAAAAGTCATATTACAAAATTGAAGACTAGGTAGGTACGTGTTAGACAGTCATGTATGGCAAGACGACGTGAGTCTAGATTCCTCACAAATATCTATGATTCAAAGTGTATTCCATAGCATTTAAGTTTATTTGAAAAGTGATTAAGATTATTTGACGTTGACTGCCGAATCGCGATTGTCTCCACGAAGTAGCTTTGTCCAAATTTGATTAAAGATCATAAATAATATCTTACAACAATTACAATAAATGTAATGTGTTACCGTATGCTCGGAAGAAAAGTAAACGATTTATTATCAATATATCTGTAACCATATTGATTTAGGCAATGTTAACTTTGATTGAATTTTACAGATATGTATCGTGTCTCTGTAAATCCTATTACCTGGCGAAGAATCCGGACCACTGGGCGAACATCGCCTGGAGTCTTGCATTGCCGTATGACGAAGTGCTGGACTACCATCCAGAGTTCCAGAATTACAAACGAGGAGAAAGCATCAAACAGGCTGATGCAGTTTTGTTGGGATTTCCTTTGCAGTATCCTATGAATATGTATGTTTGTATGTTTATCTAGTTGCAACGATGTATTCTTCTTATTAATATTTAATTTAGGTAATAATATTGTTTCCTACCCAATTAATAATTAAGTATGCCTATAGTTAGGCATACTTAGGTTATGGGCCTACACATTGGCGCATCATAATATATTTTACTTGTTTTTAGGTATGGTTAAAAATGTGACCTGAATCCTGAACCTGAATTGATGTGTTTCCAGGAGTACGCGAGCGAACGATCTTGCATACTACGAGACGGTGACACGAGACAGCGGTCCCGCGATGACGTGGGGCATGCATGCCATCGGACACTTGGAACTGGGCGACAATGAACAGGCAGCAGTCGTGTTTAACAGGAGCTACGTACCTTACGTGCGAGAACCCTTCAAAGTGAGTGCTAAGTGGGTGTTATTCTTGTTTTTTTTTTTGGTACGGTTTACTATTTTTGTGCGAACTCTAAATCTGCAGATTTGGAGCGAACTACGTCGCCCGAACATCGGAGCGGTAAATTTCTTAACGGGCATGGGAGGCTTCCTGCAAGCCTTGATCTTCGGGTACGCAGGTATCAGGATACACCTGGACCGATTAGAGATTGATAAACCTCAATTGCCACCTGGAGTGAAGAAATTCAAAATTAGAGGTTAGTTGAGGTTATATCGTAATAGGCATCACAAGACGAGAAAAGAATTAGTAACCAATATTCCGTGATGGATGAAGCAAAGAACTGTTATTAGGACGTCGTTATTCATAATGTAATGGTCTGTTTCAGGAATAAAATATCTTGGTGCAAACTTAACTATGAATATTGAGTCAGAAAGCACAGTGATGTCCGTATCAACAGTAGACGACAGATGGCCTCTTACTATGTTCAATGGGAAGTACAACGTTACATTGGTGCCGGAAACCACAGGTACACAATATTCCATCTATATAGGCGTTAATATTGATTTTGTATTCTTTAAAACTGTTAGCCACAACCATAAGATACCATGCAACTTTTAATTTCTGGCGGTTCACGGTTACTATACGTTTGATTCAGTTTCTATTATACTTTTTTATTGAATTGATATTCAATAATGTTTTGTGAAATTACTTCACTAGTTTTTTATAATTATTAATACAAAGATCGAACACTCAGAAAAAATTCCTTCGGTCCAGCCGGATTCGAACCGACGTCTTCTAGCAAACCGTGCCAGACGCTATGCCAACTAAGCCACCAAACGAACCAGCGAACCTCACGAATTTCTCTGTGCTTATTTTGTGGGATCTTAGTATTTGGTTTTCAACGACTTTTTAACCGTAGCGCCATCTATGAGATATCTATGAAAGTATTTAGTCACCCAGTTAGATATCTTTACGGTTTTGTCTAAGTGTTCGATCTTTGTATTAATAATTATAAGTTTCTATTACTTTAGGTATCGAACAAGAAAACATATTATTGAGCAGTTAACATTGTATCACAAGATTTTAGATCTTGTATATTGGAAATAAATATACAAGATCTAGAATCTCATCGAGTTCTTAGGTTTTCGCGATTGTTACCCATAGGAAATGAAACTATTTTTCCGGATTTAAATCGCGTATATTTGTTTTTTCAAACAAACCGACGTTTCGGCCCCTTTACAGGTCCCATGGTCACGGTTAACTGAGGTGGTACAGTCTTCAACCAGTTATGTCTAATATTAATGCAAACCACCCTATTTTTTCACTATAAATCCGGAAAAATAGTTTCATTTCCTATCTAGAATCTTGTTTTTCTGTGAAATCGAGACGTTGATTTTATTGACATTAATTAAGCCGGATTTACATTTGTCTGACGTGTCGTGTCATGACGCGTCAGAACGGTTTCATAAATTTAATATGGTTAGATCACTGGTCTGTGGGTTAAATTTATATTAGTGTGTCGCAATCTGACTCATGCCAGATTGCGACACACTAATCGTCATCGATACCGTTCTGACGTCTCACGACACGACACGTTAGACAAATGTAAATCCAGCTTGTTTATATTATTGGTTTTGCCAAATCTAGTCCACTGATATTCCACAACGTGGCAAATTAATCCAACTTGCTAATGTAGGTACATACACGGAAATTGTAGCTTTACACATGAGACATGTCTAGGGATCATGACTTTATTGGCATTTTTTTTTTACACGCTATTTAAATAAATCGAGACTGGTATAGAAAGTCGGGTAACCATGAAAAGTGTCCAAACTTTTCTCAGGTTTTCACGGTTATTGAAATAAAAATATATTGGTCGAAATAGGTGTTCATTAATGAGTGTCCTTTCATACCCTGACTTTTGAATATCTTCGAACCGAGTAATTTTGGACAGAGAAAATTAACAACTTGAGTAAGATTATACTTTTATTTGCCTAGAGTGAAACAAAGATCTGTCAAACTAAACAAACTTGGATATCATTTAATATATTAGCAGCTACCAACGTGTACAAAAAGAAGAAGGGAAAATTGGAGCACACGCACTTTTCACTCGTTGAACACCGCGAACAGAAAATGAAGCGTAACTTTCAATACTTCTTTGATGTCTGTCAATGTCAAGGCACAGGTTCCACGATATGGCCTCTTCATATATTTAGTATATTTTCTTGTTTTGATGGAAAAGGCGACAAGATTATCATATTTCACATCTAGAATACTTTGGTCTTACCGTTTCACAGAGTTATCAATGTGTTTGACTACTAAATATTTATTGAAAAAAAAAAAGAATCTTCAAACTATAGTCTGTTCCAATCCATTTTGAACAAAAAGTAAACAAACCTGTTTGGTTAAAATTCTAAAGCAATCACTCAATAAATCGAATAAGTAACACTTTCACGTATATTTCGAAGATTTCGACTTGATATTTCATCACTTTTTCCAACAATATTCATTTGAATAGCATCGTAAGACGGTATTTGAAAAATGGTAGTTTAGAAGTGAGGTTATTATTCATCTATACGTCTATGTCTTGCCTATGGTTGCATACTGCTGTTCGAAAAAAAACATTCGGTTCAATCAATTAGAGTTTAGTAATCGATTATTAAATCGAACATTTCAATCGCAATCGAACGAGTATATATTATATCTAAGTGTAAGGATTTGAAGGAGATTTAAATTGAAATTTTAAATTTGCTTATATAGGTTATGTAAGGAAAACCGCTAGTATGACTCAATTAATTAATTGATTTGTAGTTGGCGTTACAATTGGCCATCACTAAACCGTCTATGGTCGGGTCAGTGACTTGTTTGTTTACTTTTTGTTCAAAATGGATTGAATCGAAGTATAGAGATGCCACGAATATTCGGCTTTACTTTTTGTTCAAAATGGATTGAATCGAAGTATAGAGATGCCACGAATATTCGGCTACTATTCGGTATTCGGCCGAATACCGAAATGCCACTCAGGGCTTTTAATCATAAAGATCTGGGTCCTGATTTTAATCCAAATCGGAATGGATCCGATAGGGTAGCCCATCCGCAATATTATACGCCTCGACTCGGAAAAGACGCAGTTTCCGATCGGGAGAGGTAATCAAAATCAAGCTTCTGCGTGGCACTACCACTGCGCCCGTCACCCTGAGACATAAGTTGATAAGTCCCGTGTGACTGTCATTTTACCAAATTCAGATAAAGCTGAGCGTATTGTTCACTATACCCATATGTTCCACAGTGACTCTTCGCGGTACCGGCCCGTTCGTGATACGATCCGTCCAATGGAAAGACTGTAAGCTGCCTATAGATAGGATTGGTCAAAACTACGCTAGACCTGTGGGCACGTAGTTTTAAATCATGCTTAATTTTTAAGAACAAAAAATGAGGTAAAAAGCCAGTTTTTGTAGTTACAAAAAACGAGTGTACAGAGAAACTTCAAACGAGAATTATCATTTCAAACGAACTGTAAAGGCATATTAATAATAATTGAATTATCTTAGTTCCTGTTGCTTATTATTCCATGAGCTATGACACGTGTGAAGGACAGAAATAAAAAAATAAAGAAAAATATAATTGTTTTATTTCGCAAACAACGTAATTACAACAAATATACATATTTAAATATTACCAGGCAAATACAAGGTTTACTTTTTCACCCCAATCGTTTTCCAACAAAGAAGTAACCAATCAGCTTGTACCAGTTGGTTAGTTCCTTTCTTCCTTGTAATGGAATAAACTGAAAAACGTTAGTGGGCATAGTTTTTTACAATGACAAAGATTTAAAATAAACAGATGAAAGCTGAAGAAGAGTCATAAGACTTTTACAGGTGATAAATAAAGGCCGTAAAAATCCAATATAAAAGATCTGTATAACAAATACAGAAAGTCTGCTAATACCAAGTGACGGGATGAATAATTCGCGCGCCTGCTGGTAAACGAAACGCCTATTCATAACAGTTCCAGTGCCACTCAGAGCTTTAAATCACAAAGATTTGAGGGGCACTGCCACTGCGTCCATTACCTTGAGACACAAGTGCCTGTAATTTCACCTGTAGTTGCTAGAGGGGTGGCCCTAGTTTGGCATAGAGACGCAGCAGGTTCGAGTCCCGTCAGATCGAAGCAATTTTTCTCTGTATTATTAATTATAAACGACAATTTATTCAGAAAGTAACGGCCTCCAAGGTCTATGATAAACTTTAGTGCGAAATTATGAATTACAAAAGTTGTGTAGAATTTAAGACATCAGTATTTATTTACGTCAATGATATAATATTGGAGGTTTTTCATAACATTTACATAGACAATCATGTTAAATTTTTTATTATGTTATGATTATCAACGCAAAGATTGAACACACAAAAAAATTTTCGTCGACACAGTGGGACTTGAACCCACGTCCATGCTGCAACGTAGGTATCCAGGTATATATAATATATATGATTGTTAATATATAATATAATTGCGATATGCCTATCGGGTATCCAGTATTATGTTTTTGGGCTCATTGAACACTATGAATGTAATGTACAAATTATTGCGTGATTATATACCTACTTAAACATTATAAAAACTTTGAATGCCGCAAGGTCGATCACAGTGATTCAAAATGAATTCTCAACACGCCTTTATAACCTGTATATCGCAAACAAATAAATATATTCAATTAGTTTTTGATACGTGATGCTGCTGGCGTGCTGTCGTGCCGTCTGCATCTAAAATGATATCCGACTGCACCCCCAACTGTTATTTTGTAATTGCGGTGCGATCGGAATGCAGCTAGTGGACGACTTCTGTTAAAAGGCCCCTTTTTCCGTGAACTTCTTAGAGTTTATAATAAATATACATCATACACAGAGTATTCAAATCAAACACGCGGTAAATGCGCATTAACTCTTTGTGTCAAACATTAAATTATATCACAATACAGTACAGTCGGATCCATTATCGTTAATTAATCATTCTCCATGACCTCTGTATTACAAATAATAAACATTATATTTGCCTCGTATTTCCTCAATAAAAACAACTAGTACCTAAGAGTCATTAAAATTGAAATCATGTTTTACGACGATTTTAATTTCAATAAAATTTTAATTAACTTTGTTCCAATTATTTAATAACAACATTTTGTAAGTATGTTACATATAAAAGTTACTAAATAACTATGTACAAGATAGATATCGAATAAACATTACATATCTTTAAGTATAACATCAACGTGTAAAATTAAAAAGCGTAGGGGAAAAGGAGGCACCTTTGAACAGGGGCTGCTTAGAACAAATGCGTTTGCCTAGTCAGTTTGAATGAAAATGTAGTAGCGAGCCCCACACCTGACAGTGGCAACGGTACCTGCCGCTGATGCCAGATGCGTTACAACGTGCAATATGTAGTAGTAAATGAAATAATGAATAATTTTGTGTGAGTATTTTAACAGATTTTGACTGAAGTACTAATAATGGCAAAGTTCTAATTAGTTTCCTTTGCTAATATTTCTGTAAGAAGTTGCTTTTGTTTATTTATTTTTTATTCTGTTATGTAGTAAGTATTCCTGTGATTTATAATTAATTACTTAAAAAGAAGTTAAGTCATTATTTATTTTTTTATTGCAGTTAATAATTTAAATTTTGAGTTTTGTTCCGTCCAAACGTTTTTTAATAGTCCTGTGACTATGGATTTAATTAAACATATTTAAGTGTAAATAGCTCCAGGCGTTAGGCAGCTTTGAACATCTGAGTTCCTTCACAAAAATGGTAATTCTGACAGAATTATAAACTTTTTGATCGTGCTTATTATCAATGGTTATAAACAAAACAAATAAATAATAATGATTAGGATTTTATAACCAGATATGTAAAAAAATTCAAAGGTGCCTCCTTCTCCTATCTATAATAAATTTATTGCAACCGATGTTTTTTTTAAATTTCACATAAACACATATAATTATAATCTTCATTATAAATAACAGCTATAATGTTTATAAAATGAGCTTAATTATATTTATGAAAATCCAGTATTTTAATTCGATAAATTGATAAAAATACATTAATGATTCTTACGCCGTTATACGTGTATCGTTATCACAGATAACTTTGGAATATTGCGGATTGCTACCGACTATTTAGTATACAATGAAAGATAGATAATAATTAGTGTTTTAAACTCATGGAAAAAAAGTTATTACAAAAGACAATAAATATACCTACACATTAAATTGTATTGTGGACATGTCGAAAACTTGTAAATGAAACGATCGATACATTTAACGGTGATCGCACACTTGTCCACGCCGAAAGAGTTACCTATGTTTCGTTATTTCTGAAGTGTTGTTAAAGCGAACACTATCAGTACATTGTGGTGGAATTTGACTAAATTTTTATTGTCAGTTCTGTATTTATGGAAGATGAAAAAAGTAAATTTGTAAGAATTAATACTGAAAAAAATGAACTGAGTTCTTTCTTAGATTTATTGGAAAATATAAATGAATGAGTGCGATTCGTAATATATAACAACGAATGACATATTTTTAGTCGATATAACGCTCAACAGATATAATTAATTTATGGTATACAGACATTTCACATATTCTTGCATGATATAAAGGGCACTGGGTTATAATAGACGATTGATATAACAACTTTCAATCTAATATACCGATGGCATAATGTACACTTTATATAAACACTACAGATATAACATTCACTGAGTATAATGTTGAATGTGTATGTGTGAAAAAAAAAATAATATAATTCCAATGGTGTTTAGGTGCGACGGTGAACGTACTGAATTTGTTTGCATTTCCTAGTTGGTTCGACCTCCTCTTGTGGGTTTAGGTTAGGTTAGTATATGCAATTAAATATTCTGCTTAAAGTTTTGATAAATATATTTTATAACATAAAAAGCACTTGAACCTATACAAAAATAATTATATTTTGCGATTGTACATTTAATGGAATAAAAAAAAAAATCTTATCAACATAATGTAGGGCGCTTCAACTATTCGTAAAACGAAATATTGTGTTATATTATTTAATACATTCTACTGGTAGTACTTGTACCATTTGTTCATTATGTCACTTTATCATTATATCTAACGTTTGTTATACTGAATGTTCATTATACACACATTGAAAGTATGCCTTTTGTTGTTATACCTTTTATTGGTTATATACAGTGAGTGATTATATCCTTAAAAATTATATCAAATGTTATTATACCAAGTGAAAATAGATTAGTTGTTGTTATATCTTCCATTACACAGTCGTTCTTGCCGCTCGACACGCACAATAGAACCTATTCAGTACGGGAAAAATATTAATTCGAGCTAAGGTAGTATCGACACTTAAGGAAAAATACTCTAAAGTGGGAAAGTGCTAGCACGGTAGGAACGCGAGCGCATCTAATTTGATGACATCCTTCCGAATTCTTCCGGCAATTTGTCGCGGAGTGCCAAGTTTCATATGATTTAATACAAGGAATTCTAAAATTCAATTATTTCGGCTCTTTCGATGCGTTCGGCGCGGTCAAGTATGCGATCACCTCATTAAGTGCGTATCAGTTGAGATGCGACTCAATTGTATCACTTGAGATTAGTCGGATGTATAATTAGAGATAATAAACAGACGGTTGCTAATTTTTTATGGAAACAGTGATGTCATAAAGGATCGATTTCACCTATTCACTCAGTAACTCGTAGGTAAAGGACAGTTATAAAAATTTTTACAATCTGTAGATATTAATTTAAAAAATTAAGTATTTGATAACATAAAAATGATAGAAGTATGTAGAGATACGAATCGTAAATTAAATATTATTTCGCGGATTAATATGTGGTGAAAAACGTTCTCCGTTTCTTTTTGACAGACAACACTTTTGAGGAACAGACAGAAAATGGAGACTGCCTCACGACAATATTTTTAGGTCCTGGACCTTTTCGGGATTTGGGCAATAATTTAAGTACATTAAAAATAGACGTAATTGGGGACAGGCAGGTTCACTAATATTTATCTTCACTTTGCGACACAATGGGACGGATTAGCGATATTGCGGATATTGAATTTTTTTCACGATAGCTCTCTAAAAAAAATGCCAATCGTGAGATCCTATTGTCCTAATTAAATATTGTCATATCATATTTTGCCATAAATGTAATAGTTTAGTAAGAAAAAAATAAAATATGTATTTTTTGTATGGGACCATACCTTTGTGCCTCGTACCAGGCAGTGCCTCGTCGTTAGAATGTCTTAGTCGATAATTATATATACACGATAATTATTCATGCTCATTCATAGTTTTGTCTCTTTGATTTTTACTTAAAAATGAAAATACTTACTTAAAATATCATATTAAAAAAGAAATCTATAATTATTGTTTAACTATTTCGACGTCGAGCAGCTTACACGCCGGTTTTTATGGTGTCGCCATCACTGAGGTCCCGGGTTCGATCGGGGCTGTGTAAAAAACTTTTCTATATTGTCTCGGGTCTGGGTGTATATAGTAACGTCATTGTTTCCTATTTCCATAACACAAGTGCTTTTGCAGGGTTTTTGCATTTTCGTAAAATATTAAATAGTCATGTAGTTGTTGTCGACAAATTTTATCGATAGATTGTGAAAGTAGGTAAAATTTTGCCAAAATTGCCAAAAATTGTGAATGTTACGACGTTCTACTGATTGCTAATTGCGTTATTGTATTCTTTATTCTTATTTTGACCGTTGGTCTATTAGTATCGAAATTAAATTTTTAGTCACACGCATTCTAATAACGACAGTCGGATTTGATTATGTACACGTTAAATTCAAACGAAACTATTTAAAATATCTATTATATATTATATTTGTATTTTTTATACACATACTGCTAAATTTTGTGTATGTATGTGTCAATTTTCAGAAATTAAGTATTTTTGAAAAGCAGTGATTATATTTCAAAGTGACATTAGCTCAGTCACTAATAGTTCAATTTCTGGTTTCTAATTAAAAATTCGACTACAAGTCTACTACTGTCTAGTAAGAAACTTTGTTTGAGTGCACATCTACTAAGTACGAATTACATAAAGTATGCATTATTTGAGAATTGTTAAACATTTCTGTATGGTAGACATCGATTAGAACTTAACTTGAGTTGCACAAGATCGTTAATTAAATGTGTTATGTATTTACGTCAATAAGCTGTAATTGTAGATTTAGTAGTTGGCCATAAGTCTTATTAGGTGACAATCGCCAACAACTTAGGTGTTAAATCAAATATTTGAGATAATGCGCTTCGTTGACGAAGACTTCATTGTAGCAAAAACACGAAAGTAACATTGGTTAATATGGTCAACAAATTGTACTCTGGATTAGCAGTTCATTGTACAAAACAGCGTTACTACACTACAGCACAAAAATCTACGCATATCCCACTTCTGATTATCAGAACTGGGACATGCAACTGTATGTCTCTTATCCTAAATTGAAACCTACGATGTTGTCAATGTCATAGTTAAATATTCGGTAGTCGTGCTCATAGAGTTTGTACAAACGTCTAATAAGAGGCAGGTCTAATTGTGAATAATACTTGCGAAGTTTTTCTGAAGTTCCTGACGTGTGGTCCAGGTGAGGGAAGCGAATATGTGAAGCGTTGATTGTGTGGAGTGCCAGGAGGGAGTCGTCCAGTAGCGTTTCGTATTTGCCTGTAAAATGTAATATTGAACTTGATAAGTGATATCAATCAAAAAGTAAGTCGGTCGTAGGTACATACATCTGGTTAAAATGATCAGTACTAAGAGAATTTCTGCGTATATGCCAGCCTATTTGGTCAATCTGACAAGAACCTCGCGAATAAGTCATCGATTGCATCAACGAAAAACATAGCAGAAGATTTAAATTGTAAATAGCCATAAATGAGGCCTATTCTGGATAGATGCGTTATGGCGATTCGAGCGAATTATTTGCATATCGTTCGACAAAAAATCTTTTTAAATTTTGGGGCAGCTTCCTAGAGATATGTTGTGGAATATACATGATAAGTTGTTGTCATAATCCGATAACCTACACTATATTTTGTTTTTGTTGTCAAGCAATGTTTTCAATGTTTCGATATTAACATAATCATAACACGTAATATTAAAATTAAGTTTTGTCACAACCCTTCTCTTAAACAAGTACTCAAGAATATCAAGAATCAAAATATTTTAAGCACTCTTAATCTTCAATCTTAAAAGCCGCAACACTAATTGATTTCAATAACCTACCTAATCATTAAATGAATTAAAATTTGTTCCTTAAGTATGGTGCGCCGCGGTGATTCTACTAGACTGTACATTGACAGTTGAATATTACATCTTTCAGGTAGAGTTTAATCTAGAAAAGCTGCAGTACGTACACTTCAGTGCAAATATGCGTACACTTAAAGACATGGAACAATGTACATTTTTCAATAATTTGGACATTGTACACCTTAAGGTGCGGCCCGGCGAATAACAAGCAATCAGCAATGAGCTTGCGTCGTGTGGTGGCCATGTGGAGAGTTGTGTGGGGCAATTGCCGAAGTAGTGACGCAAGTAAACTTGTTTCTTCGAGGAAAAATAATGCGTGACGCTTCTCAAATGTGTTCATTTGGGAAAGATATCTTTTGTAAAGCTACGGCAATGAGTTATTTAAATCGATACATTTATATGTAGTGAACTGAATATTTGGTAACATACATCGACGTAAAGATCAAATAAAATCACATAATATCAAATAAAAACAACACACAATAGACATCGCATTTTTGTCGATCGAGATTATGAAATTTAAATTCAAATTCAAATTCAAAATAATCTTTATTTCATAGGTAAGCATTATTACACTTGAAATCGTCACAATGGTTAAACTCTACCGCTCATTCGTAAGGCAGATTCCCCTGAGAAGAATGAGCGAGAAACTCTAGGGGTTGCTCTTTGTAAATAACATTTACAATATATATATGTATATAAATAATATAAATATATATATATTTATTTGAAACATCAGAGATCGAGACTACCTCCATGAGCTAAACGGGTTACTACCACGGATTTTTGTCATCCAAGTACGCAGAAGTTGTATAATAACCTTTAGTATAAAGTTTTTGTTTCACTATAGTTTTAAACCTCGTGAAAAGCAAATTTTGTATATCAACCGGAATCTTGTTATAGAAGCGTATACATTGCCCCTTAAATGATTTTTTGACTTTGTGAAGACGACTATCAAGAAAAGCTATTTTATTTCTATTCCTCGTATTAATGTTATGTCTATCACTATTTTTCATAAAGAAATTACTATTCCTTTACAACAAAGAATAAACCATTACTCGCCGTTTAAGTTTATATATGACTAGTACGCAGTCGACTATTTGTCAGTTGTAAACTAAATGAAATATTCCGTCCTTTTCTTTCTGGCACCGAAAGAGTAAGATACAATGAACTGAAATTAAGCTTGGGCAATCATCAACGGAATCGACGCCATTATGATGCTTTACCAATGGATGGTCATCGTTAGCAAAAATTTTTAGACACAAGCACGTGTAATATTTAAATTCATTGTTCTGTTACACAAATGCTTTCCTTCAGTGGTTTCCCAATGTTATTGTCCCTAAATTGTTACATTATCGGACTTTATTTGCATTATGAAGCAATTTGAATTCTCAATTAGGCATTCTACGAGAATTGTACACACAAAATGGTGATGGAATGTAACTAATTACACACATTTTTTTATACCGCTGAAAAAAGAACACTCCTCTGTATAAATATTCTATAGACTACAGAAATATTTCCGCCAGAAAAAGCGACATTGCGTCTTAGGTTGGGAAATACGTATAATAGAGAATCATTATAAAACAAGTTTGATTTTATTAACATAGCATGATAAAAAATAATTTGAGACGTGATAAATTTCTTTGGATTATTATAATCCTGTGTCGTATGTTTCGTAATTTATTGTTTAATGAAATGTTTCTATGCGGCTACGGATTATACCCGGATTACGCTTGCAGTCTTGTTACTTCAACGCTATAATTTGGTGCTTCTCAAGGCGAAAGTGAATAGGCATGACATAGATGTGCATACGCCATCATCCACCTCATCGTCACTTTCCATTAGGTGACACGGAGGTCAAATTGGCACTTCATGCAACTTCTTATCGTATTAATGGCCACACACTGTAGTTCTTTGGCCACCGTGCTGAAGGTATTTGCCTATCGGCGTAAAGCCGTGTACTCATTAGCGAGTAGTAACCGTTGTATGTTGTTACAACAAATCTTAGTGTATACGTGGTTCGCGAGCTTGCCGCGAGCGAAATGCGGGCAGTTCGTAGTGAGCCGACGATAACCAGGTACTCTTTCTAGCGAGTGAATACTGTTTTACGCGTACACAGTATATTTTTAAATACAATTTAAGGTGTTATGTCATTGTATAGGATCATGTGACGCCCTGTAAGGACATGGCAAATTACAGAGGGGCATTTATAAAATATACTAACAAATTTTTATCAACAATGTCAATGCATGCATTAAATTCGTTATGATGTTAATACGTACTTAAGCTATCAATAATTGAATATTAAAAAAAATAAATAAATAAATAAAAAATAATAAAAATTAACAATTCATAAAGATATCAACATTATCATATTTATGGAATGAAAAGTATTTACAAAATAAAAATAGGTACATAATAGTCTTAATATTATTAAATAAATGTCAAAGGCAATTTCATAATATAATTTTAAATAAATTCCAGCAATGTCGTATTATTATTATTATTCCTCCAAAATTTTTATCACAGAAATATTCATTTATATTGTAATAGCATTTTTTAATTAACAGCTTTTTCAATGTTTTATCAAAGTCAGTGTCTTTTACTATGTCTCTAATGTTAATTGGTAGATTGTTGTACAATTTTATAGTCATATAATGAGGACTTGAGGCCACTAGTTGCAGATTGGTAAGGGTAGTTTCTAATTTGTGTAGATTTCGATTATTCCTTTTGTTGTATCTGTCATGTGACACTTACAGCTCGGTACTCGCCGAGTGTTGCCCAGGACGCGTCAAACGTACAGGAAGGCAATGTGGTACGTCGTGCGGAGGCTCCTTTCGTTCAGCCGTTACCACTTATAAGTACCGGCACGCTGTGATGGCCATTTTGACGTATGTCCGCTCATCAAGTTTCATATTAATTCATAACAACGTTGAAGGAGCTAATTGCCGTACATTGTTGTCAATAGTGACGTGCAGTAAAACTTATGGAATGTGTAATTTTACGACACTACTCGGCATTTGTTTTTCGAAATTCGAAATTTTTCAAAATGAAATCTAATACGATAGTCACTTATGGGATGGCTGGCTAGCACAACTTCCACCTCCTGCAAACCCGCGTCAAAACTCAATGCAAAACAAAGCAATTTCGAATTGACGATATATTAAATAAATATTTTTATTTTCGTTTTATTAAAACCTTTTAATCAGCTACCCCTTGCAATACCAATTATAAATCTAAAAACTTATAGATGCGACTCACATTCGATTTTATTTTTCTCGATAATGAATTGAGATTTGACCTCATTGACTCACCTAACGGCCATCACAGCTGCAGGTACTGTAGGGTCTGTAGGTAAAACTAATTTCATTCCACGCAAACTAATTTCATTTAAAGATAGATTTTAACGAAAAAGATTTACTACTACACTACCGGACACGTAATTGAGTCATCTTGCATTTCTATTCTTAAAGTTACAATTTGGTTACTATCGAAGAAAGTTCATAACTCAAATGTTCAACAACGACTTATGTGAATGACGCATAATAATTTTTGATCAATCAAACATTGCTTTGGGCATTTAATATTGAAAATGCAAGATGCCCTAATTACGTTGTCGGAAGTCTATTTTTTTTTAAGATACCAAATGACGGGACGAACAAGTCGTACGCCTGGAGGTAAGCCCCACGCCCGTCCACAACAGTGGCAGTGCCGTTCAGAGCTTTAAATTGGAATCATTTGATGGGCACTGACACTGCGCCCGTCACCCTGAGACTATAAGTTGTAAAGTCCCACGTGCGTGTAACTGCCTTCGTGGCCGAACGGTTACCAAGCTTGTCTGCCACGCAGACGTCCCGGGTTCGATTCCCGGGCTGGGAAAAACATTTGTACAGTTACTTCTCTAGTGAGTTTGGGTGTATTTTGTGGTAGTCTATGTATGTGTCCATAGCACCCGCGATACAGGGTTTCCCTAGTGCTAGGGGCTATGAGTGTGTGCGCGTTATTATTATTATTAATTTCACCAGCACCAAAATCAAAACATAGTAACGCTCATCATCACATTAGATGGCTTTGCGGCGATTATGCGAAAAAGAGTGGCTTCCTTGACGCGCAGAATTCGTGGTAGCGATAGCGGTAATGGCCTCCTAAGAGTCCAGGCTCCAGGGCTCTTCATGAGCTAAACTCGAATGCATATCAATAAGAAAAAAGTATAATTATTATTTGTAATATTAACCCTATTTTTAAGTGCACAATTACTAACCCTTATGGATGAATGTCCGAAATAAATGCTTTGAATTTGAATTCCTGCTTGGCGGCAGAGATAGGGTGACAGTACTAGCCTGGACGAATTCTTTCACAAAGAGATCTACTGCTACTATGTGCATAAAGTGTACAAAGATTTATTATTGTGCTTTGGTGCGAATATTAAGAATAAAGAGAGTAATTAAAAAACTTCCTTCCGGCTATCCGTAAATGTACATACTCGTACTTCCGGCGGTACATATTAACCAGCAAGTAAGATGATATTATCATTTAAAAAACTTCAAGGCACTGTTCATTGTGATACTGAATTGTAAACAATATTCATTTCTAGACTATGAGGTCAAACAAGTACGTGTATTTCATTATTTAATTTTTTTACGAAAATTTTGCTAGTTGTCTACACACAATTTAATTGAAAAACGGTAGCGATTTTTATAACTAACTGTACCCGGCGTTACCAAGCTACTGATAGAAAACTATAGACACATTTGTAATATTGATTTTATTCAATATGTTTTACTACCGACATACATTTACTTTTTGTAAAATTGCTCCACTAGTTTGTTATAATTATTAATACAAAGATCGAAGACAGAAAAATTCCATAGATTTGAAATATCGAACCTGTGTGTGTAAAACTGGCATATGATGATTATCGTAATATTATGTATCAATTCAGATTAGGATTATCGAATACCTTTTTTATATATTCCCCACACTGTTAGCACCCAAGGTTGATTGACCCATATGATAAAACGTTCCTAGCCATCGATAACCAATTAAATATTATGTCTTTCGATAAGTTATCAGTTTTTGACTGTGATTTCGCAAGTTTTCTGTTGTTATTATTACGGTTATTTACTTACCAAATAGCATGGCCTTAGACTTCCTCACTTCACTCGCTGCGGCCTCAGAGGATGTTCAAAATATACTACTCTTCTATGTAATTTATTTCATCAAACAAGAGTATTAAAATTTATCGTATGCGCTTGACCGTTTGACCTGTAACTTTTGGTGAACACGATTTGATAACATTTTCTCGATATGACCAATCCCAAAAAACATTTGATTATTAGCTATTTCTCGTATTATTTTATAACTGAAATGGTTTTATCAACAAAGCTGATTCAAGTTTGTTTAAATGTAAGTTATGATAATGTCAAACTTTAACCACCACACAATTTAGATTAATTTTTAACTCGATTTCTAGAAATTTTGATTCAACTTATTCCAACTAACGCCATTTCACTTATTTGTACCGTAAGCTGTCAGCCGTATCTCTTTAATTACGTTCAGTTTTCGGGGCAACGTCTAAATTAGAACATATTTTTGTATTGTTCGTCTGTTTGCGTCGAGCCAATTAAATACTGGAATGATTTAGGACCGTGATCAAGTGCCTTGACCGCGATATGCCATTGGATTATTTAAAGCAATTCATAGTAAAGTACTCCTCAGAATTATGAACACCTAGTAAACTACATTTGCACGGAAAATCAATGAGATAATTGTCAATATTTCTGCCGTCCTTGTCGTAAACAACGGATTTGCATTTTGGTAACTTTGTAGAAATCGTTTCGTTGATTCCAGATTTACGTTAATAACGCCATTTCGCTAAATATGTCGATTATGTTAGTTATGATAGATTTCATTACGTATTTATTATATGGACACAAACACATAACAATCAAATTACATTGATAAGTTAAATATGATATTAGTTCTGTATCACATTGTAAGCTAACTTATGTTGACACGTCATTAAAAAGTAACAAGAAAGATCTTACTGTTCATAATTTGGTAATAATTTACTTAATGTACTTATTTACTAAATACAAAAGCGACATGGGTTTGTGTAAATGTGAACCTGTGTAAGTGCTAGGCGAACTACTACTCCTTTAAATAAGTTTTTAACCGACTTCAAAAAAAGAAGGAGGATCTCAATTCCACTGTATTTTTATGTAGGTATGTTTAAGCGATAATTTCGGCGTTTGTGAATCAATTTTAATGATTATTTGTTTGTTGAAAAGAGAGTTTCTCAGTATTGGTCCCATTTAAATTTAAAAAAAAATTCCATCTCTAAAGATGGCAAACTAGGGGATGAATCCGGTTTCGCGCATTTTCCGGTAACCGATTTCGATTAAACTTAGCAAATACTCATATTATTCTACGAACTTTTGAGGTCGGTCTTTTAATAGGTGCTCTGTACTGAGATTATTCATATGTTTCATGTATTGACGCATTACATGATACCTAAGTGTGTACTTGATACGACAAAACGACAATTAGTTTTATAAGTAGAAAAGCAAACAGATTACGAAGATACAATCACGTGCATTATAATTATACAACATTATACACGTAGCCAATTAAAACTCGCTTTTCCCAGACCGTATAAACTGAAGTCCGTA
The DNA here is from genome assembly GCF_003589595.1 of Hyposmocoma kahamanoa. Lineage (NCBI taxonomy): Eukaryota > Metazoa > Arthropoda > Insecta > Lepidoptera > Cosmopterigidae > Hyposmocoma > Hyposmocoma kahamanoa. Next base: position 716,402 of record NW_020653713.1, read on the forward strand.
TAAATAAAATATAATACAAAAATTAAAAAACCTTTGGCCACATTTGATTAGGCTTAATTCACATTGCTACGGGACGAAATGGTAGCGTACTTTTGTGACAAAATTGAACATAACACAATGAACTTTAGGTATGTTTATTGAACAAAGTATAAGCTAGATAAGACAGGGTAGCTGCGGGAATTCTCTACTCTGCGCGCGAATTCGCCGGAAGATGCGTAAACTGTTCTTTGACTCGTATCCAATTTGTACGTTCCACACACAGAATATGCCTTTTTTCCGTGGTGATTACAAAACTGACATAACGTTTTCACATTATACTATGCTTACATGTAAATGGAGCCTTATAAAAATCTTTGTACTTGCGTGTAGTGGTTTTACAAACAAGATATGTAAAGAAATAAACTATGGCACGGTTATTACACGAACTCACCATGGGAAAGTTAGTAAATCTGCGATCTTTACATTACGGTTTTAGCCAGATTATAACGAGAAACTTTCTAACAGTAAAGACGATTTTTAGAGTGCCTGTACATCAACTTATGCTCTACTGTCATTCGTACAGGTAAAGCGAGAGCGAATATAGGGCGATGACGTTTGAATACCGGATATGAGGCGGATCTAGAGAGCCGCAGAAACGAGGTGTCCATAATAAAATGTTACACTACATTGCTGCACAACTAGTGACGTGCTAGTGATCTTATATGTACAGTCAACACGTCGTCAAGCTTAACATTTTCTAACGACTTTGGAACGTTCTCATCGCAAGCGGCATAGAGTTGATTTTAAGTCTTAATGTCAAGATTAACGTGCTCTCGATCGTGTACACAGACGTTGCAAAAAACGGATAATTTACTTTTCGACCACGGTGTGAACTTTCTTACCGCTTTGACTAAACGGCACAGATTTTTTTTATAGTACCAGGTGACGGGGTGAACAAGTCGTGCGCCTGGTGGTGGTGGTGGTGGTAGTGACACGCCTCTTCATAGCAGTTCTAGTGCCACTCAGAACTTTAAATCGCAAAGACTGGAGGGGCACTCTGAGACTTAAGTCGACAAGTTCCATGTGCTTGCAATTTCACCAGCACCCTCACTCTTCAAAACCAGAACGTAGTATTGTTTACATTACTGCTTGATGGCAGAAACAGGTAATACGGTGGACGAACTCTATCACAAGGAGCTCTACTGCTGCTAAAAATGGTGGTGAGAGTGGGTTCTTGGTGTTCTTTCGATTAGCTATTTGTCACTTGTGAACGACGTGATCAGATGTGTAATAAAAAAGTCAGATCAGATCAGAGAAAGCTTGTCACACCATAAAATGGCATTTGCGCAACTTAGATAGATTTTTATTATCAATATTCGTGCAGTCAATAAAATAAATCAATGTTACATATCGAGAACGTAAAGTTTACTTTAGCGTTATTATAATATATAAAATATAATAAAAAGGACTTTATTTATCTACATATCGTTATGAAAAGTTGTGCCTTAAGCTGTTTTAAGATCTACCCTTTCAATTAAATTATGTACACTTTATGGCAGGAGCTACATGCATGTGTTTTGACTAGCTCCGATAAAACTATCCAAGAACAGTAAATATAATTGAAAGCGATAACAACATTGTCACAACGCATAATGGTACCCGTGTTACTTAAAATTAATTCCAATTCAAAATATTCCACTTTGAACTTTATAATCATTGAACTTACAAATAAATGGACTACGGGTCTAATACAAAAACCACGAAAAAAATGTCCCAAGTCAACCTATTTAAACGTAGTGACATGTAAAGGAATATGAAGAAGCTAAAACGTTGAATTTAAATTGTAATATCATCGCAGTACTGTCTAATTTTGTTTGCTTCGCTATCAGTCGAACAAACGAAGACTAAAGCGTGAATGACGCTCTGTATACGATTTTAACGCCCTATAAGTTCGGACACTTTTTAGCGCGAACCCGATGTCCATATAATTGTAAGTCAATGTTTATAATCGAATTTTTAATTAGAGTTAACAAACTGTCAGCTTCTAATGTCACTTTGAAAAATAATGTTGCCATGTTTATTGTATGAAAACGTGTTTGATTCAATTTTCAATTACTCACTGATGCGCAGAATCGGTTAAAAAGTCAAAGGTGTTTGACTATAAATCTAAAATAGTTTCTATTATCAAATTTTTTAATTATAAATTAATACTACAATTTATATTAAAATATATACGTCGGAGCCAAGTTATTCCTTCAAACGCGATGTAACAGAATGCGGTTTATTGTTTACGTGTTGTGCCTTAGGAAAGGATAAATCTTAGCTAATACTATTACATATTGTTTTCTAATGTTTAGAAAAGCTAAGTTGTCTACGAAACAAACTAACCAGTTTCGATCGTGGAATTTTGCTTATAAATGTCACGTGAGTATGGCAGTTCAAATTGGGTGAGGTCGCAGAGGGGGAGGCGCAGGGGTCATTTGAATTTGTTTAGTCTGACCAGTCATCTGACGTGGTACTAGACATGATGGTCATTGGCAAAGTTTCCCAAACAAGGAGTGACGTGGATGGTCAATGTTTAATAAATAAGCGAGCATTGACAAGAGGAGCTTTTTGGTGTGAGTTACTTGGAAAGGGAACAAGCGCGGCCGGTCTTTGTGAATTTGCCATTGTGATCTTACATTTAAATTTGAATTTTACATTTAAAATCCGTTTTAACCTGACTCGCCTTTTGTACTTTCGGACTAAACTGTGAAAAGTGAATAAACAAATTAATTGCAATCAACGTTGTTATTTTATCCTCCAGCTTAACGAAATGATAATGAAGAGTGAATAGCCAGTTACAAAATAATTACTGACTAAATCAGTGATAAGTACTTCCCACGGTCATACTCTACATATAATGTATAATGTACCATCTGAGTGAGTCAGGGAAATCAATCGTTTAAGATGACATTATTACTATTTCTATTACCTCAAAAACTACCACTGAACGTACGTCAGTCAGTTATAGTCATCTCTAATTAAAGATGTGAATATAGACAGGGAGGGAACAGTAACCTCCCAAATGTCAAGTCTCGTATATTCATTTCCTGAACGTCTAGTTGCTGCACGTTGAATTCCTTGAATTTGCGTTTATATGACTTCTGAGCTCTAAAGTGACGAGTAATAATGGATAATAACAATAAGAAAAAGCGTGACCATCCCATCACATCATTCATGGATGAGAGGAACGGGCTGTAGTCCCCCTGGCCACGCTAGGCTTGGGGTTCATATACATAATTGGGTTTATTTCACTGATACAAGCAGATGAACTGAACTTCACGATGTTTTTTCTTAAGACGGACTTACCAACTAAAGTGTACTTGATGTGACAAGGGTGGCACAAGCTGGTAATAGGGCGCCAATGCTCGTTGCTGACCACGTCGGCCAGCTCTTTGGACTGGTTTGTGAGGAAGAGCGCAAACTCTTTGAAGGAGACGTCATGGCCCAGCGCGAGAGACTCGTTCGTCGGGTTCTCACGAAACGCCTTCACGATGCGACGGCCTACGCGGTCCTGGAATTAGTTGGGAACGTTATATATACTCTATTCGCAGTATCTTATAGTTAATACATACTAACATATCAGAATATACAATTATGAAATTTATAAGTGTACCCATTTCTCTTTCCAATAAATATAGCTTTATTTATAATGCTTTGTAGGTACTATACTTAATTACTTCTGAAATTTTATTTTTATTTTACGATGTATTTAAACCCCGACACAAAACGGGGGTAATCATAACTTTGAAGCCTATGTTTGTGTACCAGTGTGTCTGTCGGTTTGTGGCGTTGTTCCCAAACGGTAAGACAGATTTTTCATGCGGTTTATTATTTGAAAGCAAATTTCATCGAGAAGGTTCTCAGCTATGTTTGAACATCTGTTCAGCTGTTCAATGATCATCAGCTCTCTTCCCGGTTAGAGTAGGGATCTCGGTGACAAAATGAATGTAATTGAATTTTGTTTCCACTTCTTACATAGACTTGATACTTCGTATACTATGGTAAGTCGACCACATTACAAAATTATTGTAACATTGTCTGCAGACTACTCGTCTCCTCTACAACTACAGCAGAACTATCATATTTAGGCTCGTTGGATTGGCCTCAATGACACAATTTTGTGTCGGGATTTTTTGAATTTTAATTTGATTCGATGTATTTAGCTATTACGTATTAGTTAGAAGTTAGAAGCTTAGAATTGTAATTGCCACCGCTCGTTAGTTGCTTTTTATTTGTTGCCTTTTTGCTGAAGATAACGTTATTATAGTGTAGTGCCCAAGTTATTTCACTATGGTACGATTTATGTATTGTCGATGGTTCCGACATACAGCGTTGATTCAAACCTTAGTGGTTTCGAAATGTTATAATAATTGTGTGTAATGTAATGAATTGATTGGTAAAAAATAGTTATACAGGAGCGAGACCTGATACAAGAACTTTCGTACCTAAAAGAGGTTTAAACTTGACTGTAATTTTGTTTAGACAGATAGATATACTCACACACATGAACAAAAACAGTACATAGAGAGCTTAAAACTAATGTGGGCAAAGGCGGCCTTACCGCTAAGAGCGATCTCTTCCAGACAACCTTTGAGATATAGGAAAATTTGAATTGTATAGACAAACAATAACTAACATTATATTTTATCAAATAATAAGTAACGATACAGTATAGGTACCTACACGTGTATTAGTATATATAAATATATCTAAATAAACATACACTTATTAATAAATATATACACGATACAGACTAGGGGTCGTATTCTAGAACTCTATTCAATGCTCAAGTCAGGATTGCACTGGCAACACAAGCACTGGAAATACGACCCTAATGGCAGTGACTTCAGTATGATATCAAGTGCTTTAAACCATACTCAAATCCTAACTTGAGCATTGAGTAGAGTTCTAGAATACGACTCTAGGACAGTGTCAGAAGATATTTACTCAATCCAGTTTTTAAAATAGAAAGCGACTTTGAACGTCGGATTTCAGACGGGAGTTCATTCCATAGTTGTGCGCTTTAATCGTAAAAAAGTTTTTGAAATACCCCGAGCGAGTGAAAGGTGGTTTTAGATTTGAGACAAATATATTTTTTCTTTAATACAATGTTCTTGTGAATGAGTTCGTCCAGAGTAGTACCACCTTACATATTTGCGGCGCCAAGCAGTAATGTCAGCATTACTGTGTCCCGGTTTTGAAGAGTAAGGGTGCTGGTGAAATTACAGGCACATTGGACTTTTATTATTATTATTAAAATTTTTACAAAAATAAATCTTATAAATAAAAACAAAGCGGTACAACAAAAACCTGAGTAGGTTTATCAAACTTGTCAACTTATGTCCTGAAATCTTTGCGATTTAAAGCTCTGAGTGGCACTGCAACTGTTATGGACAGGCGTGTAGATTAACATCAGGCGCACAACTTGATCGTCCCGTTGATATTAACAAAAAGGGCTCTTAATGTAATACATAAAATGCACTTGCGATCTGCTGTGGAAGTCGCTGAATCGACTTCGCACGCTGCAGAGACAAGATGTGTAAATAGAAGTTCAGGGACAACAGTATAACCAACGTGACTACGGTCACGGTCAATGCAGCACTTGCTCGTGCGCCCCTTACAGGGAAATTTTCAATAGGCACTGCCCCACACAGCGCAAGGCCAACATACAACTCAAAGTTAATATATTCCTATAATAAAATTAGCACCGATACGCTAATAATAAGAAGCAGCCGCACGAGGTAAAGTCGATTGTAAAGTTGATGAGCACAAAACCAGAGAATGAATCACTGTAAAGTTTAAATGAGGCAATCCCAAATGAAACACGCAGTCGAAGATTCCAGTTTTGAGATATATGAAGATAAAAACTTTCCTTTTAATTTAATGGAAACAATAATTTAGGTTTTAAACAGAATTTTACGAAATTAAAAATATAATGAATGAATGAATGAAATATTTTTTATAGTACCTACACAAAATTACAGTTAAAACACACAACTGCAAGTTTTGTATTTGTTTTGTTGCTATGTAGCAATTACTTCCAGGCAACCTTAGGATTTACAAAAGGGGTGCAACCACAAAATGTCATCATAAGTACCCAGCATAATAAGTATTAATAATTTTAATAACGTGCCAGACAACCGCAGCGATTGCCTGGTCTCAAACTTTGGAATTTTCTGTACTGTGAGTACCAGAACAAAGGAATTCACTTCGGGGCAAGTGTCCAGAACGCTTAGACCAGAACCAATATAGAAAAGTTAATTTTCAAATTCGTCCCACCGGGAATTAGATCCGAGACCTCGCCGTACACAATGCAAACCTTTTCGGTCACCGAAATTGTCAGAATTATGAATTCAGATGGATTATATTGAAATTTATTTGAAAATATTTGAAATTAATGTGATTTGCGATAAAACGGTGCACTTTTAATATAAAAAAGTGTTTATTATATTGTATGGATGTTAATCCTTAAGGTGTATGTTATACGGGTCACGTGGCCTGATTAAATAAATAAATACAATAAAAGGCGACAATTTCAACTTTATGCGTCAGGTTTCGCTTGTGATTTCGCACTTGGTTAGATGAATTAATAACCATAATTAAATTTGCGTATCGAACTAGTAAAGTCGCTGTTATGGACTTTAAACGACCCAGTTTTTCTTGAATCGGTGCAAAATGGTATTTAATCGACGTTTGTTGATTGTCCCGGTGTATTTTTTATACATCTACACTGGTTTAAGTGCAGACCATAGCTTTAGTTGGCATATACTTTAGTATATTATATATATATATTAGACAACATCACATACGTTGCTCTGATCCCAAAATAAGTAGCTAAGGCACTTGTGTTATGGAATTTGAAAACAACGACGGTAGTACAAACACCCAGACCCGAGATAATATAGAAAAGTTAATTTTCTACACTGATCCGACCGGGGATCGAACCTGGGACCTCAGAGATGGCCGTGAAAACCGGTGTGCAAGCCACTCGACCGCAGAGGCCGTCACTATCACTAAATCTATGGTGATTTCTTCCTTCCACCATTAAAGTTAATGATCTCAGTACAAAGTACTAAAATAACCGACCTCAAAAGTCACTCATCCCCAAGTTTGCCACCCTTAAAGGTGGAATATTATCTTCAAATTTAAATGGACCTCTACTGACATACCCTCTTTACAAAAAAAACATACAGCCTAATTGAGAACCTCCTTTTTTTGAAGTCAGTTCAAAATAATAGATGACACTGAGTAATGCGAGAATTAAAATACATATCTGCAAACTTTATGTTATTCAAATGAGACTAGTTAAACTTTTCAAAAGTTGCGTCAGGTAAATAGTTAGTTTTTAGTAGGCCATACAAATATTTCTCCCGGCCCGGGAATCGAACCCGGGATCTCTGCGTGGCAGTCCATCATGGTAGCCGTTCGGCCAGAGAGGCAGTTAATTGTAAATAATTATAATTGCAATCGAAGTGGTTTGCAAGCTAAGTGCAGGCGCTCTTTGCAATTACTCAACACTGCAGCTATTTTTATAAGTTATTGTCTGTAAAGCATTTCCGGTGATTACGCTCACAGTTCGTAGTTTTAAAAATCTACAGTTTTAATTTACAAGCTGGACTGGTGTTGATTAATTTTTTTTTTAATTTTAATTATATAATAATTTTAATTTTAATTATGTCCCTCTGCTGGGTAAAGGTTGATTAATATAAAAATAAAAAAATACATCAATCTCGTCTGTGTATGTGATTTGATGTAGGATGCTGCTAAGAAAGATTGGAAAACTATGATCTGTGTGCATGATTGCGATCTATTTTCTTAGAAAAGTTCGTTCAGTTGTGTATGATGTTTCTAAAACATTGTTTGCTGGTCTTTGTTGACTGGCATTTCTCTTTTCATTGAATAAACGGTCTTTGTACATTTTTTTTGTGTCGCAACAACTTTATGTCCATATGCTGAGGTCGTGTCAATGAACTTCGAATATTGCATCAAAAGTACTTTCCTTTGCACGGGCACCAACTATACACAGTATGATAAAATACTGATCGACATTTTCTGCAGACGTGGCGATGTATAGAAGTGTCGATAGACATTATGTACAACTTCGTTTATTCACTGTATGTTATCACCTCTTAAGGTATTTTCATAATCTCGTACGTCATAAATATGCTTTACAAAAATTTTAAAACTCGTGTTTTGTAACCACGTTACGTTCTTTTATGTGGTTTTTGTGACATCTAATGTATTATAATCGGTTTCCACGTGGTGGTATTTAGGCCAGTGTTGGAAATTCCACTTAAATATTAAATGATGATATCATACTTTTCATTTATCTTATGCATCGAGGTGTGCAATTATAGCTAGATTTAACACGCAGTTCATAAAGGAGTGTACTGGAGGTCGCAATATCATGGTAACGTTTATATCAGATGTTGTTTATGATGTTCAGCTTCTCCTATAAGTTTACCTTTCAGATGCTGCACTTTCTGTTGTTATAAGATGTATAAATGAAATTGAAGTAAAATAAAGACTGATATTTCTGGTTATTGACTTCTTGACACCGCTTGTTGAGAGCGTTGACTACAGTTTGGACGTAAGATCATTTTTCGCTTAAGCTTAGCGATGTTTTATTTCATGAAAAATACGTAATAATGCGTTGGAACGTGTTTGGAACCCGCTAGCGCATTAAATAGCTGTCATTTTGAAGTGTAGTATTGATTATGATCCACAAGCTCCCATTTTTCAGAGATATATTTGGGATGTATTTTAGACAGCGCGATGTAGGGCTTGCAAATAGCATTTTGGTTTGGTAATAAGTTGAATTAGTTCCCGTGCGAGAAATTCAGCATTCCAATTAAATTTGGGAGCCTCCTCTTTCTTTTGTATACTCCTCTTCCTTTAGGTATAATCTTCGTTTTATATCACCGTACTTGCTTTAGCTTTGTTTTTTATTTTAAACTTTGACAGCAAAGATTGTCTTGTACTTTTTGCAACGGGATATTATGATGCTGCGAGAAAACAGGCCATATTGGTCAAGAGACACGTCGTTAATCGACCTGAAATTCTTATCTTTTTTGTAGTTAGAACACAATTCACCCATGTTAACTGAACGGTGTGTTCCTCCATTTATTCGCTCTTGTAGTCGCTATTCGGAAGAATTAGTTGGAAGGTTGTTACGTGTGTCCTTTACACACAGCTGTGCTTCTATATATTCGACTGTGACACCATAGGCTGTGTTCATTTAAAATAACACGGTCTACCGTGCGTGCAAGGTTTATTTATAATAACGATCGTACGAGTTGATTTGTCATGGTTTAAACTAATCGGAGAGGACTGGTGGACTATCACTCTTTACTTAATATAACTTCTGTACTGTAATGTTGAGATAATAAATTATTATGTTATAGATTTCAATCTCGCAATTGTAAACAATTAATAGTTTAGATCAGTTGAGGAAAATAACACATTCCCGTGACTCAAAGCACTTTAGCTGACAATACAAACAGATTATTTGTACAGTCGGTGCCCTCCCTTAGGTATACTAAGTGCTGTACAAAATATTGTAATTATAATATATAATTATAAAGCACTTAGTACAAATAGTGGATACCTAAGTGAGGGCGCCGCGCCGACCCTACGTCTGTACCAAGTTTGCCTCATCTACGTAAAAAGTCTCATTATGATTTCTAGACCGTTCAACCTTTTTGTTGAGATACACATAATGATTTTTGAATACACAAATCTGTGTGCGTATTGCAGAAGACTTTTTTGTAACAATAATAGCTCAGCGCGCTGTGTGGAGATCTTGGCGAGATGGAATAGGTATCGGCGAGTGTGTGAGGTTTTTATGGCATTATAGTGCCAATGCGCTTACATAAGTTGGTCAATAAAAAGATCGAAAAGTCAACAGTCCCCAACGAGAACGAATTGTTGGTCAATTAACCAATCAATCACAAGGCCACAATTTGGACGAACAAATGCAAATAAATGTACCATTTATGTGTTATGCAGGAGATTAACAATTATTTGAGCAATTATCTTAGCAATTATTCAACTTTTTTACTGGTAACGACTTTTTTTTCAGGCATACGAAAGTACCTGGTTTAAATACATCAACAGAGCGCTTATAAGTACCTATGTGGTTGTAAAATTTAACAGACAACTAAAAACTAACTGAAGGATTAAACTTACTTGAAAATACTTGGCACTCTGACTTTCGCCCTCCAATTTATTTCTATAAGCTGACAACAGTCTTTCAAACGGATTTCTGACTATAATCATTTTGTGATAAGTGTCCAGCATGAAGTCTCTCTCTGTCTTGTTCACGGAGTCTAAACTTCGGAACAGTCCACGCTCGTGGACTTCGTTGGCGGGGACGGATAGGACATCAGTGTTATTCTTCCATCTGCCACTCAGGATCGTGAGTATTCTCTTCCAATTAGTACAGGCCACCTAGAGATCGGTATTTTTTTTATTTGGAATTAAAAAGTTCCTAAAGTGATAAAAAAATAAAAAGTACAATATTTTAGAGTATTGTGTAGAACATTTCGCTGGCTTTCTAGAATAGGGGTGTCTATTCTAGAAAATATATATAAGCTGTTGCAACGCGGCTGACAGCGGCTGATTTGAACGCGCCCTTATTCTTACGAATCACGTAAACGCCCAAAGCAATATAATATTATATTGGGTCTTAGGACTACATATTTAGATTTAAGTCACTATTGTTGAAAAACAGCATAATGTACTACTAAAATAAATCCACATTACACTAACTAAATATTTACACAATTTTGTTGTTTACAAACATCATTAGTATTATCATAAATATGGTTTTCCCAACCTGATAAATTGACCTATTATAATAAACTAATCACCGTACCAAGAGATTTACTTGGGAAATATCATAAGGCGTTCATCTAAATCATACATATTGACGCAAAATGAACTTGCTAACCTAAACCGAGAAACTGGTTGGCCTTGGCAGTCTCACCTTTGGCACGTAACAATATAAAAGTTTGTGCTCATCGTCCACAAGAATGTGCTCCAACTCGGTAGGCTGCAGGTCCTCCAGGGAATAGCTCGGCGGGAAATGTGCACACGCCTGTTGAATCAATTCCTGCCGGCCCAAGTTCAAGGACTGGGTTAACTCCAACGAATGTCCCGATTCCTCAACATCATTAACGTGCCCGCAAACGAACAAAACGCACATCAACAACACACAATTCGTATCCCTGACACGCATCTTTGGCCATTTAAAATCTCAAAACGTATAAAAGTTAGAAACTTTCTTTCGCAAATCACAACTTTTTAGGACGCGAGCTATCACACTGAAAACTCGGATAGTTTAACAATAATTTACTTGAATATTGCTCGTATTTAATCATTGAGTAAAGTTTAAGTGATTGTATTGGCACTTTGCTTAAAAAAATAATTGTGCTTCCATGTTTTTGTAACGAAAATAATGTACGTTCACGGAACACACATCCACCACCTCCGCCACTGACACAACAACTGACTGAATGAAAATAGAGTTGCTCCGACGACTACGAAGTTGCTCTGTTGACAGCGAGAGTTGCAGATGCGGGGATAAATCGATACGAATATTATCTACTGATGAGCTATCAATTAATATTTGTTTGTACGTAAGTAGTACTGTTCAATGTAATGATAAAATAATAAATGTAGCAACAACAACAGATGCTCTGAGTGTTATATAAAAACGAACCTGTGAGAAGAATTTATCAATGTTTAAGTAAATAATAAAACAAAGAGTAGCACAACATCTTTAATGAATTATCGTTATAGTTGTTATCTAAGACATAAGATGTAACGGCTTATTCCAATTCATCGTCATTTAAACTTTAGAACTTAGATGTCAAAAAATTAAAGTTTATGCTTGTTAGTCATAGTAGTCATAGTAGGTTTCGCGTTTAAGTTTTATTTTTATTTACATTTTTTTGTAACAGCCGTGACATTTATAACCACATTAAATAATTGAAATATGACTTTCGAGTCTCTAGACATTAACAATGCAGTGCATCTAAAATGTAATTGATTAAAAATATATATGGCCTAAAAGTCTTTTCTTAGAGGAGATCCATACGCAAAATATGTAAATTGATGCTTATAGGCATAGCTTTTATCCAGATAAATAACAAGAGGCAGTGTCTAGTATGAGTTAAAGATATTTTTGTAGATAAAGCGAAATAGGGCAACATAAAGTCGAAGGTCTCCTTAATAGAATATGCCATTTTTTCACAATCACGAGTACGTTTCTAACCTTGAGGATGGAAAAAAAAAATTATATACCTATAATATTAAAAAAAAATATGTAAAAATATTCGAATGAACTTTAAAACGCTTTTGCAGCCAGTTCAATTTATTACGATCTTCAATAGTAATCGAATGGAAATTTTAATTGAACGTATTAATTTTAGTTGGCAGGATAATCAACATGTGTATCTACTTGAAAATCATTGAGGGATCATGACATGTAATTACGGTAAAAACAATGAATGTATCCTAAGTCATACGATGGTATGTTATGCATAATGAGGGCTCTTAAAGTCGAGGACCAGCACGAGACTAAGACCTAATTATGTAATGATTGAATATCATGATACGCATGTAATATTAAATCTATGGGAGCGTTTAACATTACAAATTTTACATATTTGTAGTTTTATTTTTAAAAGTTATTGATGTCGTTTTACTCGTTAGTTAACATACTTTCGATATCAGTTTAAAGGTTTTTGATATCTCTTATACATATTTACGGAATATATATACATATATGCATATGCAATCCTTCTTTCTTTTTCGCCATAGTCCAGTAAAAATAGCAATGAGTAATTTTTGTCTAGCTAGCTCAAGTACTGCCGTTGGTCAATCTTTCTGGTATCGCATTCTGAAAAAGAAAAAAATAATAAAATAATTAAACTATTGCTTTTTTTTTCTGTGAGCTTATTACACGATATTTGTGAGTAAGATTGAGTGATTTTTATAGTCGAATTTTTAGTTTTAGTTTTAGATAAAAAGACAGTTACTAATGTCACTTTGAAAAATAATGTTGCCGTGAGTATTATATAGTGATGTGTATTTAGTTCAGTTTATAATAAGTCACCGGAATAGAATCACTAAAAAAGAAACGTTAAAGATTTTTATACCATTACCTACCTAATTTGCTAAACAATATTTCATTTACATTAATCTAAAGATATTTTTCTAAATTTTTTATCAACTTCTATAATTTATTTTTAAATTTAGTAAATTAGCACATGGTCTAATACTAATAATAATAAGACTTAAATCCAACTCTATACCGCTTATGATAAGAATGGTCCAAACTACAAAGTGTCAAGCTTGATGCGCTCTTGACTGCACCTATACATTATTAATAAGATAATTTACTCTCATGACCTACGAAATGAATCGGTGAAGTTGATACTTTAAAATAGCACTGTTTATAAATCATCGAAAAAGTAACAAATCACTAAACGTCAGTTAATTAACTCTAATTAAATCTACTACAGTTCAATAGAGCTTTAGGTACTAACAACGGAGCTACGTTAATGAGATTCAGTGTGATAAGGAAACATAAAAAAATAATTTATTAAAAATTTGTATCCCAGTTTTGCAATTTCTGTACTATGAAAGCCAGGATAACATAACTCCAGGTACTAGCTTACCTGGACCTGGAATAGTTATCTGTCTTTCCCAAATATACATGCTATCGGTAAGACAGTGCTTACCCTCAAATATTGTATGTACGACACTTGGTGGTATTGATGTATGAGCGCGAAGGCCTCTTCGGCGACGGCCAGTTGGCGATGGTGCCACGCCAGCACCGCGAGGCACGCCCACAGGGTTTCGTCTTCTACGGTTCGGCATAGCTGCGCAAGAAACTAAACTTTTTAAGGCGAGCTCACGTTGGCGTGGCCAACTACAGGGCAAAATACCTTGGAGTGCCAAGGTCGCTCCTCGAAGTCTTCAGCAAACCAAGGAGGCTGCTGAGATTCCTGGAGGAGCTTGGGTGGCACGAGTAGGACCCTGCACCCACCACACGCAAAATAGGCACTTTGTCGTCGAGTTGCGGATACCAGCCCGTTGCACCAAGTACCAAGTAAGACGAGCTCACGGTTTAGCTTATTAGTCAAAGGTATTGCACATCCCGTAAGCGACTGACTCTTCGGCATGTATTTCTGAAGCATCTACGCATCTCGTACTCGCGCCGGTGCGGGTCGAGCCCGTCCAGATCGCCACCACTGACCTGCAGCGCCGCCGGCCACAGGTTGGCGGCCACATGCTCGAGCAGCTTCTCCGGGAAGTCGGCCAGCGCCACGTGCAGCAGCGAGCCGTTGCCGCGGCGCACGCGCACCACGCCGCCCTCCACGCCGCGCACGGACGGGTTGCGGCCCAGCTCGCTGCGGGCAAGGCCTTGCCGTGAGCGAAGCCCTGATCCGCCGGGCAGGACCAGGCCGGGCGGGGACCGCAGCGAACAGTACGAGAATCGAGTCTTCCTACTTGATCTCCTTGCTGACTGTGGTGAGAGCCTGCCAATCCGGCTGCGTGGCCGCTCGAGGGCAGCACCACGCCACGGCGGAGTTTGCTCGAATGCCCACTAATAATTCTGTCTCGGCGCTCCATGCGACGCTTAGCACCTGGGAGCCTACAAAACAAATAAATATATGGAAATGCTCCTTGTAAATTTATTCCATGACAACTAACGGAATTTTCTCACCCAACTTAACAAATTTCGGCTTGCTATCCTTCACAGTAACCGCATACAAATCCCTGTTGTAATCCAGCAACGCTAACTGCCTCTCGCTGATTGGCCCCGTTTGGCTCAGAGCAATGCTGGAAACTGTCATTTTGTGCAACAGCTTTGTGACTGTGTTGTCGGTAGAGCTGCGAACGACTAATCCAGTGGGAAGATCGAACACGTGGATCACTGAAAGTATCAACAAGTAGTTATTACTCTGTTTGAACGTTTTTGACCTTCAACAACTCTGTTACATTTAACGCATAACGTAATAACTGGACAACATAGGAGCATAGTGTTACAACATTTGAATGAACTCAATTAAACAGAACAAGCAATTTTGCTCTAGAAATAAAATAGCGTACGCTTTCTATCGACTTGGTCAATGGCAGCCAAAGTGTCAGGTCCAAGGGACAAAGCGGCTCGTCCTAAAGTTTCAGGACGTGCTCCCCACTTAGGACTGGCTAGTAGTCTTCCCATATAACTGTACACTGATAAGCCAGCTCGTTCAACGATGCAAAGACATCTGAAATGGTATAAAAAGTGCAAAATTGATGTTTCATGTTGCAGCAATCCGATTTTCTGAACACGTTTGAATGTCTAGTACCTTTCAGACAGCAAAATCATGCTGATAGTTCCTTCTTTCAAATCAAACGTAACAGGCGTATTCCAGGAGCTTAACTTATGTATGAAACACTGCTTCACCGTTGCTATAACGAGGTGGTTGAACCCCAAAGCAATTTGTATGACTCTGTCAGGATAGTCTAGCTGATCACTCTGATCTGTTATAATATCCTTGATAGCGATCACTTTTCGCCCTGTTTGGGTGCATGCATAGTTCTTCCATGTATATTCTCTGAAATTTGTACTATAGTTAATGGTAATACATTTAAAAATCTTCAATTTATTATTTAAAATATGCAATAGACAGACGCTTCATGTTGTGACCATGTGACAGAAAAATGTTACGTTAAAAATGTACATTTTCTCTCTTTAGTCTTGAATAGCCCCCAATTATAAATTAGTTTGTAGTACGATATTAATTAGCAGAAGAAGAAAAGAGCCTTGAACGATTGGGTGGAAATGCCAACGAGGATAGTGTTCCGCATTATCTAGTCAACCGTAGAACTAAATTGTAAAGTTCCTGCGTACACTCTTTGAAATGTTTCCGATAGAAAACCGACAATTCTATTGGGCGTACAAGAGCATACCTGTCAATAATATGAGCGAATAAAACTTGTCCATTGGCGCAAGCCGTCGCCAGTTGAGTTCCATCCGAAGACCAAGCAATACTGTAAATACTACCTACCGCTGGGCGATCCAAGCAATGAGACCACTGGAATAGAACCATTTCCATTAGATACAACACCTACGTAATAAAGTTAAGTTTAGCACTAGTATACATTCTTATTGGTACAGATAATGATGTATTTAAACTTACACCGTTGGCACTGCATAGTCGTATCAAGTTATAACTTCCAATAACAAAAAGGTCTCCAGCGGGAGACCAGCTAATGCTTGTAATGGGTTGATCATGCTTTACGCTTACTGATATCTGTTGACCGAATGTATCCCAAATCTGGAATTAGTTTTTTCAATTTTATAGAAGTTCAGAACAATTAGAATAAATAAATAAACGCAATTTAAAAAAAGTCACAATAAATTTTGAATAGTGAAACTACCTTCGAGAAGCCATCTTCGGCACCAGAGATAATCAAGTTATTATTAGCGTTCCATGCCACACAGAGAACAATACCTTCGTGAGCTTTCCACTGAAAAAAGTAAACCTTTGGCTAATTAGCAATTCTGTACACATAATTGTTATAATATATTTTTTCTTCAAATCTACAACGACACTTTATGACGTATTGATGGATGATCATTAGGTTGGACAAAGGTGTCTAGTAAATAAGTCAATATTTTAATTGTGTTTATCAAAAAGAAACGATCACCTTAGTTATCTTAGAGCTCGAGTGCAAATGTCTTATAATAAGGAAGTTTCCTTTCGTGTACAAGATGGCGCTGCTGTCGGGGCTCCATACAGCGTCATACACTGGCACGTCGGATTGCACCAAGGTCGATCGCAGGAGACCGTTACGAGACCACACCTTTACAAAACCGTCTTCCCCGACTGTATTATACAAAACTCGTTATAACAACAACAAATTTATCTGATATCCGGAAATATATTGACGAACAAAATCTAACTGAGCTTGTGAATCGGTACCTGTAAGAAGACCAGCTCCATCCGGGCTCCACTGTGCAGTGAGGCATGCACCTTGGTGAGCGTTTACACTCTTCTCAATTCGACCATTATGATTCACAATGTGGAACCTACATGTAATGTACAAGTAAAATCCAAATATATCGAAAGTATTATTGGCTTAGTTTACATGACCCGCTGTATAAAAAATATCTTCAAAATTTATGCTTACATGTAGGATATAAGCTACTTGACCGTGGCGCATAAATATACAATGTTATTCTTGTAAGTCATAAGTACAAAAAAGGCACAATAAAAGGAAACAATCGCATTTTTTTAAGCAAATATCAAGAAGAAATCTTAGTCATATTTTACATCGAAAATATGTCTCGAATAATTAAATATCATAAAACTTACTTTAATAGATACTCTATGGGCTATTGTCGATTATTTATAGATAGATCCGTTCATTCTTATCGCAAAGAGCATACATAGCGTTGCATTTACATCGTAAGTGACAAGTTTAACCTGTTCTTGATTCAGCATTACTTACTTCCCGTCAGCAGATGCAATCAAAATCACGTCATGTTGATGTTTGTTTCCTCCGATATTGATTTTCGGGAATAAACACATTCTTGTTGGATAAAAATCATCCGGAAACGTTGTAACCGTCATGCATTCGCTGTTTACGAGGTTCCATTTCAGTAATTTGTGGTCATCTCTAGAGAAATGATACTTACATTATCACATACTCAATACAAATAATGCATTACCTAAGTATTCTAAGATATAGTAATAAAACTTTACGAACCCACAAGAAAATACGTCTTCGGTATTGTTCCAATTAACACAAACAACAACACCAACATGTTTTGGTTCTTTGAACGAAGATATTTTAAGTTTCATTGTTAATTGAATATACGCACGTGATTTCAAATAAATTGTTGTAAAAAGTCAGTAACTATGGCAACGGAAGGAAAAATTCGTTTGACGCCAAATCAAAATTTTGATGCTTTCGCGCCTTTTCGTTCAACAACATCTAAAAAGATTTTTATAATTTCTATGAAACAAAATATCAGTTAAAAATATTTATTCAGTCACAAGAATAAATTATTCTTACAAAAAATATATAAATAATCGTAAAATTTTTTGATCAATTTTAACCAACTTTAGAATGATTGATTCAATTAAAAATGTATCCAAGTCCATTTTTGAGGTGGTGTTTAATGGCAAATCTAATATCGATAATGTCGTCTCTGTATCGAAGAAGTGTCTGCGGTTATTTTTGTCGGCGAAAACAGTACCCCAGGGTTACTGTCACTGTGACATTGACATTTACTTACAATGACATGTCAGTTACCACATGGTTCGTGTATAGTTGCATTTATTTGTGTATTTGTGATTTTTACCTGATAGTTGTTTGTTTACCAAAAATTCCCTCATAAAACCGATATGTCTGACGTGCCAGATCTTAGTAGCGACGAGGAACACTCCGAGGAGGAAGAATGGCAGGAAATGGAGACAAGTAACACAACTGTAACTTGCCTGTTTTGTGCAAACATTTTTAACACTGTTGAAGAAGCGGTAGCGCACTGTGAATCGGTACACAACTTTTCTTTGAACATTATGAAGCAGAAATTCAACATGGATTGTTATTCGTACATAAAACTTGTGAATTATATCAAGACACATAAACCAAGTCCAGAGACAGTGATTTCAGCAAAAAAGGTACTTTGGGACGACGAAAAGTATTTAAAACCCATAGAAGACGATGATTGGTTTATGTATGACTTCGATTCACTCACTGATAAGCCTAGTTCACCTAAGACGTACCACGCAAATGTTGAAAATGGCCTTGTGACCTTGTCGCAGGCTCACTTTATTGAACTACAAAGAACAATACAGACTTTGTCTGAGCAATTGAAGGAGAGTCAGACACATTTGCAAATGGCTAGGGAGGATATCAGCAAAATGCAAAGTTCAATGAAAACTCTTGTGGAAGGCAGTCCAAGTAATAATGATGATCACGATAATTTAATACCAAAATGTGTGTCGAATTTACCTTTAGAAGACGATGAAGGGTATTTTAATACTTACGCACACTTCGGGATACACTATGACATGTTATCAGACAAAGTTCGTACAGAAAGTTACCGCAATGCTATACTTAATAACACTGAAACATTTCAAGATAAAATAATCCTTGACCTTGGTTGCGGAACGACTATTTTATCTATGTTCTCTGCAACCGCTGGTGCTAAGAAAGTTTATGCATTGGACCAATCAGACATTATCTACCACGCTATGGACATTATAAGAGAGAACAGCCTTCATAATGTAATAAAACCAATAAAAGGCAGATTAGAAAACACAACATTGGAAGAAAAGGTGGATATAATAGTTTCAGAATGGATGGGCTACTTTCTGCTCTTTGAAGGAATGTTAGACAGTGTCATTTATGCAAGGGACAATTACTTGAAACCTGGAGGTTTATTATTACCAAACAAATGCAATATTAGTCTCGTGGCTAATGGAGATGTTGACACCCATAAGAAATTGATAGAGTTTTGGTCCGATGTGTACGGGTTTAAAATGAACTGCATGAAATCTGAAGTGGTGAGGGAAGCAAGTATTGACATAGTTAGCTCTAAACATATATTATCGGAACCATATGTGGTAAAGGAGATAGATATAAATACCTGTACAACTGATGTGATGGATTTCTGTTCATCATTTCAGCTTCCTATTACTAAAGATGGTTGTTTAACCTCTTTATGTGGTTATTTTGATACATTTTTTGATCTGCCTAATAATGTTTCTTTTTCTACTGGACCTCAAGCCACTCCTACACATTGGAAACAAACTGTATTTTTCTTTAGAGATTGCAAAGAAGTAAAACAGGGTGACATTATAGAGGGAACAATCACTTGTTCCCGACAGAAATCTGATGTCCGAGCATTGGCAGTAGAAATCAAAGTGTTTGGAAAATGTCATAAGTATATTTTAAGCTAGTTTACACTTTTTTTATGTTTTCAAACAATAGTGTTAAGTAAAATGTAGGGCTATTTTATAGGTTGCTTCGTAAACCATGATTATCATGCTATTTTTCAAAATCAATATGGTTTTTGTTATATCAGTAAGCAGATTTATATCTGTTAAATAAAACAAGATTTTATTGAAAATGTTTCTTTTTATTTTACATATAATTCAAACTGCGTTGCATTTTTGCCTGAAGTTTGATGTTGTTACTAATGCTGTTGGCAAATTACATTAATAGGGCACCCTACATGGAGATCATTATGACATCATTATGTTAGTAGACATTGGGTGTTGTTGCACAAATAAACTAAATCAAACTCGATAATTGGATGAGTAAATATGACTAGAAATAATCTACCACTATCCTTTTAAAGAACTATGTACCGACGTGCCCTCACTTAGATATCCACTATTTGTAAAGCATTTGGTACAAATAGTGGATACCTATGTGAGGGCACAGACTCTACCTACACAATACCTTCTGTCTGCACATAATTTGAGCAACAACTGGCTCTCAATGAAAACTTCTAGCAACACTAAATGTTCACTTCAATTTGAAATAAAATAAAAAAGTTACTTTACAACTCATTGTGCTTACACAATATATAGTTGGTGTATACTCCGCTCACCATCCTGGTGCTACGTACAAGCGAATATCTACTAACTGGTATAGACCTTTTGTCCTTTTGTCAATATAACTTAATTTTATTTTGTTATGCCATTATTTTAATTTCTGGCAAGTGGATAAATAAGTCTTTTTATTTACACAGTGTATAGACCTGCTTGTTTAATCAATATGCTCTGCCCACCATGACGTATGGTGCCGAGACACGGACGCTACCGTCTGACTGTTTACAAGTTGAGAGCTGCACAGAGGGCCATGGAGCGCGCCATGAACGGCATCATCCTTGTAGACTGAGTTCCGAACGTTGAGATCCGACGACGGACGAAAGTCCAGGAAGCTGGAATTCGGATCATGGAACTCTTATAGGGGTAGGGCGTGACACATAGCAAGGCAAGGTGATGACAGGTGGAGCAAGACATCGACTGATTGGTGGCCGAGGATGGGCAAAAGAAGCGTCGGGCGCCCAGTTGCCAGTTGGGACGACAACACAGTATGCGTCGCGAAGCGTCAACGGATGCGGCTAGCAAAGAACCGTGATGGATGGAAGCAGTGGGTGAAAACAGGCCATGGATGATGATGATTTATTTATAAATTGGATTTAGACTTGCACATTGCGGATATAAAGTATTCTTTTTTCAGACTTGAAACAAATATGTTGTTAGAAGGGAAACAGAAGATGATTTTGTAACAGAGTGGTCCTATAACGGTTACCTGCAATCGATTCTGGTGAGATCAGAAGTTAGTGTCTGGAACCTCGACAACAAGCAGCATTTATGAAAGGAAACAAGGCAATAAGGTAAAATTTAAATTTGTATACCTAAATTATTTTTAAAATGGGTGGCTTGAATTATTACATATAAAGTTGAAGTGTAGAACGATCTACTTTTAAATGTTTGACGTTATCCAAACTACCTACGTGACCAAACGGTTACCATGCTGGTCTGCCACGCAAAGGCAGACCAGCATGGTAACCGTTCAAACAAACATCTCTCCCGGGTTCGATTCCCGGGAGAGATGTTTGTATAGCCAACATTTATTTCTCTCGTGAGTTTGGGTGTAATTCGTGGTGTTCTATGTGTGTGTCCATGGCATCCGCGACACAGGGTTTGACTAGTGCGGGGCTATGAGTGTGTACGTTATTTATTTATTTATTAAAGTATTTTAATTATTTCATTAAACGAAGAAAGTTAATTCTGTCTCGAGAAACTAACCAGTGGCTCTCAGGCACTAATTGATTATATGTACACATTATATTTATTTAAATAAGTAGGTATATGTACCTATATTGTTTGCGAAATTAAACAATTATATTTTTTATTTACGTTTATTTCACTCCTTCGCACGTGGCATAGCTCATGGAATAATGGGATCAGGGAGTCATTAGACAATTAGATACTAGAAAATAAGGTTACAATTTTTTTAAATGCTTAGTTCTTTACAAAAAACAATCGACAATTTCGTATGTAAAGACATCTAAATTTATTAAGTTTCCTTGCACATATTTCTGAGTTAATTTAGCAAGGTTTTCTACATTTTATATTTTGTAAAAATTAAACGTATAGTTTAAAACTTCGTGTCCAAAGGTCTGAAGTTTTGGCCGATCATCTCTACAGGCAGTTCGCAGTTTTTCCACTGGACAGATCTTATCACAAACGGGCCGGAACCTTGAAGAGTCACTGTGGAAAATATTGGTATATTTAACAGCATTCTCAGCTTTACACAAGGATATAAATTCAACTTATTATAATAAGAATGGTTAGAATTCCAAAGTGAAAAGCTGAATGTGTTATTGAGTGTACGAGTATATTATATTAGATTGAAAAAAAAATCACGATACAGACATAGAATGTTACTTGGTGAAGACTTTTTTATCAATGTAGTCAACAGAAATGCATTCTTTATGACGAGGCTGAAATTGTAAGTTGTCAGTCTTCATGTATCATGAATAATAATTAACAGGAAAGTAGACGAAATGGGAAGTAGACGAATCGGGAAAAACAAATGGACCGATCGGGAAAGTAGAATAATTCGGTAGTCAATTGTACCGAAGGGTAATTAACTTTATTATTCTCAGCTTGGTACATTAAGTAGTCGTCAATAATTAGTTTGACTTTCTGGTTGTACACAAAAGTTACTATTGCCAGCATAAAAAAAAGAAAAAGGTTCTAAATATCTGACAAGAAATAGTACTTTAAGTGACTGTTACTGTATGTAAGGCATTCAAATACGAGTGTGGGTTTATGAAACGAGCCGACAGGCGGGTGTCTTAAAAACATCACACAAGTGTTTTATTGCCTAATTATGTACATACACTGCTTTATCTACACACATATTATAAGCTCTCTGTGATGTGTTCAGGAACCGCATGTTACGACTGGCGAAATGGCGGCAAATAAAAGCTTTTCTCACGCATGTGACATAACCGTAGTCTTCATTTAATTCATAGACAAACTAGAGTCAGCCCCAACGATCATATCGTTCGATATCAACTAACGTGTGAAATTTGTCAAAATTGTTTGCTATTGACTTTTCATTTCGAATAAAACTTCATCTCGACTGATATTAGAATTGAGGTCGTATCAAATTGTTTTGCTTTTCAGAGATGTTCGAAATTTGAATGTCTTAATGAAATCGAATACGATGTTGAAGCAATAATAACATTTGCACAGATAAGAAATTTATTCTAATGAAACAGTTTATCTTTTTGCTGGTCGTAATTTGCGGTTTTTGAACACATCATAGAGGGTTTATGATATTTTGTAGATAAATATCATAGTACATGCATTTTATTTAAATAGCATTCTAAAATATTCGTAAATAGCTCTCTCGTCTTGACAGTTCCGTGAACTAATGCACGCCCAATTGACGCGTCACGCGCCATTTTGCTATTAATCGTAAATTAAGTAGTTTTGGGCAATAACGATAATACGTATTACATACACCTACGTATATATACAAAGAAATGAAAAGAAATAAACAAGATCTAGAATCTTGTGGGAGCCATATTATTTCCAAATTGAAGTAACTAATCGACCTCACCAAAACTTAAATATTCAATTTAGCGTTTTAGGTTACGTTAGGTTAACATAAACAAGGCCCTTCGTTCTGTTAAGCGGCCGTTCAAATCAAGCTTAAACAAAAATAACTTCCCTCCACAGATATATTTTATCAGAAATAAATAATATTGGTATTGACCGATTTCCTGATTCTAGGAGCGGCGGCGGCGTACCGCTCTTCATGAATGAACGTCTCTGTCTATGTTCCACGCAAAAATATTGAAAACTTGCATATTGCACCGTGGAAAAAAATAGCTTTGCAATTTCACCGTATTAGATTGGGTTATAATAATAGTTCGAGCAAAAATAAATGTTACTGCCACCTTTTCCAGCTATTAGGATATTGTGTCGTGTACCTTTGGTATTGGGTTTC
This sequence comes from Hyposmocoma kahamanoa, assembly GCF_003589595.1. NCBI lineage: Eukaryota > Metazoa > Arthropoda > Insecta > Lepidoptera > Cosmopterigidae > Hyposmocoma > Hyposmocoma kahamanoa. Next base: position 740,480 of record NW_020653713.1, read on the forward strand.
AACGCGACATTGTCGTTTCCATTGGTCATGGTAAGAGGCCATTGATCGTCAAGTTTCGATACGTTCATCACTGTGCCTTCTGAATCGATATCCAGGGTTAGCTCTGCTCCAAGGTATTTTATTCCTGAAATAGAACATTCTCTCTCGAATTATAAGGCGCGGATGCCAGTTCAGACAATCATGTAACTAATACGTTCGTGTTTGTTTTATTCATAACATCTACTTCTGTCAGAAATGAATTGGATATTAAGAGTGGTTACACATTGCGACTTTCAGCATTTTTTTGCATCGCTACACTTGCGATTTATAGGCGATTGCATCGATGCAAACTCACGACTGTATCGATACAAACGCGCGATTGCATCGATATACGAATTTAACGCTTAAAAACCACAAGTGTAGCGATGTGATCGCGCGTTTGTATAAAGGTCATCTGTTAAAGTCGCGCGTGAGTAACCGTTCTAAAATGCCTTGCTTTTTTAAACTTATTACGTTATAAATTCGACTAACCTCTAACTGTAAATTTACTGACTCCAGGTGGTAATTGTGGCTTATTAATCTCCAGTCGATCCAGATGTATTCTGACACCTGCGTAACCGAAGGTCAGAGCTTGCAAGAAGCCTCCCATGCCCGTTAAGAAGTTTACCGCTCCGATGTCGGGGAGGCGAGCTTCGGTCCACATCTATAAGTAAGAGATGCATTGAGAAATCTAGATAGATTCCAGATGGTTAGCGACAGGACATTAAAGCTGTATAGGTCCGGGGTTCGTTTCCCGGGCCGGGAGAAGTAGAGCTTAGTTGCAGTAGAGCTCCTTGTGAAAAAGCTCGATTATTACTGCGTTCTGGTTTTGAAGAGTAAGTGTGCTGGTGAAGTCACATGGGACTTGTCAACTTATGTCTCAGGGTGACAGACGCAGTGCCCCTCAAATCCTTGTGACTTAAAACTCTGAGTGGCTCTGCAACTGTTATGGACAGGCGTGTCGTTTACCACCAAGCTCATGTATTCTTCATTTTTATTTCTCTTGAGAGTTTGGGTATAATTTGCGGTTGTTACCTATGTGTGTGTCCATGGCCCCCGCCATACGGGGTTTTTCTAGTGCGAGGCTAGAAATGAGTGCAAAAAAAATCTGTACTACATAGTAGAGCTTATTTGTATAAGAATAGAAAAACAGAAATTAAATATTCTTACTTGCAGAATGCAAGATTTGTAAATCGTATCGAAGGAAAATGTCATTTCAGGAATAGCATCTAGTCTCATACATATTTTATATCTAAATAGACGCTGCAAGTGTACCTAATTCGCGTGCCCAATAAATAAATATAAAAATTCTTAGTTGCCGCTGCTAACTTCAGAACGCGTTCGGCCGTTATCGTAGTTAAACAACAGTCGAATTCGCGAAAAATACCTAATTATGCATAAAGTAAACATCACTAATCGCAAAATTTTAATCAAAACAGGATATCACGAAACTGAATGCATTCATGCAATCATTATCACATAGTTATCTTAATTATTTTGATAATATTTTACGATATTAATAATTCGGCTCCTTAAATTAAATAAATACATGAAAAATTATTAGGTATTCTAAATCGCCGTCGCCGATAAAATTAATCGCTTTAACGCCGAATGAGGTTTCCCACCACTAAAAAGTGCTTGTGACGTCAAAGGACGTACAAAAAATGTGGCACGCTTGGTTTCCATGCAGATCGCGGTATTTGCGTCGTTGACTACATGTCTGTGATCTAGGTACTCACTTTGAAAGGTTGCCGAACATAAGGTTCATAACTCCTGTTAAATATAAGTGCTGCTTGTTCATTTTCGCCGAGGTCCAAGTGCCCGATGGTATGCATACTCCACGTCATAGCGGGGCCGTTGTCTCGCGTCACCGTCTCGTAGTAAGCAAGATCGTTAGCTCGCGTGCTCCTGATGAACGAAACACATTGAAGATTCAGGGTTCAGAACTACATGAACCATTATGGAATAAAAACTTACAGTACTCCTTTCATACACGAATACGGAATACGCTAACTATGCCCATAAGTATTGATAAATTAATTGTAATATAAGAAAAAAAATATTATTATGTGTTAGAATACTGACAACAAGGATATCGATGGTCTAGCGCACATTTGCATTAAGTGCATAATTACTCATTTTTTGTTATATCGGTGCCAAATGTGTTAAATGTCACCCTGTGTCGTTCCCATTCACCAGAACTCCAATATGTTGTCTCTTCCTTGTAAAACCGCCACGTCAAATTTGTAACTGAGCTGAAAACTAGTCTCCAATAATAGAAGTGTTCCTATTTTTTTTTTTAGGAAATTACTTACTTCGTACGTCTTTAAATTAACTGGTTTTATTTCCAGAAAAAAAACGTGTAGTTGTTAGTTGCTAATATCGGTCAAAATCTGTGCACAATCACGTTAACTGATTTTAGTACTTGAGTGTTAAAAGCACAAATGTAATAATTGCGTATTATTGGATAATTTTTAATTACCTAAAGTATTAAGCGCTACACAATGTGTACTCAAATGTGCTACCTTGAGAGCCTGTTTTATAAATGGTATTAATCAGTCATACATAGTAAGTTGTTTCTGGAATTCGAAGTCAAACTTTCGAATTGCTCTATTGTAAAATTTCCAAAAGTGTAATTAGTGCAAGTGTGCGCTAGGCCGTCGATATATCGGGCTTGACAAACACACAGACGTACGTTTTCATAGGATACTGCAACGGAAAACCCAACAGAATTGCATCAGCCTGTTTGATTATAACTCCTCGTTCGTAATCCTGGTACTGCGGGTGGTAGTCCAGCTCTTCGTCGTACGGCAAGGCGAGACTCCAGGCGATATTTGCATAGTTGTCTGGATTCTTCACCTCATAGTAGGGTTTGCAGAGGCATGATGCGTATCTATAAAATTCATTTGAGGAAGTTAATGCCGCTTAAGGCTTATTGTTACTGACGAAACGAAATATGCGTTTCGTCGTAAGCGATAATATCTATTATCAGACTAAGAAATATTTCCTGGCGTAAACATCTTTCTGGAGGATTAAATAAAAATCTATTCTGTGGAGGTAATCATGATTCATCCGTCAGTCAGGAAGAAACATCTGTTGCTCCACTATTTACAAATAAATTTTCAACAAATCTAATTAATTTACTCACTGAGCTAAATACAGCGAAAATCCTGCTACAACATTGGTAAATACAGAATTGGTTATGTTGTGGTGGTCTTCGTCAGGTCCCATCACGTCTGAAATAAGAATTTTCATTCACTTTAATGTATATTACTATTATAAAAGATACTACAGTGTAATATTAATAAACACAGTTCGGAGACCTTTAATCACATTATGTAAACAGAGATCATCATCACCATTGACCCATTTATACGTGCTAGTATTGGACACGGGTCTCCTGTCACGCGAGAGGTTAGGCCACATAGTCACACTGGCCCAAGGCGGGTTGAAAACTTCACACCCTCTTCGACGTGCAGGTTTCCCCACAAATCACGTTCAAATGCTATTACGTAAATACATTTAGGCCACCACGGCCTTATACAAGAACAGAGACCGCTGGCGAATAATTTAAAAGTAACCTACTAGGAATGTCGTAATATCCCGTATCGTGGTTCATGACGACTTTTGAAGCCCAGAAGTCTGCGATGTTGGTCACAAGGTCGCAGCCTCCGTTCTGCAAAGAAAACACTTTAGCGTTAAGTAAGAATGTACTTGCCTGCATCACGTTATATAATTACTTATATAATAGAAGGGTACTTAGCAATACTATAGTAAGAAAGATACGAAACCCTGTCCCTGTGAAATTACAGGCATCTGGGACTTATCATCTTGTCTCAGGGTGACGGGCGCAGTGGCACAGGCGCTCAGATTTTTGCGATTTAAAGCTCTGAGTGGAACTGCAACTGTTATGGCCATGCGTGTCGCTTATTATCAGGTTCACGACTTGTTGGTTCCGTCAGTTAGTATCATAAAATAATCTGGTACTCATGTCGCGTCTGAGGATAGGCAAACAGTCGCCATTCATAAATTTGTTTTTATCAAAGTCGGTAACTTTCTCAAATTTATGTTCCCTGTGTAGGTACTTACATTGGTTACTGTGGTGTATAGATAATAATTATAATGTACACACGCCAGCACATCAAGTTACACATTGACGTATCTTGTTCCGTTGCACTGGAGGCGATTTTCGAAGAAAAATGTGTAGACTGATGTGCCGTTGTCCGTACAATAGACAATATTATAAGTTACGCTGCGGCCCGCCGTTCCCACCATTACGACACTAGATAGTAGTGTATCGTACGCGTACGTTTTTTTTTATAATACCTAGTGACGGGACGAACACGTCGTGCGCCTGGCAGCAGTAATAGGTAACGTGGCAGTGCATCCCTGGACGAACTCTTTCACAAGAAGGTGTACTGCTACTAAACGTTTGTTAACTTGAAGTAAACATTGTTTTACAGAGAGCTCCCAAAAACCCACCTGTAGCCAATTCTCATCGCGAGTAGTGGCGATATATTGCCTCGCAGCAAAAGCGATGTCGGCCGAGATGTGCTCCTCGAAGTCGACAACCTCGGGACAGCATTCAGGTGTGACCTCACGACCCGTGAATGCGCTCTCCCATGCGAACCTGATAACAATAAGTTTCTTACATATAAAATAATCGACCTAAAATGTATATTTATCCGCTTTTGCTGTGTTCGCTACCGCGTCTCCTCAATGATTACTGTAAGGGTTCATTCAGAGCGCAGGCGCGAACGCGGCGGCGGGTGCAGTCAAAACCAAAATCATTCACATACATTCCCCGTACAAAAAAACAATTCATGTACCCGCTATAATCGCGCATGGTCACCCGTGCCTGGAACACCAGTCCACCGTCGGCATATGCAAAGCGCTCGCGTGCACTTGTCTAGCCCTACACGTAGTTGAACAGCATACATATTTGGGCCTTATTATATATCGACAAACACTTCTACTGGGGGCCACATATCGAAAGTGTCACTAACAAGCTAAGATTATTAATGCTAAACTTTCCATATTGAGGTACAAATGACCATATCATACACCTAGAATGTTATTTATACCTTGCTTTGTACGGGCGTACATATAGAACGTATTTCGACAACATTTATAAGTTACAAGTTAGCCTAATTAAGACAATTGTACCAAATCAATTAAAAAATAATTTAAAGGTGACAACACTGGCCTGTTTAACCACTGTAAGGTGATGTCGGTCTTTGACAAATAAAACATGTTACTAATATTAGATAAATTCGAAAATATTGGTGTCTTAACAAAAATAGTAGACAAAATCGATTACGTACCTTATTCAAATTCAAATTCAAAATAATCTTTATTTCATAGGTAAGCATTATTACACTTGAAATCGTCACAATGGTTAAACTCTACCGCTCATTCGTAAGGCAGATTCCCCTGAGAAGAATGAGCGAGAAACTCTAGGGATTGCTCTTTGTAAATAACATTTACAATTTATTTTTTTTATTTGAAACATCAGAGATCGAGACTACCTCCATTAGCTAAACGGGTTACTACCACGGATTTTTGTCATCCAAGTACGCAGAAGTTGTATAATAACCTTTAGTATAAAGTTTTTGTTCACTATAGTTTAAACCTCGTGAATTTGTATATAAACTTGTATATCAACCGGAATATTGTTATAGAAGCGTATACATTGCCCATTAAATGATTTTTTGACTTTGTGAAGATGACTATCAAGAAAAGCTAGTTTATTTTTTATCCTCGTATTAATGTTATGTCTCGCACTATTTTTCATAAAAAAATTACTATTCCTTTTAACATAAATTACATTTTCATAAATGTACTGTAAGGCTAGTGTAAGAAAGTTAATTAACTTTCTTAAACTTATCTCTCAAAGATACTTTAACGATACTTTAAAGATACTTTAACGTATCTACCTACGTATCAACTGCCTAGAAGTACTAACGCATACGGTATGAGGACGGAGTACATATTGCCCGACATTCTAAAGAAGATACCTGTGCAGCTCCATGTAGATATGTTAATGAATGTTAGGAAATGTAAACAAGCATTAAAAAAATATTACTTGGGTTTTTTCAAAATTGTAACAAAAGCGATGCATTCTCCCTTCGTATAAACCCTTTAAAGGGTTTTTGAAAGGAGTCTTATTGATAAGTATAGATTAAGTATTCTGTGTATTTTGAATAAATAAATTTAAAAAAAGACGCGTGGGTCTTGGCGTCTTCCTTTTCAAAGTGCCGAAGCGGCTACGAGCGGGTATATCCACATGTCGAAATCGCAAACAGACGCTAGACCAAGCACTGTGAAAGGTACGGGCGGACTGAGCCAATAGGTCCACCCGCACCCACACCTCGAGACGGGCACTGTGAACTCAACGAGCGTCGACGTACATTTGATATACACGCACCTTCGTCCGCCTCCGCTCTGAATAAGACCTAATGTATTTGGAAGTCCTGGTCAAAACGAATCATTTAAGGATCCAAACACAAGGTAGCTGCTGTACACTATTGAGGAGTTTCTTTCATCTGTCTGTCATTTCCATCATCAAATCAGCTCTTGGTCACCATAACATTTCATTTTCTTTGGAATTATATCTATGAGCAAGTTTTATTGAAGTCGGTTAACGGACAATCTCCTAATTTGCCACCCTTAAAAGGTGGATCACTTGAATGGGACCAGAAGTGAAGCATCCCCTTTCCAACAAAATAGAATCAACGACAATCGGTACACACAAACAATAAAATAAAAAATTATTATATTAATATAGTATAGTCTAATTGAGAACCTCCTTCTTTTTTGAAGTCAGTTCAGAAGTAAACGTATGCAAAATTGAAACAAAAATGTGTCAACCCCATCTATTGCGCCCTAGACGTATCCGCAAACGCCCGACACACGTCCGTCCCGTTGTCGCCCGTTAACCCATCTCCGAGAGATATAATCAAGCTTATTGAATGTATTCGATATAACCATCGATCCTGTTTTGCCAAAATATAACTAAACTGAAAAATAATTTTAAAAAAATTCGGTAGTTTCCGTGTTAATGTGGCATTACCCGTTAAACCAGGGTGGGAGAGTCGAGTCCGAGCCGGCGCGGACTCGCCTGTAAGTAACTTGTATCCAATGTATAATACAAGAGTGGTTGCAGAAGTAGGTACGCGTTCTTCCCATGACATTTTCAAAAGGCCGCACAAAGCAGAGTATGGACGCTGGGTACGCGCCACCACAGTCGTAGTCCCGAGGCGGCCCAGATTTGTCTATGACTCGAGTTCGCTCGTACAAATTGGCGTGAAATTACAGGCCGTGTGAAGCCACCAGCTTTACTAAACGCTATTACCGACCAACATTCAACCCTGCGCGCCCATTGTCTACTCTAGAATCCGCAGCTTACACTTATTCGATTTATATTTTGTAACTTCTTGTTTGAATCTTCCCTCGTAATCGACAAAAACACTTAGTCGATTACAAGCTTCGTAGTTTCTAGGAATGTCTGTGTTTCCGTTTTAACTATAAGTACCCACAGTGCTCTACAGACTGATTTATTTTATTTAGTTTGGATAATTCGCACTAGTTTTTTTTGCAATGTACATATCGCACTGCTATTACAATAATGTTGTAACTCAAAATATGTGAAATTCAAAATCATGTCATTGCTGAATGCAAAATTCGATTCTCTACATAAAACGTCGTTAGAATACAATTAAAAGATATCTACTTAAATCAAAATGAGACAAACTTTATGTGAGCTATTTTAGCCAAAAGAGCCTTTAAGCAAAAATATTCAGTTATTTTTCCTTTTTATTTTCCGATAATAGTAAAAATTGTTTAGATGTCTGTGTTAAACTTGAAACTATACATGAATTTTAATGATCTTTCACAAGAAGTGAGTAATTAGTTTTTCATCGATTCTGGCAGAAATACATTTTTCGAGTTAATACACTATTGTATTCAGTGTGATATCATGTTTTGTTTAGTATTTTGTATTAATTTAATTGTGCCTGTTTTTCAAGTATTTATTTTATTTCTATTTATCATAAAATGTAATACGCTAACATGTTGGCATGCTCTTTAAAAAATAAATTAAAATATATATAAATAGACTACCTGTATCCATTATAGCCTCTGGCTTTGGAGAGATCTTTGGCCACGGGTGCAGTGTTGAGTCTGTACTGCAACAGCTTATTGGCGTAGTTAGGGTGATACAGCAGGATCGGTGGAAACATCCACGTCTCCGTGTCCCAGAAGTTGTGCCCTGAAATACATGTAGCCACGCACTCTTAACTCCGTGTCCCGTAGCCGTGGGGCTAAATATGTAGGTACAATGTCTACTTTAAGTTATTAGTTTATAGAACAGTTATCGACTTGACTCAAATTAGATCTATAGAAAAAATTTAAATGGTAACTCTGGCATTGATGGTAGAAGGGGCATCCGGGCTTTGCACGGACACGTGCTTAAACAGTTACCTATCGATCATTGTTTTTTTTAAAGTACACGTACTATTGTGTTTCTTCCTTCATAATAATTCTTCATACCTTGATAATCTTGTAAATAGGCCCCTCTGGCCAGTCCCCCGGGGCTCAGTCCGTAGAATGGTTCCGGAGGATGGTACGAATTTTGCGAAGGCAGAGAGCTGAGTAAATAGTACCACATGCCGTTCACTATTTTAGCCTGGAAGCAGAAAATTATTTTTGTTTGTGCACTTTAAAATACAATATATTTATAATTACACATTAATTTAACAAAATGAAGCACTATACCCACTCACCCTAACTGTAACTTTCGTCACTAATTCATTCCAAGCTGTGCTGTGGACAGAACACCCTATCAACCAATTTTTATCTACTTATAATTGCATATTCGTCGTTCCAAAGAGAACGTTTGTTTGTGCACTGTGGTACCATTTACAATGAGTATTTAGAGACCTGCCAATAGCCGTATAACACGAACTCGTGTAAGCCAAAGTATTTTAGGCCTTCTTGAGGTTGCAATTGTGAATAAATAAGTTTTGTTACTTAGCACTGACCAAGTGTAAGTCTCCCTCAATGTCGATTCCCGCTTGTTGAAGGGTTGTCTGCCACTCGGCGACGTGTTTCCTATACAGCTCATCGCCTTCCTCCTGCAACACTGTAGGCAATGTAACTTGTATCTTACGTCAGTTAAAAATTGAACAAAATGTTCATTTTTAAATAGCAAAGTGGATATTTAACTTTCTCAAACTGAGCTGTCCAACGTACATTCTATAATCGCAGTTAGTGTAACTGAAATCGGCATTTTGCGGTATTTTAAAGTTCTCATTTACTACACGAGAATTGACACCAATAGTAAACTACCGTTAGATATAATTTGGTCAATAAGTTATCTACATCGTGTATATTTGTTTTTTTTTTTCAAAACAATTCTAGGCGGGTGATGTGAATGCAGCTTCATACTTGATATTGTCTTTAAATTTGATCAAGTATTACTTAATTGACAGTAATTGTTTCGGATTGATGTCGGACGGAGGACGAGAGTACAGGGCCAGACGGGAACATCGGACGGAGAACGAAACAAAAACAAATATACTCGACTTAGATTTGAAGAAGAAATGAACCTAATTTCCAACGTATGACAATCACGAAAACCTAAGCACTCGATAAGTTATCTAAAAATTCACGGATAAGAACCTAAGTAGTGTTTATTTCTTGATCAAATAAATTTGTTAGTGTCAAATAAGTTTGTATTTAGTGCGTCACTCTTCCGCGTGGAGCGCCCACTTATTTGACCGTCCGCCCACTCTCGCAAGTAAATTATTCCATCATGTAGAGGTACTCGGCGTGCAGCTGACAGGCATTTAAAGTAAAAATTTACCTCATTTGCAAATTTTAATATGTAGTACTAGAAGTACTTACATGAAACGAACTAATTATAACGCGAACAACTTTCTATCTTATTGTACATATTTCGATAAAATAAACAATGAAATGTCTTTCAAAACAATCCAATGTGACAACGAACGCAATAGTACTCCCATGGGGTATCAATCTATACAAATTTACTTTAATACATATTCAAAACTGTAGACGGCGGCAATTGGTTAAAATAAAAAACAGGATTCATAAATCTGGAGTGAATGAGGTGAATGAGGTTCAGGGACCTACAGTGGGAGACAGGCATGATGTTATTATGTATGGTTTGTATTAATCTCGAAAATTTGAAAATTGACAATTTTTCATATTGACCTTATATTACCTTGGCAAAAATGTAATAACTACCATCTGTTGGCTTTGTCGAATACTATTCCAATCGCATCGCGGGTTTACTTGGTAGCTATTATTTATTGATAAGCGTTAAGAATCAAAATAAGCGTCCGATTAAATTGAGTTATAATAGCGACATTTCTTTGTATGAATTCTGTACTAGTATACTTCTATATACTATTTGTAGTACTTCTAAAAAATAGGCATCTTGGACATAATCTACAGTGTTCGCTTAATTATGACATCGACTTATCTAATTATCAATTTTAGTTTACGAAATAATACACTAACCTTTAACGAACTCCTGTCTCGCGACATCTTTTTTTTTATCCGCAGTCATAACAAATGTGAAAAGTGTATCGCTGTGCTGCGGCACTACCAACTGGTTAGGTACCGCTGTCCAATATAAGCAGATCTTTTCAGGCGCAGGCTGGTATACCGGGTCTTCAGATTCCTTAGTTTCGCCACACATACTCCAAGACTCACGATTTTCAATAATCTCAAATACGGGTGCTTCGAACGTTATGTCGTTGCTCTCAGGACCTTGCATAAGACTGATCGGTACCCAAATTTGTGGATCTGTCAAAGAATAAGAAAATTAAGTGCATGTATTGCATTAACTACTGTTAAGATACAGTAAACATGTTTCAGAATTACTTTTTTTTTAAATGTGACTAGTTCAAAAAAGCGAAGCGCCTTTTAAAAAAAGAATAGCAGAGTATTATTACAGCAGTTTCGCTGTGATGTTATTTAAAGTTGTGCACGTAAAAATTATTATTATTATCGTCAAAAATATATGATAATATTAATTTTCATATATAAACTTACCGGAATGTGGTTTCGGGGTCACTTGAATTTGATTGACAATTGCTCTCGTGTAATATCTATGGGCGTAAGTCCTCTGTACTATAACCGACTTGTCGCTGTCTACTCTTACTTTAAAAGCACCTTCCGACGTGTCTAAACTGTACAAAGGTCTAAACAAGTGGCGCGTTAAAGGTGAATCAAGTCTTATGTTGGCGTAGGCAGGGATTCTGGCGCGGTGGCTATCCCCTTTTAGTCCGTTGTACAAGCCATTCATGAAGACTGCGTCACTGAAGATGTTCGTAGCTATGTGTCCGTTGCCGATGGACGGCATGAGCCGATCGTCTATCGGAAGACTGTAAGAGAATACACCGAGAAGTTGTAAATATAAGTAATTTGTGTAACTTACTTACCTATCTAACGGAATAACAAATAAATTCGAGTTTATAGGTATCAAGTGGTCTTAAATTATCAAAAGAATATCGAGTTCTTAGGTTTTCGCGATTGTCACACATAGGAAATGAAACTATTTTTCTGGATTTAAATCGCGTATATTAATTTGTTTTTTTAAACAAACCAACGTTTCGGGCAATTTAAATCCGGAAAAATAGTTTCATTTACTTACCAAAAGAAATCACGTTAACAAACGGGCACTAATAAAAGCTTAGGAAAGTAAATTAAAAATGAGTTTATTCAAAACGTGAATATCATTGTGTTATTTATTAAGCTACCAATAACCTTTGTGTAAACAAAAATATGAACACAATCCATCGAGGATATAAAACCACAGCCGAATGAAATACTGAAAGTTTCGGAATTTTTTTTATTTTTACACCAAAAACTTATACCTATTATAAATTTCATAAACGTTGGTGCTGGTTAACCTATTGCGTCATTCATACGTAAATACTTTTCTGAGTAACAACATACTAAATCCTAAGATATTTCAATATTTACTTTTAATCAATCAATACAGAGTGTAATCGTTAAGTGTGCCCAGGCCATTATACCGTAAAGTTATGGGCATCAAAAACCTTTAAAGTAATATCGAAAGTACGTTGTGTAATGAGTAAATCAACATTAATAACTTTTTTTAAATAAAACTAAAAATGTCCAACAGTTTAACGTTCAACACTCCCATACATTGACTATGATATTCGTAGAGAGGCTTTAGTTTCGAACAACTGCTTTGTATAGAAATTTTTTATTCTTGTTCAATGTATTCAATAAGAAGATAGTTTTAATACTTTATTTCTACCAGTTTTGTTATTTGGAAATTTATTGTTACCTCTTAAGTAGGTACACAAAAGCCTCTTTACGAATGTCATAACTAAATGTATAGGATCGTTTAATAAATCAAGAGATAGATAAACATTTTATTCACTGATATAACACAAATACAGATTAAGCATAAAAGAAAAAACATAACGTGATTGTCATCGCAGTGTAAGGGCGCTGACTCAGCATATGCCAAAGTTTCCTAAGGAGCTGGTTTTCAGTCAGGCCCATCGAGAGGGATTAAGTTATTTGAAAGCAAAAATATAACGATTAAGCGTTATACATTGAGATAATAATACGCATATTAAGTGTAAATAGGTTATCTGTCAGTAGTTCGAAATGACATTTTCCAGAAATAACGTTTGCTCGAATTTTCATGGCGTCGAAAGTAATTTTCAGAGGAAAATGTTTTTTCTTTTAAACCTAACTTAACCTTACCGAACCTACTCGTGTTTTTGCGATTAACATCCAACATATCCTGAAAGAACAACGGTTTCGTTATAATTCGGTTCTCGGTGTAATGAAAATTGGAATGAACGTTATTTCGGAAAAAAAATTCGTTAAAAGTAAGTGATTGTAAATCGGTTTAAATGTTGTATGATGTATTTAGATATCTAATTATTAGATAGATATTATAATTATGTATTAGATATCTATCTATTTAACTGCCTCCTTGGCCGAACGGTTACCATGCCGGACTGCCACGCAGAGGTCCCAGGTTCGATTCCTGGGCCGGGCGAAATATTTGTATGACCTACATTTATTTCTCTCGTGAGTTTGGGTGTAATTTGTGGTTGTCTATGTGTGTGTCCATGGCACCCGCGACACAGGGTTTCCCTAGTGCGGGGCTATGTTGAGTGTGTGCGTTATTATTGTTATTATTATTAATATATACATATAATGAGAATAGATCAAAGCAACGACAAAATTCAATTCTAGACAGATTACGTAAAAGAATAACAACACACTGCACAGATTTTTGAAGAGGACTGCCAATCGCGATACAAGACAGCGTAGGTATTTAGTACCTATTGGTATACTAGATGTCGCGACGAGTGCCAAATATTTTGTAAATTAACTAGTTTTACATTGACAAGCTGCAACTTATCAAAGCTACTCTAATTTCTAGTGATAACAAACAAATCAACTAGATGGCGCTTATTGCACAGATTTTTATGGATAGTGCCGGCTATTGTTTTATTTTCTTTAAGATTAGCGCCATCTACTCATATTAGGAAGCGTTAATGTATGAATTCGTTTGTAGCACACAACGCCATCTACTCACACGCATATTTGTCAAAGTTCTGAAAATAATTTTAGCTCATGATCAAGGAAAAGACCTGACTTCTATTATTCAATATTAAAGAAGTATTAATTGATGTAGACGGTCATTTAAATATTATAAATTATTTACAGGCTATTGATCAGCGCCATCTAGGTATAGTATGCAATTATGACTTTAAATAAAATATTTAATAAAAAAAAATATTTTTTCAGAGTTGCGATCTGTAGTATGGAGATTATCAGGTCTCTTGACTTATTGGTTCGTAGTTATACATATTACAGTTAGCCTCTGTTCGCTGCATGTTTTATTTGTTTTTCGGAACTTTGATTATTTCCCTTGAAAAACTCGCGTTTTAGTATTGTTGATATTAACAAACAAGTTGTATTATTGGACAATGAACACTGGGCACTAATTGGGAAGGAAGTTTTGGAAATTACCAATGCGTACAGCCCAACGTGGCACAGCACGGCCAGGCGTTACAAAGTATTAGTCATCATCATAGTTATCTGAAATGCCGAACTAATCTGAAATATCTTCACACCCAATTTGTTGAATTTTATCTACACGACTGGAGCACTCAAAACATATTTAAAAAAATCAACTTTTTTGTCTATTGTATTCTTGTAACAGTTTTTTGTGATAGCTGGGGCCAGGTCGCAATTCTGTCTCACGTTTAAATCCATCTCCTCAAAAATTTTTATAATATAATGTAAGATTTGATTGCTTCGCATACATTTGCTTAAATATAATAATATTTTAACTACAGAACTTAATTTTTTTTTAAATTAATACTTAGTAAAGTAAGTTTTCGTCTCGAAATTAATAGTGATGGGGTCAACTTTTTGTATGAAAATTGTATAATGCCCCTAACAGTTACAAGAAGAACTCATCACTATTATCAACCCATTTATACGTCTCACTGCTGGGCGGGGGTTCCCTCTCAGGCGAAGGCTTAGATCATTATCCGCCACTCTGGGCCAATGCGGGTTGAAGACTTCATACGTTTTTCGAGACTTGGTGAACGTTCTTGGACATACAGGTTTCATTACGATGTTCCTTCACTAAAATTTTGTTTTCCTTCACGAAAGTTTCCTTCATTCGGTAAATTTTGATCCTACCACCAAACCTTTGGGCTACCACGGCTTAAAAAGAACTTAAAACCATAAATATATTATAATACTGGAAATCACCGTAAAGCGGCTAATTCCTCACATTTGCTTTCCATCAACACATCAGCCAATCGCAACTAAATCGACTAAATTTACCAAGTTCGATAATGCACCTTTAAGGCTTTTCGAATTGTCTCAACCTAGACTTTGTAAATATCGACTTCATATGTAGTCAAATTCTCTAGCTTTTAAACAAAAATAATAAACTTACTTGCGAGTAGAGAACACGCGAGCATCTTCACTCACGTCCACTGATTCGTCGACCTGCGCCTTTGCGACCATGTAATTGGTCGAAACCAAGGCCACGGCAATCGCCACCACCACCCGCAGACACAGCATGGCGGCAACTTGCTTATTCTTTGCCAAGAACTACTACAACCACGCTGTCAAATAACGTATTATTAGGTAGGCACTTCACTTAGCTGCGTGAAATCGGCTTGAGTCGGTATCACCACACTTGTCGCATTAAACCGGTCGGCTGTCTAAGTCACGAGAGATCACACATGCGATCGGTGCCATTCTGAAGTATTCGGGTGGGTTCAGCTGTCGCGCCTCAACGCAGAACTGACACTATCGGAACCATTAGAAACGAAACACAAAACAACGTCTTTTTCGTTTGAATTGCACGGACACACACTTTTTTCTGACAGACCGAACGCAATTATGCGTCAAAAAGTGTGGTGATGCCCTCACTCGTTAACAGAAACCTGAAGGTTGATTCTATCGTCTGAATGACTTTGAATTGTTTTATTACGAATTAAAACTGTTTTTCACTTTATATGGCGAAATTTTTTGTTTGATTTTATCGTTTTTGTTAAATTTCAGAATTTGTTTAGCAAGTTTTATTAAAGTTTGCGATTAATTTTGTTAAAGTTTAATTAAATATTTAGTAAATTGAAAGCAATGATGCGCGCGCTGGAGCATGTCACTGTGCCGTTCAGATCGCGAGACTTGTAGGAGTGTACCTAGCACATTGGTGTCTCTACATTTAATTCGTCTTTTACAAGCAAGAAGTAGCACTTAAATTTAAAATCTGTTTATTTCACAGGTACAGTCTTGATGAGATGACTTTACTGTATTATTATTATTTAAATACCTCTTCTTACCTGATGGAGTCTGTGTAGTTGTCCTCAGTTGATTCATAGTCGCCTATTTATATGAAAAAGTAAAAAAGATAAAAAATGATAAACAGTTTAAAAACGTACTCGAACCATGTTATTATCATCAACACTTGAGTTGCTGGCAGCTGCGGCCACATTCATGCTAAAAACAAATACAAGGTTACAAATTAAGACAGATATTACATACTACTGAAGTACGTAAGGAAGCACAAACTCTTTTTTGCTGTTATTGAATGATCAGCGACTTAATGAGTCTTGTGTGGTAACCCCCAATATAAGCAGTTTACGAGTTTACAGGCTAGCCTTTGACGCGGCGACTATCCTGGCGCGGTTTCCCCCACTGGACATCCTGGCGGAAAAGGACGCGCGTATTTACGCGCGCCTCCTCAGAGGCTGGAGCAGTACTCCCAAAGTTATGTTGAGCCAGCGGAAGTCAGTCACCAGGTTCTGTTTTTACACACATACTCACCGGGCATAGATGCTTCGGTGAGTATCCGAATCAGAGTCGACGAGGCAGTGCCACCATTGTGGGATTAATCAGGATTTTGCCCACCGTACGCTGGAGGAAAAAGGAGTGAGCAGGTTAATCTATTTAATTGACGAGTGCGCGACCTTTGTTACAGCATAATCGAATCTGTATTGTAATGAGGTCTTTTAAAGAAAAATAACTATGAACTATTATTAGGTATTATTTAAAAAAATCAACTCTTAATTACTTATACTTACCGACTTAGTAATTTATGGTTTATTATTTTGTCACAATTTCGCACTGTTCGACGTAGTTAAATTTTCTACTTTTTCAGTTTTCCTATGTATCAACAATGTATATCTCTGAATGCGTGGGAACACCAAATACTACACTTTCTCTTCTTCATACAATATGTAAGGCATTCTTACCTCTTTTCTTTTACCATAGATGTAATGTAACTTTTATGGACGCTGTTTGTTATGAATGGTTGACGGACTAACGACCTGATGGATGCTCATTGACGCCTGTGAATTCGTGTTCTTTTGTTGTCACTTGATGTGAACTTGACCAAGCAGGTGTAAGGCTTCGACCCTTGCCTTGTCTTATAAATGTATTTATATTGGTATAATTTATTATTATAATTTATTAATAAAAAAATTACTATGTTAGCACAACTATTAAATAGTATAATTGGTCTGTTTATTTTGCATTTATAATGGCAATTATTTTAACCTCTTATTTTTCTTATGGATAACCGTTATTTACACCGTAATGGAATGAAAGATCTGATCTGTACTGTACCGTACTTTTGTAACATTTATGAAATGTTCTAATCTTTTTGTTATTTTTATATTTTGAGAAAACTTAGCTTTTAACTACTTTCTTTATAATTTCGTTGTATTAACTTTTTCCGATTGAATATTCTACTATATGGACTTATGTTATGCTTTTTGATGCTCAATACAACAGTGGCATGTCGCCCTATCAACAGCTATTAGCAACTATTAAGCAGTAATGTGAGAATTACTGTGTTCCGGTTTTCAAGGGTAATGGTGCTGGTGAAATTGTAGCCAGATGGGACTTTTCAACTTATGTCTGTGGGTGATGGGTGCAGCGGCAAAGCCCCTAAGATCTTTGCAATTTAAACCTCTGAGTGGCACTACAACTGCTATGGACAGGCGTATCGCTTACCACCTGGCGCACGACTTGTTCGACCCGTCACTTATTATAATAGAAAAAAATAATTAAAAAGTGTACTTTGCAATTGTATTTTCAGAACTAATTTGTCTTTGCATAATCCTTAGTTTTATACTATACGCGCTACCTTACTGTTAACTCAGTCCTTTATTCTTTCATAAACGAACAAATACGACTATTCATAAGAACTTTATATATACATATAGATAGAATAGGCATAAGTAATTTATAAGGTTTATGTATAATCTCCTCGCTTTCCTATAACTTTTTTAAATATTCACGGAATACTTTCTATTCACTTCGTACTTGCATCACTTCTTTCATCTTTATCCTCGGGATTTGAACACTTCTATGCAGGGCTATTTTTAGAATACTCAGAACCTCGTAGGACTATAATTACTAATATCATTACAACAGTTTTTGACTCCTTTGATTCTTTCCTCTTCTCCGCGAAGAATTTTATCGGGTTTATCTATAATAACCTTAATTATAAAATATACGCTTAATGAACAGCAAACTTTTACGCGTTATTCTCATTTTTTTTTTCATTCGAGACAAGCAAATATCATTTAGTTCAATGGCTTTAAAAAACTGGGACAAATATTAGCTGCCTCTACACCCTTTTTGTTTGATTTACAGGTTTTTCCTGTGTAAACTAACATTTAACTTACACCACATTTACTTCAAACAAATATTCTACATCCTACATATAGGGAGAATAAAAATGAAATTAATAATGTTCTTAAATTAGTTTTATTTCATATTTCAAATAAAATCTTTATCAAGTACTGGAAATGTTTACTTTGAAGATAAGGCCCTCGCGGGCAGCAACCAGGAAGGCAGAGGTGTCATACTTTTCTCTTAGAGACAAAATAAGACACTTGAGTAACGAAATCACCTATAAACGACAAACAGATAAAATTGTCAAGAGTACTACATAAGTTTGCGTTTTCTAGAGCCTATCAATCAAAGAGATATTTGTATCTACACTACAACATTCCCCTTATTCTTAGATGATCCTGTGCTTCTCAACTTGAATGGTTCCATAAATGTTCTTAAAGTTTGTGAAGTTAACCACTTGGTCGATATCTTTTGTATTCATATCTACGACATGGGATTGACCCGTCTGCAAAACAACTATAGTATTAAAAATATATTAAATTTTCTGAAACAAATAACAAAATTTGTAGTAATTGCGGCATCATTGAAGACGTTTACCAAATTTTGATGGAATGTGGAAGCAGTTGGGCAGTGTGGCCAGCATACGATTGACTGGGTAGTGTAATAGTGTATTGGGCGTTACTTCGTAGAAAGAAACTATGATACTGTGCAAAGTATATTTAAGTAGGTAGTCTGAATCTACGTTAGATGTATAAATTAAGCAGCAATGCCGAGCGACATTACCATCTTCCTATACGGTAAAGTTCCTTAAATTTAGATTAAAAAAAGTGTTGCTATATTATTATGGCCCGTCGAAACTCATATAATGTAAGTGTGCAAAACTATCTTCGTTTAGAGAAAGATTTGCGGTCGCATATAATTTTTTTTTCTTCATGGAGTTTAGCGAGGTTCTGTTTGTTAGACCTTAATGTAGGATATTTTTGCTGCCTTCTGGAATTCCACATTTAGGGTCTCAAAACCTTCGGCAAAAGGCCACCACGGCTTCTCGCCAGTAGAGGCCTAAATCGTTAAATTCTCCTTTTTTTTCTACATGACAGCCTCCACTCCACCTGATGTTAAATAGAAAGTGGAATCCAAACGTGAAGGTACCTAGTGCAGTGTTGATACAATCTCTGCCTTAGCCACCTCCACCCTGCATGACCACAAGATGCCTCTTCACGTCTTGTTTCAAGGACCGCATATCGTAAGAAGGTGGGAATACGTGCTCTGGAAGGGAGTTCCGTTTGCCGACTGCGTGAACCAAACCAAACCTTTTACTTCGCGATGGAATATGGCAAGTGGTAAAACAGTACGCGTGTTTCGGAGCAGGAACGGGGAGGGAGGGATAAGGTTGAATATTTCTTCAAAGCACTCGCCATGACATTCGATAAAAGACGCTAAGCGATCCAACATTTCTACGCAGTTGCAGAGCTTCAAGGTGGGATGAGACCTCTTCATCGCCGACAATTCGCAAGGAGTGACGCTGCAATCTGTCCAAGGCATTGAGTAGATACTTGGCGGAGCCGTCGCAGAGGTGCGAAAAATACTCAACGCAAGACCCGACCTGTGTTTTGACAGCAGGCATAACTGGTCAGGCGTGAAGATACAATACACCTTGTTCAGGACTCCGAGATTTCGTGAAACTATTTTAATCACCGTTTTCATGTAGCTTCTTTGATGATCTCCATACCGAGAAAGGTGATACTGCTTTGATGCGTCAATAAATAAAACATATTTCATAATTTATCATGTGATAACAATTTTAGCTATTAAAAGGAAATATCAACGAAGAATTAAACATTATCTACAATCAAAGTTATTTTAAAACATTTGCATGTTATTTTTAAAATGTCCATTATCTACAGCGTTTCGTAACATACCAACATTTGTACCATCGTTGCATTGGCAAAGTATCCTCTCAGGATCTCTTGAAGTTTTTCTGTGATAATCGCGTCATTGGTATTTCAACCACTTGGATTCACCTTTCTAGGTGAGGTAACTATTGATAATTCGAATTTCTTTTAAAAAAGACATTACGTGTTGACATTATGTATTATGTGAGCTTTTAGCAGCCGTAAGAAGTGCTCTTCGTAAAGCTCGTCCAGGGAAGTACTACCACCTTACTTATTTCATGAAAAACAGTAATGTGAGCATTACTGCGTTCCGGCTTAGAAGGGTAAGGGTGCTGGTGAAATTACAGGCGCATGGGACTTGTCAACTTATGTCTCCGACGAACACAATGACAGTACCTTTCAGATCTTTACAATTTTAAGCTCTGAGCGGTATTAAACTCTTATTGACAGATGTGTCATTTACCACCAGGCGCACGGCTTGTTCGTCTCATTGCCTACTTGATATCATAAGAAAGGAACTTGAATTTATTGTGACAGAGAAGAAGTCGGATCATTTTGCAACAAAGAACGACGTACTTAGGCTCTTTTAAATCTGGGTTGTTGTACTTATTTTGTGAATTTGCCGTGTGATTAACACTAACACATGGAAGCAACAAGACAATCATGTTGATTCCGTCAATAAGTGTGGTGCCGTATCTTGAGCCATGTGGTTGTTATCGTGGTTACCAACTTGAAAATTATTTTGAATTGTACTACGCTTAAACACGTAGACGATGCAATCGTAATTATCGACGCAAATGGTTCGCTTATTTATGCTCACACGTGTGTACGCTCACTATCCAATTATTTCTTTTGTTCACTGGCTTCTAAGTCAAGAACTTGTCAGCAATCAACATCAGTGATCACACATGTTAAATGGCACTTGAGCTTCAAACTTCGAGCGTCACCGTATAGGTACTTCAGTCGGTTACCTATCTACCTATATATATATGTAAAAAGTCTACTGAGTTCGAAATGACTTTTTACAGAAATAACGTTTGCTCGAATTTTCATATCTCCGAAAGTAATTTTGAGAGGAAAATGTTTTTTCTTTTAAGCCTAACTTAACCGAACCTCCAACATATACAGAAAGAACAACGGTTTCGTTATAATTCGGTTCTCGGTGTAATGAAAATTCGAACAAACGTTATTTCGGAAAAAAAATCGAGTTTGTGAAAAGTTACCACTTCAGTCATCATCACCATTAAAATATCATCTTTCGCTCTAAATTCGTCCAGTCATCTCTTTAATCATGTAATAAAATTTTTAATTAATACGTCTTCGCCAGTTTCTTTTTATGTGATATCAAGTGACGGAAACAAACAAGTCGTGCGCCTGGTAGTAAGCGACACCTGTCCATAACAGTTGCAGTGCCACTCAGAGCTTTATCCAAATCGCAAAGATCCAAAGGGCACGTCACTATCACTGCGCCCGTCAATCTGAGTTATGAATTGACTAAATCCATGTAACTCTAATTTCACCAGCGCCCTTACCCTTCAAAACCGGAACGCAATAATGTTCACATTACTGCTTGGCGGCAGAAACAGGTAAGGTGGCAGTACTTCCCTGGAAGAACTCTTTAACAAGGAGCTCTATTGCTACAAAAAAATCTGCTTGATAAAGGTTCATTAGGTTTTTTGCTGTCATCAAATACTGCCTTGTCGATTTCGAAGAGCCAATTGACTGTGCCAATTCTTAGCCAGTGCCAGAAAGGCTAATGAACCTTTATTTTCTCAACAACGTCAGAGTTACGATAGTTATTAAGCTGGCGATAAAAAATTGATGGAGGCAGCAAGTATTTGCCTACTTTTTCGTTATATTCCCACGAACTTCCACGGAAATGACTCAGCTCTAATAAAAATTGTTGTATTGCAATATTGTGCTTATATTTGTGATTCATATAAACGCAATACGTGTAGATACATATACTTTGAGTCTTATTTGTTTTGCATGAAATATTATTAAATTGCGTTTAATTTCTTCTTCTACGAATAGTGCCACTTCATATGGGTCACAATCGCGAAAATTTAGATTTTCGCACTAGGCACTCAATATGGTTTTTGTTAAAGCAACTCAATCCGAATTACGTCCGTTAAATAAAAGACGTTTTCTACGAAAATGTTTATTTTTATTTTACATATAATTTACACATACCTAAAAGGTGTTTAAACTCTATATACACATGTAAAAAATAAGAATACATTGATAAAAAAAATCACAATACATTTGAGATTTCATTTCATTTACGTTAATATAAAATACAAAGTAAATAATAAAGAACAGAGAGAAAAAGGTCATTCATAGATTAATGATTTTTAGGATACATTAAATACAATGTTGTAAATAGCATAGCTACGAGGGTAGTATACCTGAACAAAATTAATTTTTAATAGGGTGGCCATGTTTTTCCATTTACAAAGGCCAACATTTTTCGTATCTCCTAGGATTTTTCGATATTGAAGGATTTATAATTTCTTGTAACTTTGAGGTACAATTAATATTAACCATAATATTGGAAGTTGTTAAGCTCTAGATAGTTATATATCAAAGTCCCACGTTGACACTGAGCCAGTTAGTATATTACAATAATAGTACACCGTAAATTGGGAATGTCGTGACGTCATTACGTAGACGGCTTTTGTTTCTACAGGCATCTACGAATACTATTAAAAGCATTGGCAAAAAATGATACCTGTTACCGTACCAAACGTATAAACGGATACCTGCACTGAAATTACAAATTGAGTCCGTATATTCCCATGTCTATATATATTTCACACTCTACAGTTTAAGATTTTCATTCGCGTTCCCCTCTCCTGTAAAAATTGTAATTTTCAGATTATATAGTGTACGTAGATGCCGCCGCTTTATTCCGTGTACAGATGGACTGAATCAAATTACATAATTGAACAAGTAAATATCTAATGCAAAGGTGTTTATGAGTATATATTTTATTTACATGTAGAAATGTAGCAGAGACGTAAGTTTTCCAGGAATTTCAAGGCTAAGTATATATCTACTTACATTGCTATTCTTATACACACATATACTGTACAACTGCTTTTTTATTATCTCTCGGTAATCTTCGGCTGTCGTCGGATTTCTATCAGCTGCCCTTTGCACTTGGTTTGGTGCCGACTGAACGCATTCCATTGACATGGAAGTGTATAGAGCAGCTACTATTTTTTATTTTGTTTATGTTTTTGTTAACGTGATTGGTTCAGTGTTGATCCGTCCATGGACAGTAACAGCGTTTATCGTAAAATATTAGAATGATATTATATGACAATACGGGGTACCTCGTTTCGCTGTATGGATCTCGTAAAACTAACTACAGGATTTACACTGCGATTTCCAAGGGCTTTCCCTGTGATTGCCGCCTACTGCTTTTTTTATAGAGAAGTATAAACAAAATTTAATGATTTATATACATTAAACATTTCACATTTAATCAATATATATAATAATGTTATTATAGAAAGGAAATTAGTTTTACAGGTCTATATAGTTCACATGGAAATCAAAATATATAACAATAAGTGACGTAATATTACGTAAACACGTTTTGCTGAAGACTCTCGAATCCAGCCGAATCAAAGAAATTTTTCTTAGTTCTATCTTTGTATTTATAAATATAACAAACTATTTATAAATACAAAGATATATATAACAACGAAAATTGACGAGAGATATTAAGAAAGTAGTGGTACGGTATAATACATGATTGCATTCACAGCGTTCAAATTTCAAATATTTTGTTATGTTAACATAATCCAACACGTTTATAGGCAAAGAAGGCGTGTAGTGTTAACTATGTTGCGAGTGCTAATGTACTTTTCAAGCTATTTATTAAATAGAAACAACAATAACCATACACACAAGGCTCAATATCTAAAAACTACACGTCCATAAAGCTATTTCCCCGATCAGAATGGCATAACTACATTCAATATTGATTACACTAACACTAAGTACCATTACGCCAAATGCACAATATACAGAAATTTGTAGTATAATCTATTAGATATAAATACATGACAAATATATAAAAAGGTCTTGTCAATTCTCTACAATAAGCGTCACCAGTTGGATTATAATCTATCCTTACCATCCCTCAAATCAAAAATAGGGACCTAGAAGTGTGATTATGGATTTTTTAATTTTGATATTTCAATGGAAATGGTCCCAAAAACCTACAGTGAGAAATGCTAGGCCTCTGATATAATTTTGTAAAAGTGCAAACACATTTTGCTTGATTTTATTTTGGTAATATTTGGCATCGCCGAGTTAACAGTTGGCCTTTTAACTTTTCATAATAAACTCGTCGTTTCGAAGATATTTCTAGGTGAAGGACGGTACAATTACTGTGGGTCCTTCGTATATTCCCCTTGTCTAGCCTTATTTACGACCTATAGAGCCGTCCCTGCCTATTTCAATCAGTCTAATACACCCAGAAGATTCCCTCAAGTTGCTATTTTTGAGCATGAAGTATTTAAAACAGATAAGGGCAAACGTTTTTTATAATTAACTAACTCCAGAATAATTAATCAGTTTTTTTATAATCTAAATATTGAAAAGGTTTGATTTAGTCTATTTGAAGGTACCACTATCTACTTATTCTAAAGAAATGGCATTTTATTATTTAGAAAATAATTTCATATTTTTAAATAACATTTGGTCAGGAATATCAAGACTCTCCAATTTAATCGGAAACACTAAAATTAATAAGCGTATTTTTCATATGGGTTAAAGTTACACTAATATTAAGCTAGTACATTGATTAATTTACATAAAGGTATATACTATTAATGTATTACACATAAGTAGGTAATCAATTGTCTACAATTATAATATAGGTAATTGTTGATGAGGGGTGCACAAACGTTTACGGAGTATATAGGTACTAGGTAATTTCTTAATAGTGGGTACATATATTAACACATAATAATTATATTGGCCGATTTTATAGTTTCGCTTGAGCCTCTCGCAGATGGGAAACAAGCGGGTGCAATTGTAGAGTTATTGAGCACCTGTCGTGCTAATACTCTATTAGGTGTAATATTCCATGCAATTTAGACACTGCGCGGATCGTAGGATACTCTTAGAGAAGGAGAGCGATACTTTCTGGAGTCATCTATAGGCATTGGAGTAGGTATCAACCGATAATTACTATTAACAACCCCTATGGAACCCGCGCACTACCAAAGAAAAATCTAAAATTGTTGGTCGCTGCTGTCTGAAACCGTTTCTCAATAGCATATTTTAGCAAGCGGTGGCCTTGTTCAAACCATGAAACACATAGAGAACGGGTTCGGGTCGGGTGCGTGTCGGGTCGGGAGTACGGCGGGTGTAGTTCCGTGTATTTAAATGAACGACAACACACCACGCTCGAGCGCGAGACGTTCGCAAATCGGGTCCCGCACCCGTCCGTATAAATACATAGTATTACACCCGCCATGCACGCACGACCCGACACGCATCCGAACCGCACCCACTGTCAGTGTGTTTCACGCTTTGATGTAGAGTTGTATTTATTTCAGCAGTCGGCTGTTCGTGTAGTTATATACCATAACCTATGTTAATGAAAAAAACATAGCGTAGAGCCCCTGTCAAAACTGTAGATGGAAATGTACCAACAGTTCGCGGGGTTTTTGTCGGGGCACATAATGGCTGGTTTAAATACTCATTAAACGACTCCACTGTTATAAAGCATTTAGATGTTACCTAATATAACATTATGACTTTATAATACATAGGTTATTTTAACTTTTTGTGTCGTATCAGATGGTTATTATACCTATTTGATATTTGAAACCAGCAGCGCCGCCATCACCTCCTCGGATACAACAAGAAATTAGCATGGAATACATTTAACTACTTAATGAAATGTACATTTTGGAGTTACACTGATTTTCTGCTACTTATTTCTTAGGTTAAATTATATTCATTTGCATAAATTGGAGTACACGCGCAAACATCAACTTGAAAAATCGATGATTAAAATAAATCATCCGGTACATTAAAGAGGCGCACATTAGGCGACACGATGAAGAATATTGGCTCTAGAAAAGTCTACCAGCAGTGTATCAGTTGTTTCGTTCAACACAAAATACATATACGTTCTATTGTTATAAGTACAGCTACATATGTATGTTCATGTTTAATGGTGTGAAAAACCAGAATTACTCCAAAACGCCCTTATAACTAGTGGCGTCACACCGCTCTGCGGCCGCCGTAACGAATTTGGCTCACTATGGTGTCTTCCAAATAGAGAATTATACATCAGGCTTTATACGCGTTGTGCTTAAAGTTCACTTTGTGCGTCACACACAACTCCAGCAACGTCCAAGCGTTCACATCAATTTTATTTGGGACTATTAAGTTTAAAAGGTACATACTTTTGCAGTTTTTTTCTACGTCTATGTAGTTTTAGAAGGTTGCATTTCAATTAGAAAGCTAGTGTCTTTTTAAACGAGCTTGATTTTTCAAAATCAGGTTATATGATGGAAAATACTATCTTTGATATTTGCATAATGGTGTAGGAGAGGTAAGTGTCACTATTTTTTTACTATGTGACTGTGCGCGCAATTTCTCAATGCAATATAAAATTAAAATCAAGTGAGGACCTTTAGGAATCGCTAAATTCAAAGCTATTAGACAAACGCGAACATCAAGTGATTTACGTGAACATTATAAAAAAATACAGCACAAATAAAATGAGGAAACGGATATAAAACATGATCCTCCTGTCTGAATTGGCGGGAAAAAAGATGGGATATTACCTATTTAGCGATCCTTTGCTAGGCGCAATGGTCATGAAATTTTACGCCTCCCCAAAGGTCTTTTTCAGCTTAACAGTCCCAGACCTTAAACGAATTAATTCTTGTTCAACAGCGACTGGAACATGTTGTAACAACTACTCTTAACGCTATTTACAAATGTGGCTAAATATTATTCTTCTGGCGGAGGTGCGACAGCGGCGCTCGCGCTCTCTTCCTCAAGCTTGGCTCGGGCCTCTGCATCTGGAAAAATTCAACGGAAACATAAACCTACCACTACCTCTTAAAACAATATTACTTTAACCTTACATTGACTTTTCGTACCATGACACGCTTAAAGTAAGCTTATTATAATGTTAAAACTATGATGTTTTATTGGCAGCTTTGCGACTATTCATTCACTCAGTTCGTACTATGACGCGACTTTAACATTAAAGTAATATTGTTCTTATGTCAAATTTAGCAATCTTAAAATAGTTACTCGGGCGCAGTGGAAACAATATTATTTTCGAATTTATTGTCTAAATATTGATTTGTAATGATTAAAAGTTAAGTTGAACTTATTTGTTTACATAAATCTCTTCAATATTTTGTTTATTTTTTTATTTAATAGAACATAGGAAATCATTTCTCGTTAAATAAAAATACGCGATGTTTATTTCGTAAAATTATGACAGCGACATCTATATACTCCTTGGCGACACTAACAGTTGACACTAGACTATAATTCCGAATTCACAACGTGACTATCAAGACATTGTTTTATTTATTTTTCTTCATGAAAATGCGGAAAAATAATTGAAAACAACGCAGTTTTAATAGATTTTATTATTATATACTTTTCTTTTTTTAGCAGTCCAAATTCTTCGAATGTAAATAACATTAAGTACTTAAACATTATACTACGATAATACGATTCGGAACATCAAGAAAGAAAGAGATGGCTTCATATAGGTCATACAGCGTTATTTCTTTCCTATTACATTACTTGGTTGACAGGTTTGTCATGGTACCAATATGAGTAATATTAATAATAAGCTTACTTTAAGCTTACATTGAAATAAGATTGTTTTTGAAAAGGTTATGGTAGGCCTGTAATATTTTCCAAATGCACATTAGACGTTTTATCTTTTCAGCGTACATACGTTGTAAGTTCTTCTTCAATGACTAACCGAAAAGAATTGTTCATTAATATTAATCCATACATATGAATATCCATACACGCTTGGCTACTTGGACTCTAATGCTGACATTACTGCTTGGCGGTAGAAATAGGTAAGGCGGCAGCACTTCCCTGGACGAAATCATTCACAGGGAGCTCTACTACTACTAAAACATATGAGCATCGTGAAGCCGCGCCGTTGCGTAAAACCGGCGTCAAGAATAAGAGATCCAATTGCCGACAGCAGGCGTTATATACGAATTACGAACATTATGTATGCAATGTCTACAATACGAGGATGGGACTATTCTCTGGCGATGTTTTTGAAAGCCATTGGAAGCAGACAATTCTGGACCATACGTCCATTGCAGTATATTAGTACAATCTATAGAAGTCTATCCGATGGTGAACGGGGGTTCATAAAGTTTTAATTACCTTTAGCAGCTTGCTCTTTCCATATCTTCTTATTGTCACTGAGGCACGTTACCCACGGCTTTCTAATCTTGAACTTCTGGCTGGTTTCGTGCACTGAAATAAAAAAAACGAATTTTGATAAAAATATCATTATTTCCTTGGTTAGAATTTACTATATAAGAAATGAAATTCCCTTGCAATATGTACGCTGTAGTTGTTTAATACTGGCGATGTAATAATTACATTTAAGTAGTGTAATTCATGTTCAGAAGTGTTTTTTATTAAAAATAGTAATAATATTGATTTTATTGAATATCACGAGTTAATTATTAGACTTGATTTAATCACTGTAAAATTTTCAAATTTTCAGCTGTTTCCGCTTTGCCACAAATTGGTTTTTTGTTCAATTTCGATTTTTTTCAATAAAAGTTGAGTATGACTGAGGTAAATTGATGTTAAAAGCTGTTAATTTATCATTTATCCTTCAAATTTTTTTTTCCTATAAATGTGCCGATGCCGAGCCGAAATATGGTGTGTGTATTTATATATCTAAAAGAACTAAGATGTTAACTTAGAAAACTGTTATGCAGTATATACAATATATTAGGGGTTAAAGTATGAAATTGCCGTTTTATTGCAATAGGTTCTTTGAATTTTCATAGAATCTTCATGGTTTGAGGTTTTCGAATGAAACTTTTTTCAAATGGTTCCTGTGATTTCTTTTTTTTTTAAATTTGAAACGTTTGAATATCGACTTTCAATTGTTTTTGTTATTCAATTTAGACAAGAAAGATGGATACTGCGAAAATTCGAGTGATTTTTGAATACGAGTTCCGACGCGGAACTAACGCGGCAGAAACAGCCCGCAATATCAATGCTGCGTTTGGAGAGGGGTCTACTAATGAACGCACCGTGCGATTTTGGTTTAAACGCTTTCGTGATGGAAATTTCGACTTAAAGAACGAGCCACGAGGAAGACCGCCCACACAGGTGAATAACGATGAATTAAGAGAGATAGTGGAAGCCGATCCTAGTCAAACTACCCAGGAATTAGCGGCATGGTTTAACGTTACCTTACCCACAATATTGACTCACTTGCGTCAAATCAATAAAATAAAAAAATACGAAAAATGGGTGCCTCATGATTTGACTGATCTGCAGAAAGAAACGCGTGTTGAAACTTGTGTTGCCTCGTTGAACCGGTACAGAAATGAAGGAATATTGGATCGAATTGTAACATGTGATGAAAAGTGGATTCTTTATGATAACCGGAAAAGAAAAATGCAATGGCTGACCCCAGGTCAAATGCCACAACAGTGTCCTAAAGCAAAACTTACCAATAAAAAGGTAATGGTAACTGTTTGGTGGTCTCAGCATGGTGTTATTCACTATAGTTTTCTCCGATCTGGTCAAGCAATAACGGCAGATGTCTATTGTGCCGAACTCCGAACCATGTTGACAAAACTAGCAATAAAACAGCCCCGACTCATGAATCGATCTTCACCATTATTGCTCCACGACAACGCGAGACCTCACACAGCACGAGAAACCATTTTGACCCTTCAGGAACTGCAGTTAGAAACCATTCGTCATCCTCCGTATTCACCAGACCTTGCTCCAACGGACTACCATTTTTTTCGTGATTTGGACAATTATCTACGTGACAAGAAGTTTTCTTCCCAGGAGGCAGTACAAAATGCTTTCACACAGTTTGTGCAGTCTAGATCGTCGGAGTTCTATCGCAAAGGCATTAATAACCTTCCCATTAGATGGCAGCAATGTATAGATAATAATGGCAACTATTTTGATTAAATAAATTTGTTAAAAATTTAAAAAATAAACAATTTAGATTTTCAGCACAAATCGGCAATTTCATACTTTAACCCCTATTATATATATATATATATATATATATATATATATCGTAATACCTTCTCTTTCCTCACTAATAGCTTCCTGGTTTGTCGACGCGTTGTTCTTCGTGCTCGTATGCAAGGGTCCGAGGATGTACTCCAGCATGTCAGCACAGACGGCCATACTTGGTTCCACTATGAATTCTATGAAACCGATCTGCGATTCTGCCACAAGGGTGTTGTTTCTGTCGCATAGAGGACTGAAAGGAAGCCCCAAGTCGCGTTCTTTATCTCCTTGCAGGAAGAATTCGTCGAGTAAGCTCATTGTCCATCGGTGGTGTAGATCCCATCTCTGAAATAAGGTAACAAAAGTGTCCTGAGTTTTTCTTAAGATATCGTTCATTATAGTTGGAGGAAATGTACATGCAAAAATTTGGATTACATTTTAAATATTTCATGTATTAGTTGCAAATTTTGTAGATACATTGGCAGCACGTTTATTTCATTTTTAAATAGATTGAATAATTGAACGATGTCCCTTTAAGATACTATGTTATTTAATAGGAATTAATCCTTACAAAAGTGTCCTTTCCGATCTATATCATAAAAACAGGACATTTTTTTTCACGTTTAGTCGGTTCGATTCCCAGATGAGTTAAGCAACTTTTTTATAAATCTTTGAATGCAGTGTTACTTACTTATAGAAATAAAAGAATAACGCCATGAAGCAAAATGTCTTATCTTAACATTTGAAGTACTTTCCCCTCCGTGTTATAAATGTGGTACATCCCTGTATAGACTAATTGTTACATTTATCAGGGTGCGGTTATTTGCACTGATACATTTAGTACTGGGCGGTTTCAATCCGTTTTGTCTGGCCGAACAAGTAGTGCTGCGAAGATTTTGTATACGTGTTTAGTTAGGTGGTGTCTCTTTGGATTCTATTCAGTGTCTTTTGATGTATTGTCAATGATCTTACATACTTACGTATTGTTTTTCTAACGGGGTTGACATTTTCAATAATGACCAAATAAAATTAAGTAAATTGTTGTGTGCTCACCTTAGCAGGGTGTGAAATATCACAACAGTGTAGCACAAGAGACGTAGCCTTCGATTTGTCAATGGAGGGCTCGGCAAGGGACAGCAGAGAACGCATGTTCTTCAGCTGCTGGAAGTGGAAAGACATGTCCGTGGCCAGCACCATGTCGATGACAAGTGTACGGAACTCGCGGAACTCGTCTCTAGAGAGATTCTGTAGGATGTTGCATTCTTCGTCGCGGATCAGCCTGGAATGGTAAAAGGGTAAGTGAACGATGGTGCAGGTGGAGGTAGTCTTGATTGAGCTATTGGTTTTGGTCTCTATATAATATCTGTAGGGTAAAGTTCGTACACGTTTGAACGTTTTCTTGGGGTTTCTTTAAGTAAGTTTTACACCCTGGTAAAGTCGCGCTAGTATTTATTATACATTGACTTAAATATTGGTGTTCATGATGTCAACATAATAAATTATTGTTTATATTC
This sequence comes from Hyposmocoma kahamanoa, assembly GCF_003589595.1. Lineage (NCBI taxonomy): Eukaryota > Metazoa > Arthropoda > Insecta > Lepidoptera > Cosmopterigidae > Hyposmocoma > Hyposmocoma kahamanoa. The sequence goes on from NW_020653713.1 coordinate 772,356, forward strand.
CATAATATACCAAGAGTATAACCATAGATCGATATATGTAGTTTTGGTTGGACACCGCTAGATGACATTGAGTCGTTTTTAACCGACTTCAAAAAAGGAGGAGGTTCTCAATTCGACTGTATGTTTTTTTGTATGTATGTTACGCGATAACTCCGGTATTTGTGAACCGATTTTCATGATTCTTGTTTGTTGGAAAGGGGGTACTACCATAGTGGTCCCATTTCATTTTGAAGAAAATCATCCACCTCTAAGGGTGGCTGTTCACGCATGAAGTTTCATTTTTATAAATAGCGCCTAAATTTTGCTTGAGGAGCAATTATTTTAATGGTTGATTTTGCTATTTCTCCAATTCAAGGCGTTTTTTTCTCAATATACTTTGAATAGTGAGAACCGAATTTTACTATCTCCAGTGTCAAGTCCTGTATAGTGGCGAATTTAAGGATATTTCAATAAAACTTAGCAAATAGACGTAATTCCACGTACTTTTGAGGTCGGTTTTTTTAGTACTCTGTACTGATGTATTTTCTAAAACGCGTTATCAAAGACTTAAAAACCTCCGATACAGAACAGAATTCTCCAAAAGTCATTGTAAATCAACTACGCGTCGAGACTAATTCTATACGATTCAACACGATTGTTCTGCTGTAAGTAATGGAGGAGTTGGGTAGTCTGCAGACTGCTGGTTGCAGCATCCGATCAATGTTGCCCTATTATTTTTATGTCACTAGTTTGTGGAAGTAACGTAAATATTGTATTTTTTTATTATTGAATGTCAAGATGTTTGACCACCATGATATTCCATTATTTTGAAATTACTGCATTGGTTTGGTTATAGTATTATACAATATAATATAACAATATAAAAAGATCGGACACTTAGAAAACCGAACCAACGTCTTCCAGAAAACCGTGTCAGACGCTATACCATCTAAGCCACGGAACGAACTAGTGAATCTTACGAATTTTTCTATATATTTGTGGTTTGTGTTGGTTTTTCTTAGCGTTCGACAAAATAAATATTCTTTTTATGATTGATATCCCTACGCTAGCTGGGAAATGGCGTTATGGTCAATAAACAGCTGAACAGATATTCATAAAACAGCTAAGAACCATCCCAACAAGTTAGCCTCCAAATAAAATATTTTTCTTAATAGCCGCTTCGAGATCAATCCATCCGTTTGGGAGCCGTGTATCTACATATATACACAGACAAATGCTTCATATTTATTCGTCATCGTTTTGCGTCACGGGTTGAAAATTGCAGGTATTGAACATATTCGTACCAGGGGGTCTACTCTTGATCTCCGTCTTGACATCCGTCTGAAACAATTTCTGCCAAATAAGCAATGCTTGACCAATGAAAAGACGCTTGATGCGAATGAAGCTTCATACTGGATAGTTGTCTTTTAATTTTGTCGAATATTTCTTATTTGGCAGTAATTGTTTCGGATGGATGTAGGATGGATATCGAGAGTAGACCCCCAGTTCCGAGTTGCACCATTCGTATCAGTAGAGTCCGAGAAAATGTCACAGAGATCATGTTATCTCTAGATGTGGTACCTGTGCAAGCGACATTCGAAATGGGGCCAAGATTTCTAGATTTGTATCGTCTCGGATTTGGAACATGAATACGAATCGGACGTAGTGCGCAAATGCTCTAACTGTCAAGTGACCAATATATGAACTATGTCCGGTGGCGCAGTCAAGGTGGGATCAGTAAGAAAACGAACTTTGCCATTGGAAAAACATATTGCTTAATTTGGATATTTTTGGTAACCTATACGGCGAATGTACTAACATACATATGACCTTTATTTTACCAATTATTATTCTCGAGAGTTCTGATTTACATTATTTTTATGTGAAGCGTTTTTTCAGCTCCTCCACTCGCGTCACCGTCTTCATACATGCCAGTACGTTCTTAGTACTTTTAACCTGATCTTTTTTAAGGGCATGCCCAATTTTTTCGAAATATTTGCGTCGAATTCTACCTCTCTCCACGTTTCTATTCATATTCGCTTTATGAACGTGTGCCGTCAATCAATTAACATCCATCCTATCTATATGATCAAATCATCGACGCATTCCCTTTTCTATTTTAAAAAATATATCCTCTCTATAGATACGAACATTATACAGTGTCAGTCTAGCAATGCAATATGGCGCAATATTGTGATCGAGTGGCCATAGATTTCAAAATGTCATGTCAGTCCTTGGAACCGTCTCGTTGCAGTGAAAATGGCAGCCAATAAATTGCAGCTGGGGCGTAAAGTGGCTGGAGATATTTTTAATTTTATATCAGCTTAGTTTATGAAGATCTAAAGGTATACTATGAAGTTAGCGTAGAAAACACTTAACTACTGTTTAATATAATTTAATTTTAAACATCATAACACCGTGAAACACGAACTTTGTTTCTGGGTTATTAATGTCCTTTTCTAATTGGTTCTAACTTAAAAACATAAAAAAAAACTTTATTTCCCTGCAAAAATTTTGCTTTTGTTGTCAGGACAACGAAAAGTTGAAAGTTGCGTTCCATTAAAGAAAAGTACAAATTTTTGGGTTTCTCTTTCTTTAAAGACAAAAAGAGAACATTATATACTTCAAATCATTATATACCTCTATAACTTGAGGACAAAGAACATCGAAATGTTGTCAATTCCCGTTAGTTCTGACTGAAAACCAGCGCCTTAAGGAACTTAGGCATATGCGGAGTCAGCGCCATTTCACTGCTATGACAAAAAATGTTTTATTTTGTATTTATGTTGTATTCAATCTGTTTTCGTGTCGTACTAGTGAATAAAGTGTTTATCTATCTATTTATCTAAAAATGGGATAAGCGACAATTGTGATCGTATTGAGTTATATATACCGTTGGAATCTGCTAATGTTTCTGAATCGAACGATATATATACATATAACTCAACATGACCCAAAAGTGTCGCTTATCCCTTTTCGCCTTTCAAGCGTCGGTATAATTTGCGAGACTATGTAAAAATACCGTGATAGCCACAAAGCAAAGTGTCAGGGGCATAGTTAATCGGTGCGCGAGGACGCGGCAGACGCGCACCCGCTTCGGCGCAGACGTACGGGGAGAAGGCGAAGGCAGTTCGCTGCTCGCCTGATCCCCTAGTGAGGCCAGCGGGCTCTGGACAGGGACTCCGGAGTCTGCATTGCACGGCCTCACTCGTCTGGGGGGCGGGTCAGAGGACAACCGACTCGCCCCTCCGTTAGCGCGGGAGCCCTGGCGTAAGCTAGGGCGGCCGGGCGGCGTCGTGGTGAATGTTCACTGATCCCACGGCCGCGGACTCAACCCGACGGGAGGGAAACCCGGGGGGGTTTTAGTGGGGTAGGCTCTCCAGTCTGGAGGGAGAGTCCCCATATAACTCCTGAATCTCCCTGGGCTCAGGGGCATCCATAAAGATTTCCCCCCCGTCAAAAAAAAAAAAGAAAAAAAAGGGGTATAGTTACTCTATTGTACGTAATTGCAGTTTAATTAAACATAAACCAATACTGTCAAATCAGGAACAGAACCCTTTTGAAAATTTGTTGCAGTCATAATTAGTGTAAATATATTAAATTTCCACATATACTTCACGCCCTATTACCGTTGGGGTACACAGAGACAACAATCTTCCCCTTTCTACGGTCCTGGTACACATTTTTCGCCTCATCAACACGAATCAGTGCTTTCATACACGCTTGTCGGTTAAAGGTACTCTTGGTTTGGCCATTATTTAGGATGTCCTCAATTGGTCGTGGTAAATTCGCCTTGATCGGTCCTAACCTTGACTTGCCCGCTCCACCAGGTTATAATGTCGTCTAAATGTAGTACATAAGTTCCATTAATAGTTGTGTTTTCTAATTGGATTTTTCATCAATATACAACCACATCTTCATTCCAATTTGCTTCGCAGATTTCCCAGGGTTGTAAACCTTTTTCAATATGCAGGTTTCATCACGACATTTTCCGTCATATTTAGCGACGGGTATTGTTATTATACTTTCATAAATATAAGTAATTTAGGAGTTAAAGTAATAGGTACATGTCACCAGAGGGATACGAACTGTCAACTTGTCAACTGATAAGCCATCGGTCTTCCACTATTTAAGTGGTTTGTTTTAGCATTAGACAGAAGGAAATTTTGGGTCCTTTTATCAGGCGTCATTTTATTCTAGCATTAAAATTAATCTACAGACTTGTGCTATAAAAAAACTGAAAGAAATAGAGGTTCCAAACATAAAACGTAAACTTTTTATAAAATAATAACATATAATATGGCGTCCTTTGTCATCAAATCTCACTATGTTGTAATTTTTTGTCTGAAGAAAAATGTTTACGATCACTGCTTCTTTGTTTACGTTTATTACTAATTTGTTAAACAGATAAATTCACTAAAGGTAAATATTTTTTCGATTTGTTTTGCTATCAACAAACATGGGTTTTACAGCTGAGTATATGGCGCCCCTGCGATAAGTGTGTTATGCTCCAATAAAGACTAAGTACCTATATATCCTACACTAACACCCCGAACGAAGACGGCAACCTAAAGCTTTGAGAACTTTTGATGTTTCATCGTTAAAGCGAGTTAGAAGTGATATTCGATAAGAGCAAATACTGAGAAGTTGGCAAGTAGATACTTACAGTTTGTGTTATCAGTTATAACCATAGTGATGTGCCTTACAAACACCCAATTACCTGATCTCAAACTAGTGTATTCCCTGTACTATGAGTACCAGAGAAACGGCATTCGTTTCAAAGCCAGAGAACACCCAAACTCTTTCCCCAGAACTCATTCTTCAATGAAATTTTGTTTTTGCTTTGATCTATTCACATTATACAACACTAAAACCCATTTACAATCACAATTTACTCCTACAGCTGTACTTATATTGTCACTTATGCACTTACATGTCAAATACGTTATTTTAAATGCACTATTTACACTTTACTACGTAAATTATTTCAATGTATAATAACGTCGTTTCACTGCTACGAGATACATATATGTCTGTGGCTATGACAATCATGTTATGTTCCTTCTTTACTCTTTAATCTGCATTCGTGTTATATTAGTGAATAACGTGTTTATCTATCTATCAAACTGGTCCTACCTGGAATCGAACCCTGGACATCATCATCTAGTCGCCAACAAAATTTAAGGTTTTTAAACTAGTAAGGATTCACCTACTATGGTACGAACTATGATGGGGAACGCAATTTTAAAGCTACGGGATTAGTTCGATTTTTATGTAAAAAAGTAAATTTCTAACATCGAGTTGATTACCTGGGGACGGTCACCGTCCGAAGCTCTGTGGAAATTTCACAGCTTGACCCGTATGCATCACATAACTTGTATGCTTATTTGTTAATACTGTGAAGTGTAAGTTGCATGAAATGAATGAATAGATAAAAATCTTTTATTTTGATTGCTGGAATTAGAAACGTTAATAAAGGGTTTTCCATCAATAGCGGGTAGATTTTGACAGTTCATAACGGCCATATTTTTTTCAGTCATCAACACAAATCATCATGGCAAGTTACAGCGGCGAGGAACACGTGCACATGACGAAAATTTACTATCATTATCAAAACGGGTGTTCTATTGTGGCAACGTGAGAGTCATCTTTGCCGTTTTTCTTTACCGTTGGCGAGAGGTATTGCCACCAAACATTCACATACGTACGCAGTTTAGAAGAAAAGTCATTTACCCATTAAAATTACAAGAAAAAAGAATTCTTGTGATTGGGTCAGTAATATATTGAGCCATGATTGCCGACTTATCGTAAGCGACATGTTTACCTAAACAGCGTTTTTTTTTATTGCAAATGATATTTTAAACAATAATGGAGAAGGACGCATCGACATTTCCGGCCAAAATTACATTATGGCAAACGCTCAGTTTCTCGTTACCTTAAGAGACTATATAACCTTATATGACTTTAGTTGATTCCCCATAACAGCGAAAGCGCTGAATCAAAAACTTTGAAAAAAGCGTATAGTAAAATTGAGGATGTACACTTAGAATAATAACGCATAGAAACCTAGTACGCACACGCTAAGTGAGGCAAATTGAAGCGCTCCCAAAGGGTCTACACGAGCGGGCGGGCCTTCAGTGCTCAAGGTCAACTTGCACCGCGAACAGATCAAGAATTTTAGCTAAAAATGACCAAATGTGCGGTAAATGAGTGTAAAAATATGTCAGACAAACATAAAATAGATACTAACCTCACATTCCACAAGGAAGTAACGCGTTTCAACTTATATTTTTATATAAATATTCACTAAAACCGAAAATTAACCTAAAATATTAACCTACTACTAAAACTAGCCTACATGAATTTGATTTTTGTCTCACTTGTGACAGTTCGTTTGATATGAAACTATCATTCTATACGTTATTATTCTACGGATGTACATTGATTACTATACGGTGTGAAAACACGGTTCCAAAAAATTTTCAACATAGAAAAAACACAAACTTAATAATATATTCAATAGGTACTTTGCATAAACCAATTATTATTTTTTATATCAACTGAATTAAATAGATCACGTATAACTTATATTATGTAAATTTTTCTGATGGCATTAATTTCGTTTGTAAGAAAATAAACAATTTGTGAAATAAAGCCAGCGTCCCTGCCGTTCGACCCAAGCAAAATTAACCGGATTAGTGCGGGAAAAATTTGAATTCGAGGAGAGGTAATCGACTCTAAACTGTTTCTTATATTTTAGTGTAACTGACGGAATGAATATTAAAAAATCGTAACGTAAGTGCCCCCCACTTGTTACCACAACGGACATCACTATTTCCTCGTTTACTATAAACAAAGGGCAACAAATGTATTTCACCTTGCTGCATATTTTTAATCGCAAGTGTTACTTTAAACGCCTGAAAGCCTTAAGAATGTTTAGACAGTGGTAGCAAAAATATTGTTAACGCCAAAACGACAACAATAATTGTTTTAAAAAAATGTATCTGTTGCACAATCGGTTACGAAATTAATTATTGTATATTAAAATTCAATTTAGTATCACATTTATGTGTAGAAATATTTTATAAAGAAGCGTCTCCTGTAATTATCGCTTAACTAAGTCGGCGGTAATGGCTCGGTATACAAGAAGGCGTATCGATAAGATAGTAAAATATAATATTATAGGACGTCTCACGACTGTGAGACACGGAGGGAAAGTATTTTAAATATCGTATATAGAATATTTTGCCTTAAAGTCTCCAACATTATTTTATTTTTAACAGTAAGTAATATTCTTTTAAAACTAAAATATTCTTTTAAAAGTATTTTGTGATATATAAAGGTATATTATATAGTTCCACTAAAAGTAATCACGGCAGTCGAAAGACAGGGGCCAACCACGAGGCGAATACAATTTGTCCACCTGTCACTACTGTATCAGATAAGCCAGACCAGATAAATGATTTGAAAACTAATTGAAACTAAAGACTGACTGACGGTCATATGTATTTCAATCTGTCATATCATGCACGACTGTGTTATTTATTGATACCTTTACTTGATTTCGTAAGTTGGTTGCAAGTGATATATGACCTACTTATCTATACTTCATTACAATTTACTACTACAGTCAGCATTTTTAACGGACTTCAAAAAAGGGGTAGGTCCTCAGTTCAACTGTATTTTTTTTTCGCGATTGCTCCGACAATTCTGAACCGACTTTGATGATTCTGTTATTGATGGGAAAAAGAGTATCTCAGTATTGGTACTCGAAGAAAATATTCCACCTCTAAGATGGCAAATTAGGGGATGAATCCGTTTTCACGCACTTTATTTAATCCGATTTCAATTTTTTTTAATAACGCACACACTCCTAGCCCCGCACTAGGGAAACCTTGTATCGCGGGTGCTATGGACACACAAATAGACACCCAAAAATTACACCCAGCCCGGGAATCGAACCCGGGACCCCTGCATGCCAGGCGGCGTGTTAACCATTCGGCTACGGAGGCAGTTATAAAACTTGGCAAACAGGTGTAAAATCAAATAAAAAGCTGATGAGTAAACTTTTGAAGTCGGTTATTTAATATAAGAGTTATTAACTATTTATTAATTTATCAAATGACAATTTTAGTAGCACTAGAGTTCCTTGTGAAAGAGATCGTCTTGGAAAGTACTGCCACTTTACATCCATCTCACCTATTTCTGCCACCAAGCAGCAATGTCACATGGGACTTGTCAACTTATGTTTTAAGGTGACGGGTGTAATTACAGTGCCCCTATGCCAGCGATTTAAAGCTCCGAGTGTCACTGCATCTGTTCGATACAGGTGTGTAGTGACTTGTTCGCCCCGTCACTTGTTATAAGAAAAAAAAAACAATATGGATTAAATATAAAAAGAAAAGCGCCTATCATAGATTACAATTGAATGTGGCAAGAGGTTCAATAAAGCTTGTGTAAGAGATACCTCTTGGAGGGTATTTTCCACTGTTTGTGCCGAACGAGGGCAAACAGACACCCTTATACGATTAAAATGTGCTTTAACGCTTTTGATGTATCGGTTGCTAAGGTCGCGTGTTACTAGAATACATATCACAGCACGTGTGACACTATTTTGCACAAGGATCTTAGTAATATAAGTATAACCGTAAAACTGTATTTGAAGAGGATTTACTTGTAAGTTATTCTTTGTCTGGCTTTCAAAGATTGTGCCTATGTGTATCAGCTTGCTAGAAAAGAGTTATTACAATTATACGGAAACAAGGTGGCCTGTGGCCTTGACCCACTCTACGAAGTAGCACCGTCTTCAGTAGTAACGTTGACGATGACGAAAATGTAGTAATGCGAGCATTACTGCCTTTCGGTTTGAAGGGTAAGGATGCTTGTGGTTACAGACACATGGGACTTGTCAACTTACGTCTCAGGGTGACGGGCGCAGTGGCGGTGCCTTACAGACCCAAGGGTCTTTAAAGCGCAAGCGCTTTAAAGCTCTGGGTGGCACTACAATTGCTATGGACAGGCGTGTCGTTTACCAGCAGGTGCACGGCTTGTTCACCCCGTTACTTGGTATCATAAGAAATATTTCATTTTCTTAAAATATGCAAATTCGCGGGCCGGGTTAAAATTGTGTTTACTGTATTTTTCAGCATTAGGCATAATTTAACTTTAGATCTTTAATTAGGCTACATTTAATTAGTTTATTTTGTAAGCAAATCAATTTAATAAATGCAGAAAAACACAATGATCAGATATAATTTACTACCTTTATGTACTTAATTGTTACGTTATTTTGTATTCGGAGCTTTTAGTAGGTACTTATTGAAACTATAATGCAAATTTCTATCTACAAAATTTATTTAAAAAACTTGCTTTTTAAAATACTTGCTTTTTAAATTTAAAATACTCATAAAAGCAGAGGTCCCAAATATAAAACCGATTTTTTTTTATTCAAAATGCTAATTATTATGGTGTCATTTGTAAAAATCATTTGCCATGAAATCTCACGGTGATTTCCTATAAAGTAATTAGTTTTAAAAGGTTTAGGATCACTGTTTCAAAAATCTAAATTCATGTCTAAGGTATAAAACAAATAATTTGCTCATCAAATCCCATTTTTTATCTTGTGACACGAAAGTAAAATGTTATAATAAACTACCATAAATTACGTAATGCATTCGTAAATTACGTACTGACCACAGACCAAATAAATTTTTCAGTTTGTCCGCGTTCTAAGTAGAGCGCCGCGACGGGCGCGGGAATAATATAATTGCCACTTTCTGAATCTTCAAGTCTTTATTCGGTATTTTTCTGTCATAAAACTGGGGTGACAATTTTCTGATAATCATGACGCGAACTAGCATCACTAGATCGATTTTTAGTTATCATGGATATCAGATTGGAGATCTGACAGACAGGCTAAGCAGTACTCGAGGATTAAATGACAAAGATTTACTGCGTCCAATGCCAAAGGCGGTAATGCCCTTTGAACCGAGACCGTAATTTAAATGTCCGCAATGCAATTTATAATGACTTGATTTTGTAAAATGATGATGTATGGTGTTTTGTTAAGAGGGAGCAGAGGAAAAATTCCTAATCTTCGATTTGATTTTAGAAGGGTCTATCCACTTTACAGTTAAAAAGAAAATATTGTATGAATAACTACACGATATATTCAAGCATAGACATTAATCAGAAACATAAAACAATAAAGTTTCCTCGATCGCGAAATGACCTCTAATTTTCATATTTTTTCGATTTATCCTCGAAATGCTACAGGTTATTAGGACAAAAATTAGATAATTAATTATATTTATGCATGATCGACAACTGTCACTACGGATTTTTTTTAATCCCTTTAGTTTTAGAGTTATTCCGCTAAAACGAATTTGGTACTTTTAATGCGCAAAATTCAACATCTCCTGTCGCATGACCCGCGAACTTCAGGCATATATTTGTTTCACAAATTTGGGCGGAGCCAACGTCAAAACTTTTTTGGCATGAGAGCTCTTAAATAACAATAACAATGACAACAATAATGTCAGTGTAAATCAAATTTGAAGAACAGGCCGTAGTATTTTTTTTAATGTCTTAGGTACCAAAAGCAGACGAGTCACGTGATGGAAAATGGTCATCATCGCTCCCCTGGTTATGCCCCAGAACCTTTTTGGAGTATACAGTAGAGGCCTGCTTTTTGGTCGGTCGTCATGACTTACCAATAAACGGCTGTCTTAAAACCAATTATTTTGTCTTGTCCATCAAATAAAAGTTAAATCGAAAATGACAAATTATTCAGAATTGAATATTCTCGGAATTGGAACTTTACCCGAAATAGGAATCATATCTACCTATACCCTGAATTTACTCTGCTCAGAAATTATGACCTCCGAAGACGAGGCTGTTCATAAAATAGTATAGCGGACCATTCCAAGACGAATCCTTGCCTATCTCCAAAAGTAGCACTCACCAGGGCTTGGCTGTATGGTTTTATATCTTTTGCCTTTTCCTTAATGGAAAGAATTTATAAAATAACAACAATGAAAGGCACCATCGCATAATTGCCGCCATTTTTAATTGAATTACATTTTATTGTCTGCATTGTGTAATTCGTCGTCATCGTTAGTGCTATGCGAGCAATATCATCAGGTGTGTGGATCTTTACTGTTTTTCAAATCCTTTTTGGTTCCAGCCCTCATGCTAGCATACAGCACAGGTTTTTTGGTTGCTGATTTGCTATTGTGCGAAAGATGATGTATTGATATATATATGAATATGTGTATATATAATGTAATGTAATCATATATATATATATATATATACATATATATGTCTAATCATATAAAATGTCTAATCTATATAAAATGTATAATCTTTTAATGAATCCATTTTGTGTAACTTTTAATAACGTGTTGTGATGAATTGTATTACAAATCGTATTAATAAAATAAAGAAGTAAATCGTGTATATATATATATATACAATCGTATTAATAAAATAAAGAAGTAAATCGTGTATATATATATATACACGATTAAAGCGGGTTCTATTCCCGCGTGTGGCTAGTAATTTTCGAAAATCTTTGAATGCAGTATTATTTGTTTTTAAAAATAAAGGAATGTCCTTTTTAGTAAAAATTACTATCTCCAGTACTTAACGTACTTTCCTTTCAAGTGGCATTACAAATTTCCACCCTGTATATTACAAGTTACAGGTGAAGGCTGTTAGAGACGAAAAAATACACGAATCATACTTCTTCGAGCACTGTAATATAGATAAAAAATACGTAATAACATTTATTAAATACGGCTGTGTATTCCAAATGAGTTTTTGTATTATACTTTTTAAAAACGAATGTTTTTAAATTTTAAAATATTATGTAGATTTTGTAATATATTTTTTAAGGTTCGTGTAATATGTACGAATGAAAAACAACATTCAACGAAGATTTATACTAAAATGAAAGCGGGCGCGTACATTTTATTACAATCGAGGAATATCAAGTGCTTCTTTATTTTTTTATTATACCAAGCGACGCGACGAATAACTCGAGCATCTGGTGGTATAGGACACGCCTGTCTATAACAATTATAATGTACACACTCAACATAGCCCCGCACTAGGGAAACCCTGTGTACTCCATACAAATATTTCTCCCGACCCGGGAATTGAACCTGGGACCTCTGCATGGCAGTCTGGCATGGTAACCGTTCGACCACGGACGCAGTTAAACACAGTATAGTGCCCTCTTGTGAGTGCAGTACCACTCACAAGAGGGACACTGCCATTGCGCCCGTCACCCTAACGACGTAACTTGACAAGTCCCGCGTGCCTGTAATTTCACCAACACCCTTACCTTTCAAAACCGGAACGCAGTAATCTCACATTACTGCTTGGCGGCAGAAATAGGTAAGGTGGCTTTCATAAGGAGCTCCTACAAAATATTTTATTTCCAGTTCTCTTTCAACCCATACACCAGTGGCGAGGCGGCCATATAACTCGATTTCCTCCGTCTTGCCTAAAATTATCCACAATCAAATACTACATTTTGTGCTAAATTTTAAGTGTTAACCAGTGAAATCAAGTGTATTAGTACCTTCTATGCTAATAAGTTGTGATTAAGTGTCGTCAAGGTACCATTATTTCTTAAGGTAGGTGTTTTTTATTTAGCTCCGGCTTTACTAACGACAGTTTTCACGCCTCACCACTGCCATATACGCTCCACTACTAGGCATGGATCTCCTTAAGGAGATTTAGGCTATAGACCACTAGGCTGGCCTAATATGGGTTGGGAAATTTCCACGACTTAAACGAGTGAATCTTCTTTCGCTAGTTTTCTTGTGTTATTTTTAAACTTGTAACTTTGCACATCGCGAACGAAGATGGATTTAAAATAAACACTACGCCAAGCCGATCCATCAATCTCTTGAGTGAATTGCCTCAGGAGCTTGGAGCGAAGTCCTCATTTTCGACTGTAAAAGATATTGAATAAAGTAATATTCATTCGCATTTAGAATGTAGTAGGAAATTTGCCACTCCTCGGCATTATATTGGGTTGTGGAGAATCGGAAATCTATCTAGAATAACACAAAACTTAGTACCTATCATCATCAAAACAGTTATTCGTCCCACTGCTTGGGACGAATCCCGTCGGGCGAGGAGTTAGGCCATAGTCCGTCAAACTGGAATAGTGCGGTTTGGGGACTTAAAACGTTTTCGTTTCTGAGCGTTGTAAACCGAAAGCTTCATGATAAATTTCAAGTTAAATTTTGAAAAACTCAGAGTTGCGAGGCCGGTTTCGAACCGAACTCATAGCTTTCTGCTTGCGAGGCGGTAGGTCCATTAGGATCCATTACCACGGCTTTTATTATTATTTGATATTTAGTATTTATACTATTCAATATATGTGGTGCATTTATTTGAAATATTATTATCAGAAGACATTTTATGATTGCACTCCCTTTGTAACGAATATTTTTTATCTCCTAAAGTTGTCTTGGACAAATTCCTACTAAGTTATACAGTCACCTGCTTTTGTAATGGTTATTCTTATATTATGTTTCTTTATTACGAGTACCATATTAAAAAAGTGATATACTTATATTCCTGTTCTGTATGTTTTTTTACGTGTAACAAAGAAATTAAACTATTTTTTCGGATGTAAATTGCGTCTATTTGTTTTATCAAACCAACGATATCAGTCATACAAATCAACGTTTACAAGTCCCACAGTCACGACTGACTGAGATGGTAGTCATTCATGCTATGTTTAATATTAAAACCGCCCCATTGTAATGTTATGTGTATCAAAGAATATAATAGGAGTGGTGAAAAAGTCTCAAAGATGGAGTAATGGAAGATTTTGGTCAGACCTTTGCCATATTTCATTTATTTTATACATTTATTCGTTTATTTCATTCTATACTTTCAACGCCACTTTCTCGAAATTTCTACAAGAGAGACCATCCACCGTTCGTAAAATGTAAATAAACCCAGACAAGTATTTGTCAAGGTAAACAAATTAAAAGGCCAAGGTGAAGGTGATTTTAAATAGATGAAAAAACTAATTCAACAGTCGCTTCGCGGTGAACCTTTTACATCTGGACCTGGACAATTTTGATGCTATCATCACTTGCTTTTATCTCTATCTATCAAGTATCCTTCAAATGAGGCCATGCACGTATGACGAGATTTATTTCAAATGAATTAAATGAAAATTTCGAATTTATCTTGATCGGTCAGGCGTGCTATTGAGAGCATAGCGTTCTCCGAATTTTAATATTGTTATATGTAGTAACAAGGAAATCAAGGCTACAACTACAAACAACTTTTAAGGTTATATTAGTGCAATATAATTAAGCACTTAACGCGCCCTTAATGAAGTGATACTTTGATAAGTTAACAATTTGCGACAAATTAATAATTGTGGTCATATTTCTAAATTAATATTACGTGTGTTGATTCCTATAATTGTAATGAAATAGATAACCAATTAACTAGTTTGTACCTTTTGACATTTAATCCAATATATCGAATTGACATCCAAGCCGACCGCTCCCGTGTTTGCTTCCGGGTGTCAAAAAGAAGACTTGACGTTCCCCAGGGAAATTAAATCGTATTATTACAAGGACGTTATGTCGCTCTGCAAGACTTTATATATTCAAGTAGTGTTTTTAGACTTTACTTTATTTTGAAGTGATTTGTGTGTGAGGGTTTGAAAAGTTAACACATTTATCAATGCCGATTAGAAAAAGCCTATGTTCAGTTTGCTCGATTTGGCTTCGCGCTTGGGCGACCGAATCGGGATTGTAACCCTTGCTTGATACGACGATGATGTACATAGACGTCTGAGAGATCTGTGATGTATTAAATAAAACACGGACGATCGCAGACTGACTATATTTATTGTGTGACATCAAAGAAGGTACATTGGGAAATAATAAACAGAACTTTCTAGATTTTAAAAAGTATCATAACCAATAATAAAACTAAACTTATATAATAATAATACACAACTTCATCACACAACATGACAATCGGTCACCCTAATTAAGGTCCTTCAATACCTTTTCACGTCCAGTTAACTAACAATATAAAATTCATAATGGTGTGTATCAATGTACATAAATTTGCATGTATAAATGAATTTCGACTAGTTTACTTATTAGCTCGTACCTGAGATCTTAACGTCATAGTCAGGGGTGTATAAAATTTCGATTTACGTTGTTTACCCTTATCAGCGGCATTGATATCACCCATATTATCATTTTTTTTATCAGCCGAATCTAACAACTCTGTCTCTACCCCCTCTCCTGGTTTTGGTGACCCTGGAAACGACCCTTTGTTGAGGTGAATAAAATTGTTCATCCTTTCCGACACCTGCCGTATCATTATTCTCGTTATTATCAATACACGATAACGAAGACGCGCATTTTTCTGACTGGTGTTTATAAGTTGATCCACATGTCTCCTACAAGATACCTCTGTCAGGCTGTATGGTTTAATATTCGTGTAATAGGACCGAAAATGACTTTGGTCATTTGACTTCCACCAGGGCTTAAGGCGGCCTATTTCACTAGCTGTCCCTCCTGGTGGGGACAAGTGCGCCTTTTTCCATTCTTCCCTACCACGTCATCGCTGGTTGGGATAAGTGGAATTTCATTTGCACTTATCTCTACACAACCCATTTATTTCTATTAATTAGTACTAGGCCGTAATAGGCTCTTAAGGCGAGGTATTATAGGTGAGGTGTGGGACCGTCTCTCGTGTCTCGCAATCCGCACGCGTAAAATTAATATGAATAAAATAAGAACAGGTGGAGAAAACTTGACACACATTTGACGTTTACAAGCGCCCAGTGGCGACTAACGGGGCAGCGTGTTGCGCGACGTGTCGTCAAACCATTGGGCAATATTCAAGTTTTGGGATAAATGTAAATTTAATAACTATGGGGCTTCAATTGAAAACCAAAATTGAGCAGATTCTCTGTAGTACTTAAAGAGAAATATCTCGTAATAAAACTTATATGCAAAGTCAGATATTTTGTTCTTAAATAATTTTACACTTTTATTTTAGCCCGTTTTTAGGATTTTATACGACCGAGTAAAGTACATCATATCGTGTAACGAATTGAATTAGCACATTCTTTAAACAATATCCTTAGATGTATCGTATATGTTTTATAAGACCGTTATTTAGTAGTAAATACTTAAATCATTTGATCTAGCAAAACAGTTTTTCGCGTTTCTCGTACGATGACTCCTTCATGCATTAATAATTGTGGTAAGTCCCTAAGAGATTTTCTTCACTGTAGAACGCTATTCAGTAGTATTTTTAATGAAAAACAGTGTTCGTTTTACATGTTCATGAAAGAATAACAGTGTTTATACGTTTTTTATTTCTCCAGCCCTGGAGAAGTTTGATAATATCTAGATAGAATTCCACGTCTCAAGTCAGTTTTGCAAATGTCGCGTTTTGAAACATATTGTGAGTTTTATTAAAATGTAAATTTCCAGACAGTGTACTTGAGTCCTCGGGATTTGCAGTAATTCTGTCCTTGCTAGGTCCACGTGAAATGCAGCACCGAGATGTTGTAAAGTTGCAGTTCTATAAGAACTTTGCAAGTATAAATAAATGTATCCCGTAGAATTTTGACTTCATGATTAGTTTAGGGTTCTCCAGACACATGTTTTTTAGGTTGTCCTGTGACATATAGTCAAAGTCAAAGATTATTTATTCCATAGGTAAAATAAATTTACACTTGAAAACGTCACATTTTAGCTACAGCTCGTTCACTACGCTGACCTCCCTGAGAAGAACGAGCAAGAAACTCTAGGGATTGCTCTTTTCAAATAAATTTAAATGCTATGGAATACACTTTGAATCAAATTTGTGTGGATTCTGAAGCCGTGTCGGCTTTCCATAGATCTTTATCTAACACGTAGTCTTCAATTTTGTAATATGATTTTTCGATCAAAATATTTTTAATGTAGTTTTTAAACTTAGGAAATGATAAACTTAATATATGCTCCGGAATCTTATTGTGAAAAAGCGTATACACTTCCCCATAAAAGAGTTGTTTACTTGGTTAAACGAAATCGTGGTACCATGAGTTTGGACTTAGCTCTAAGGTTAATATACTTCCGGACACATAATTCGAGCCACCTCGCATTTTTGTCTTAAAAGGGCTAGAATACAAAAGTAGTGTTATCGTCGAAAAAAAAGTTTTTCCCCTGTTTTGCAAATCCAAATTTCCAACAAGGATTTATGGAAAAGACGTTTAGTATGCTAGTTTCAAAATTGCTTAATAGTTTTTGATCAACCGAACATTGTTTAAGTTTAGGGCATTTAATACCGAAAAGGCGAGGTGGCTCGAATTATGTGTCCGGGAGTGTATTATGGATATATATATAAGATGCGTACTATTATGGGAAATAGCACTTACCTAAAAGCAGCACTAATATGATGGTTCTCGAGCACAGCTCGGTCGTTGTATAGCAACGCAGTCTCGGACCCAGACATGACGTGGAAGTTGTTCGTTGTGCCGGTGTGCTCGAAGTCATGCACTACCGCTGCCACTAGTGTCGCAAAGATCTCTAGGTCCGACAACCAATTCTGAAACAATATTGAGGTTTTGGTTTGAGCAGTTGAGCACTCAGAGTTTGTTTCAGGAGAGACGGGATGAACAAGGCGCGCATCTGGTGGTGAGCGACACACACCCGTAACAATTGCAGTGCTACTCAGAACTTTAAATCACAAAGATCTGAGAGGCACTGTCACTGCACTCCTCACCCTGAGACATTAACTAAACGAGTCCTTCCCATGCGCCTGTGATTTCACCAGCACCCTCATCCTTCCAAAGCTGGAACGCAGTAATACTCACATTATTTCGTGGCCGCAGAAATTCCAAGCAATTTCCTGGACGAATTCTTTCACAAGGATTTCTACTATATACTTTTAAACTTTCGCGTTGCATTGTACTATAATTTGAAAACGGGAATAAACACGTTTACATACGAATAGGCTTTTTTGTTACACCTTCCTAGTTTAGTGGGAAAAATACCGTCTTTTGTGAAGGACTCACGACATTTTGTTCAAATTATAGAGGAATATATTGGTATAAAGATATATATTGGAACCGACCGGAAAGAAAAAATGGTGACTTTTGATGTGGAGTCACTTTTTACCAATGTTCCAATCAAGGAATGTCTGGACATAGTTAGGGACCGACTGAGGAATAACGAGATGCCGTTAAACTACGTTGATCTACTTAAACACTGTTTGGAAGGAAACTATTTTCTTTTCCAGGGTCAATATTACTTCCAGATAGATGGTGTTGCAATGGGAAGCCCTGTAGCCCCGGTGCTTGCCAATTTCTGGATGGAACATGTTGAAGAAAAAGCACTAAGACTCGACCCTAGTACTATACGACTGTGGAAAAGATACGTAGATGATGTTTTCAGTATTGTCAAGGGAGACATCCAAGACGTAGATCACTGGATACAACACCTTAATTCCATTCACCCCAACATAAGGCTTACGTATGAGATGGAGGCGGACAGGCCGTTGCTTTTTTGGATGTCAGAATGACCGTGAAATTCGATGGGTCTTTAACGCGCTGTGTTTACCGCAAACCAACACACACGGACAGATACTTACGTGCAACGTCGCATCGCCACCCACGTCACTTGCAATCCGTAATGACGTCATTAAAAAACAGAGCTTACGATCTTTGTGACCCTGAACATTTGGAGCAGGAGCTAGATCATGTTCAGGAAGTACTTAAAAAAAACGGATACCAAGTGAACCGACGACGAAAAGAGCCAAAAAGAAGATATAGGCATCCGGAGGTGAATAGACATCCAGCCTACTTGCCCTATGTTAAAGGAGTGACGGACAAGATAGGTCACGTTTTACGTCGACACTCCATACCGACAATACACAATCCGGGCATAAAAGTAAACAACATGGTGGGTACTCCGAAGGATGTCTTACCACTTCAAACACCTGGCGTCTACAAAAATGATTGCAGCTGCGGTAGTTACTACATAGGCCAGACAAAGAGAACTGTCACTGACAGGCTCAAAGAACATATCGCAGCTGTCAAAAGTCGCCAATGTAATAAGTCAGCTATTGCAGAACATTTACTGGAACAGGGTACAAATCACTGAATTGAGTTTCATCGTACGCAGGCTCCACCGACCGTCACTTTTATTCAAGAGTTGTACGTGAAGCGATTGAAATCAAAAAACATCCTAATAATTTCAATCGGGAGGACGGTTTCAAATTATCTGCAGCATGGAATCCGGTGTATGACCAGAATATGGCTGTGATACAGAATAGCGACACCGTTAGTGTTGTGTGTGGCGGTAGTTTAAAAAATGTTATGCGGGTGAATGAAGATTCCACCGCCGTGATGGAGACGTAAACATCGCATCACCAGTCAACCCGTGACCACGGCCAGTGCAACCTGGCCGAAACGTCGGGAAACTAGGTAGGTGTGAAAAAAATACCTATTCGTATGTAAACGCGTTTATTCCCGTTTCCAAAATTTCTACTGTAGCGTTAACTGAAAGCTTGGGTTTCCACTTAGGACCAATTTGCGAAATCGGACTATTCTATTTTAATTCCGGTCTAGAAATTATAGGAAGTGCAGGGTATTATCGAATAAAAGACCGGGTGGGTTATTGATATCAAAAATTATATCTACTCAGAATTTGAAGGTAAGTTGTCATATTTTAACACAAAGATTTCTTACCATTAAACCAGTCTGGCACAGCATGTAGTGTACGGTTTGGGCGACGTCAGCTGCGTGCAGATTATTATGGTAAGGGTTATGGAACTTGCAGTACCCCTCTTCTATCCGACTTAGGAAGTTTTCTAGAACCGTTGATGGGACCTGTGGACACATTTTTTGAACATGTTAACTGATGTAAAAAGCACATTTATATATCTCGATCGTATAAAGCGAGATCCTTGTTCACTGCTTACCAACGTTATGTGGCTATGCGTGAGAGTAGTTATTTGTACTCTGAGCTGAGGCTTTTAAATAGTTAGTCATTGGTTTAGGGTAGTTTAAAATTACGATCTACCTATAACATTAGGCTACTGATAAGCAGTCCAACACAGGACAGGATCTTAAGATACAAAGTAAGTTGCAGTGACGATGCGTCCATATAACTCGAATTCCACACCGGTTTGTTTAAAATTTTCCACCTGTTACTAAAAGATAGTCCTAGATAGCGCGCATAACCTACTACTTAAAAAATTGTAACTTATGGGTCTCCGCCTTCTTTTCATTCATGAAATCTATGTACACGCACACATTCGCAAAAACCCACTGCATAACATTAAAGAAATGGCGGCCGATAAGCCGAAACAAATCGAGTTATAGTCGAATAGCGTTCACGTAAATTTAACCCTTATTCCAACGCGTTACAGATTACTTTTAAAGACCCATTTGTTTCAATGTCATCTTCGTTGCCAGATGTAAAACTTCCTTAAAATAATAGGATAAAATTATTATAATAACAATTTAATATAAATGGTTAATTTGTATTCTGTAATCTTAAACGATAAATAGTGTTACAAATATGCAATATCTGTTTGAGTGTTTCTTTTTAATAGGGCTACGTAAAGAATGTAGAAGGTCATGTTAATTAAAATCGCTAAAACATTTGGCTAAGGCGTTCACGAAACTTTGTTTATTATAAAACTTTCATTTTCGCGGCGAGCAGCACAAGATGTAGTAAATTACTTCAAAAATTATTGTTATTTTATATGTAGAATACGTTAACCAGAGAAATGAAGTAAACTAGTATCCTGTGTGCTAATAAATGTTATGTTTAAATATCGCTAAGGCTCCTTTTTGACAAGAAAAGTTTTTGTTAGTATTTTTTGTTTTTCTTCGGCTTTGCTAAGGAAAATTTGACGCCTCGCCACTGATAAGTTGCCCACATTCATGTACCATTACCAACTTTACTCTGTCATAACGACCACGGTAAATAGTATCCTTGACGAGTACGGAATGATTCAGACCTAAATTGTTGTTGGGTTACATTAAATGTCTGCGATAAGACAGGTTTGTTTTCATTTCTATAAGCTGGTAATTTTCTAATTTAAAATTAATTACCTACCTAAAACCTTTCACAGACCTTTAATGGAAATGTAAATGAAAGAATAACGAAAAAGTTGCGCCTAAGGGTAACCACCTGACAAATTGGCTAATGCTCCGCAAAATTTACCTTTATTTCAAATTAATGTTGTCCTTAATAAAAACTTGCCAAGCAAATTTCTTCTGTGAATGAAATAATTCCTATTTCATTCTATTTTCATTAGAATATTCGGAAGTTTAACTTTGTACTTCGTGTTTTCTTCTCTACTTTTACTTTTCGTCTTTGAACAAACTTTTGGACTTTGATACGTTGTCCGAATTAATATTAGCTTTGATTTTTTCACCGCATGATTCAGAGCATTAAACGTACACGCTGAGTTTACATACCGAATTCATATTATCAGAAGCAAAAAATAAGTCAATGCAAAAGATTTTTTGCCGACCCTATTATTTAAGAATGAACAATTAAATGAAAATATTTTTACTTGTTTTTCAAACAAACCAACAATTCGGGCCTTTTACTGATTCCATAGCCACTAAGGGTCGTATTCTAGAACTCCATTCAATGCTCAAGTCAGGATTGCACTGGCAACACAAGCACTGGAAATACGACCCTAATGGCAGGGACTTGAGTATGATTTCGAGTGCTTTAAACCATACTCAAATCCTGACTTGAGCATTGAGTAGAGTTCTAGAATACGACCCTTATACTCTTATAATATAAGGAACACTCTTCTACATTGAGCAGTCGGCTGTCAACAAGATATCCCGCCGCTCCAACGACCTCTTTGGCTAATTATTATCCAATAAAAACTAAATTACAAAGTCTGCATAATGGCACTTGGATGACGGGTCTTTGGTCGGCAATGCTGAGAAACGATATAAAACTACTGAACTTTCGTCCCCTCAGCTTCGAGCTCAATTTTTCTACAAGTGAGATACTTAGAGCGAAGTCCGCAAATGATAGTTGAAGAGCGGAAATTAGATACGTCAAAATATAACAAGTATGCGTCGCGGAAAGGAGGTTTTACGGATGGGCGTGCCCATTTGTTGACTATGATTTGATCCCAAATACGTTCGTTAATCTAGATGTTCGAGTTTTTCTTCTCTTTTCCGTTGAATCAAAATAATAAATAAATAAATAAATTTTTAATTGCTCGTTCTAGTTCCTCACTTTCACTTCACTTAGGTGCATAAGCAGTCAGGAAAAATTGCAGCACTATCCCGGTATTATTTCTATTATCATTTGTTTCAGCATGCGTTATTAGAACTTCGTTGAACTGCGTTGACAAATTTGGCCGAGGCTAAAAATGCTGCGGAATTCCGGTATAGATGTCCAGTCATTTTTACACCAAAGGCGTTGTTAAGATGAACAACTCTGCAAGAGTATTGAAGAAGAAGAACACATATTCCCTACCGACAACCCCAATCAACGTGCTGGCTTCATTGTTGTGAAGATATGTTCGGGTATTATAAACAGGTAACACCAGGTACAGGTAAATATCGTTGTTGGACCGCCTGGTCTTTTTCTCTCGCTAGCTGTTTGTCGACAGTTCTCAAAAATGTATGTATAGTGATATCCTTGATGAGTTTGGACACTGCAGCTTTTAGTGCATCCGAAGTGATGGTTAATAACATCCTCCTCAAATTTGCCAATTTTAATGCTATCTGTGCTGCAATATAATATAGTTTGCACTGCTCTTATAATTCCAGGAGCCACAGGTGTAACTATTCGCTAAAGAGTCATCAAATTGTCTCGTTTAATATTTTACACAGTTTTTGTCCACCGATTATTGCCAGCCTCCTGGGCACAATAGTTCAATGTGAAGGTCTCTATGAAATAGAATTTTTTTCTTTTCTTTTACCTGATTTATACATAATAGATGATTGATGATTTATACATACAGAATACTATTCCTTTAATTTAAAGATAAGGTATATCAATGACAATAAATGTCTCGATGTCCTTGGGCGCAGCAGCATTAGAAGGGTTGAGAGGATCCATCTGTCATCAAAAGTAGGTAAGGTTGTGGCGTTCGAAATCGTTAAATTTCAATTTATTGTAAGTTTTATATTGAATGATTACGAAAAATAATAATGTTGAATTGAATGATCATATTAATGCGGCGGATACTGTTTGAGAAGTTTTATAAACCTTTCTGATTTAGTCGTACCTTCAGAGTCAATTTTATTGTATAATACACGTGTTATTTCCGAGATAGGTGCTTGAAACATCTTACCTTAAACTTATGTATCATTCCGTATCGGTTGAGTAGCTCGTAGCCGAGGTACTTGACGGGTGCTCCGCCTGCGGACTCGTGCAGCGCGAACACGTCGAACGACCATTCGTCTAATGTCTGTAACAATTGATGCCGTTATGTATATGGGACAAGATATATTTGTTAAATGTCTTAAAGGGATTTTCTCTCAAAAAGAGTTTTGCTACCAAGGAATTTCAGCCTTTTATAGATGTGGTAGGAGAATTTTGCAATAATGCTGGGCAGTCAGTTGAGTGCTCCAATGTGTGAAGAAAATTTAGAAGGAAGATGCTGTTTCAACATCTTTTGAGTTCTTTAAAACTCGAAAAAAGGACTCAAATAAGAAAACACTGATATCAATTTCAGTATTAAATTGTTGAAACATGAACACGATAAACAATTCTCAACCACTTAAAAGCTATTTTCACTTATAGCGGGGGGAGACAAATGAATCCAGTGAAGTCCTCCATAATTAAAATTGCCGGCATGTGGATAATATAAACACAATTACAAATTTCGCTTTATAGAATAGCTGTAATTACATCTGGAGGTAATTCAAACAAGAGGAAAATCTCGAGTCTCGTGTATAAAGCCCAAACGGAGGGTTAAAGCTCTTAGGCCTTGCGGCGAGAATGGCAAGTCAAATGAGCAATGTACTAACTAAATAATACTAGGGTTACAACGAGCTTAACACCATTGTATCTTTGGATCGGAATGAATTTAAAATTTGTATTATTTGCGTTGTTGCTGTACGTGATAATTTCAACTACACGTTCTGTGGACGGCATACATAAGTTGGTAGTGGGTTGCTATGGATACCAAATATAGTCCCGAAGTAAGTAGCTGAAGCACTCGTGTTATGGAAATCTGAAACAACGACGGCACCACAAACACCCAGACTTGAGACAATATAGAAAAGTAAATTTTTTCTATACTGACCCGGGCGGAATCTGGGACCTGAGAGATGGTGACACCATGAAAACCGGTATGCAAGCCACTCGACCCCGTAGGTCGTCATTATTACTTGTGTTTTCATTAATAACTTGTTAATACTATGTACTATGTTCGATCTCTTATTTGTATCTGGCTTAAGTTTTCTTTTGCGACACAATCGCTATTGTTATGGAAAGAATGAATAAACAAAGAGTAGTTGTGATCAATCTGGATGTTCGTACTTCTTATCTAACTATGAAAGACTCTTCTTCTTCTTCTTCTTCATGTCCTTATCCTTATTATTAGCACAACATACGTTTTTCTTCCTCTCTCCCCTATTAGCCGTCATATCTATAATCACACCTTTCTTATCCATGTCATAACAATGAAAGACTATTGACAAATAACTGAACTTTGACTACCTCTTACTTTGTTTACGCCTTATATAGAATCGAACAGAAATCATTTATTCTGTTTAAAAGCACAGTGCACACACTATATACATAGGTAACGACAACACATACTACTTACCGACTACAATATTAGACTTAAAACAAATGGAAAGCACACTTCTTATTACATACTAGTTAACAAATACAACGAATGAAAATAAACAAAAATAAAAAACTTAAATAAATAATTATGTTACGAATAATAATGAACATAACAGGCAGCGTGTGCGCTGTGATTGTCGTCTCACTGAAAGTGTTACGGCGCTGTTTTTACGTGGATACGGTAACAATAATACACATGTCACGGAACATAGCACATGTGTAACTAGATTACATTATTATGGCCACTATTTCGACATAATTAATCTTATTAAAAAATGTAGACACATTTGATAAAATTGTAAAGTAACTAGGTTAATTCTCATTTAGATATTTAAAAATTTGATTACAATTAAATAAACAACTCCTAACCAGTTAATAACTAACAAAATGCAAAAAACATCTCCGACACGACACCAGCTACATTGGAGGTTTAAAAAATTAAAATAATTATAAACAAAGGCTCTTTGAGTAACTTTTAAACACAAAAAGTGACGAAGCATTTATTATAATTACAATATTTACTATAATAATAATAGCGCACCCACATAGCACCGCACTAGGGAAACCCTGTACTGCGGGTGCCATGCACACACAGATAGACAACCGCAAATTACAACCAAACTCACGAGAGAAATAAATGTAAGCCATACAAACATTTTATCCCGGCACGGGAATCGAACCCGGGATCTCTGCGTGGCAGTCCAGCATGGTAACCGTTCAGCCACGGAGGCAGATACTTTGTTAAGTGACGAATAGAGACTTACAAGCAATGAAATTAAGTTACTCATTACGTTTTAACTTTCGTGTTTGTGAATAATACATTCTTTATCCGTATAAATTCCCCAAATAACGCAATCAGAATGGCTTGTACACGATTTAGATTACAATCTGGAAGGTGACCCCATAAAGCAATCCCGGGCCTGACCGCCGACCACTGAATAAGGACGCCAAACCGTCGTATATATTTTCCACTTTATGTAATGTTGGATCCATGCTCTTAATTTACTGAGATATTTGACTGAGAAATTTGATGATAATATTTTTTTTTAATTTTTTTTTTATTATATGGTACAACAACAGATAACAGACTACAAATAATACTAGAACTAATACATATACATATAACATTATAAATCTGACATCCAATTATAATTGTACACAACATTTGTATTATCATAAATTACAATATAAAAGGACAGACGTTAAAAGTTTAAGTTTAAGTTACTTTTTGCCAATACTAGTAAACAGTGTTGTTTTGAAGCATTCAAAACTACAGAAAAAAATGTCATGGTGGGAACATATGCTATTATATGATCGACACATTCTGCACAATGGTCCATTCTGTGAAACATTATTTTTTGTAAGAGGTACACCAAACAACTGCGGAGTACGCATAGAACGAGTAGGTACCCTAAAACACAGGTGTTCGATCAGCTGAGAATCCATGGCAGAATTAACAATTTTGTGCAAAGCACATAAGTAATATTTTGGATGTAATATATTCTTTTTCTTTATGGTTTATGTAAGTAACTGGCGTGAGTGTTGCCTCACTTTTACATTTCTTTCATTAATCGTAACTTTTGACCCCTTAGCGTAACAAACCTAAGTAAGTTTT
Organism: Hyposmocoma kahamanoa; assembly: GCF_003589595.1. NCBI lineage: Eukaryota > Metazoa > Arthropoda > Insecta > Lepidoptera > Cosmopterigidae > Hyposmocoma > Hyposmocoma kahamanoa. Next base: position 798,801 of record NW_020653713.1, read on the forward strand.
ATTTTTCAGGCAATTTTCGTCATTTTTGTGAACGATGACATTTTTAAATTCAACCATATTTAATATTGTAAACACAGAATAGTTTGCGAACGCACTCAAATTAGACAATAAAGTAACTTAAAGATGGCGCAAACAAAAAGCATTTACTGATTAAACATTAATATCTCTTGGGCGTAAATATTTTTTATTTTTGAGATTTAATCGTGAGTTTTTTACGCACACACTCATAGCCCCGCGCTAGGGAAACCCTGTATCGCGGGTGCTATGGACATACACAAATCACATCCTAAGTCACAAAATAAATAAATAAACAAAATGTAGGGCGTGCAATATTTCTTTCTGATTCGGTAATGGACTGCTCCAGTCTGGTAACCGTTCGGCCATGGAGGTTGTCATGGAGGAGGTAGATATGTACCGTTTACAGTTCAAAATTTTGGTTAAAAAAAAATGTAACTTCTCAGGTAACGGAACGTAATTTCGAAGTATAAACTTGGAAAAGTTTATAGTTTTCAAGGGTCCTGGCTGTACAATACTGGTGAGCACAGAAATGGTGTCCAGTCACTTTGCTGTCGCAGCGAACCAAAGTAACCTAAGACTGCGGAGAGTTAAAAGAAAAATATAGTCTTTTATATATACCGCGAGAAGCAAATAATAAATCTTCTCAAAAACCGTACACCAGAAAGTCATTTCCCGCAATCGTTTCCACTGTACCTCCTGTCCTTTTCCATAATTTAGTAGTACATAATAGAGAGAAATTACCTGTTTCCCAAGAACTTGATTATATAGTGTGGTAATATGGAGGTAGACTAAATGGCTCTATAAAGAATTCGTTTAACTGAAGCTTGTATAGCAAGCACATTTGTCGTTTAATTTGATTGCTTTTTTGGGGAAAATGGAAATAGAAAATTTTGAACAAATTCACCTTTTCTTGGAAATTGTTGTTATCTTATATTTTTATGTTGGTTCAAATCTATAAATAAGTAATATTACCAAGATAAAGCCGTGGTAGCATAACGCTTTGACCTACGGCCTCTCCTGCAGAGAAATATGGTTTCGAATCCGGGCTTGCAGCTTTTTCTTTTTTTAGGATTTATATGCAAAATTCAATTCAAAATTTACCAAGAGTTTGTCCGTCAAGGGTAGCATCGTGACGAAACCTATACACATCTCTGCAAAGCGATTTAATGATGTGTGTGTGGTTATTGTTACAGCCCAAGACCTCTCATTGTGAGTGAAGGCCCGTGCCCAGTATTGGGATATATAGGATAACTATTTATTTTTATACCATTACCAATTCGGTTATGGCATATCATATTTTTTGTAGCAGTAGACTAGCTCCTTGTGAAAGAGTTCGTCGAGCGAAGTACTACCACCTTACCTATTTCTGCCGCCAAGCAGTAATGTCAGATTACCGTGTTCCGGTTTTGAAGGGTAAGGTTGCTTGTGAAATTACAGACACATGGGACTTGTCAATTTATGTCTCAGGGTGACGGGCGCAATGGCAGTGCCCCTCAGATCTTTACGACTGAAAGCTCTGAGTGGCACTGCAACTGTTATGGACAGGCGTGTCACTTACCATCAGGCACGCGATTTGTTTGTCCCATTACATTACCAATTCCGTTATGGCATACGAGTATCATTTGCCAGAAGAATTATGCACATTACAATGTTTGTTTTTATTTACAGATGCAAATAAAATAAGAATTTGTTACATTAATATCGCAGTAGAAAGTTCTATTCTAGTAGTGGTTTGAATAAAACCCTTGTTAATTATTCAGATGGTACTTTGCTCTTACCCTATTGATTCCCCGAGGTAAATAATGTGAAAAATATTCAAAAGGGGTTTTGCAGGTAAACTACATTTAACAGTTAAGCTAAAAACATTATCTGTCACTTAAAATTTTATCAGGAAAAACTTAGTTTTATATACAGTTGTAATTCCCTTCCGCAGATTTGTTTGATATTAGTTAATACGCATTTCACTCCTATCTGACCCGATGGAAAGTGACGATGAGGTCGACGATGGAGTACATTTACTCAAATATTTTGTGTGTCCGTAAAAATATACATCATTTCATTTAGAAAGAAGATATCCATAAAATTAACCTTAGAGCTAAGTCCAAACTCATGGTCCCACGATTTCGTTTAACTCAGGTAAATGACACTTTTATGGGGTATACGTTTTTAGGACAAGATTCCGGAGTATATATATTAAAATTGTCATTTCCTAAGTCTAAAACTTACATTAAAAGTATTTGAATTAAAAAGTCATATAACAAAATTGAAGACTACTTGTTAGATAAAGATATATAGAAAGACGAGATGGGTCTAGATTTCACACAAATTTGTTTCAAGGTGTATTCCATAGCATCTAAGTTTATTTGAAAAGAGCCATTCCTCGAGTTACTTGATAGCTCTTCTCAAGGAAGTCAGCTTAGTGAACGAGCAGTAGCTTAAAATACTACGTTTTTAAGCATTGACTTACAAATAAATGGACGACGGGTCTAATACAAAAACCACGAAAAAAATGTCCCAAGTCAACCTATTTAAACGTAGTGACATATAAAGGAATATGAAAAAGCTAAAACGTTGAATTTAAATTGTAATGTCATCGCTGTACTGTCTAATTTTGCTTGCTTCGCTGTCAGTCGAACAAACGAAGACTAAAGCATGAATGACGCTCTGTATACTCTGTATATTTTAACGTCCTATAAGTTCGGACACTTTTTAGCGCGGACTCAACGTCCATATAATTGTAAGTCAATGTTTTTAAGTGTAAATTTATTTTACTTAGCAACAAATGATTCTTTGACTTTGACACGCGAAGTTGACATTGGCACTTGGCTTCTTAAATTATTTATACTTTATATTATGTCATCAATTCATCATTTTATCTGTCTATCTGACCGTGTTTGGACATGACGATCAGATCGACATCTAGTCAGTTGGCGCTAATGAGCTCGAAGATGACTAATGTAGCCAATCTTCGCGGCGAACTCTGTGAACATTAAGAGCACGTGAGTAAACCGCCAACGTAATTAAAGTTAATGGCGGAGGGTGGGAGGGCCTTTATCTTGTCTCGTTTAGCATCGAGTTCATCTTTACGCTGCTCTTTAAACTCGTGGACTTGCCTCTTTACAATCCCCTGCTATTCAGGGTGCAGTCCTGCCTAAACTTGCCATCAGAAATCTAAAATTTTCCACGTAATTTTCAGCATAGCCGACTATTTCCGTAAAAAAATATTTTCTCAAAACTTATTTGTATCTATCGATTTCCGCCCGTTCCCGTGGTATCTTCTCCTGACTCGTGAATACATGAATACAATTTCTAATATAGTAACTGCTCAGGAGGAAACGTTTTTACCCTCTTTAAATTTTGCCTCAATTGATACAGTATAATGTGGTTTATGGAATAAAGGGAGGATTTATAAAATACAAAAAAGTTCTTACCACTGAAATTGCGGCATACAATTAGATGAATTGACGTGTTCATGTCTACAAACCTATGATGAATATCGGAAATATAAAAACACGTAAGTCATATTAAAAACATAATAAACATGTTAAAGTTAAGAAATATAAAAGCGTTTTTTGAATGACGACTGGTAGATTCTTAATCCTCTTGCCTTTGGAAAATAAGTTCAAAAACATTTCTAGGAAACCAATAGAATTATATTTTATTGCTCTATCCTCTCTATCTATATAATCGCTCCCTAATGTCTGAGGATCGTGTTCATGTCATTTCTGGAGCGGATAATTTACTTCCGTGACTGCCCAGCTCGTCCCTACCGACCGTGTAACTTTTGGAGAATGATGAATTTTTGCAAGATCTCGTAGCCGTGTTTCTTCCGTGTTACCAACTCCAATCAGTTTTTCAAAATGTTCATAGCCTCTGCGCGTGTGCGATGTGAAAGAACGCATTGGCGGCTTAAGGTGGACAATCGAGTTGTCCAAAGTACTTTAAGCATTCGTCTTCAGCATCACTAGAAAAACTTTGCCTTTGACTTACTATTGGCAAAAAAAATATCTTGCATATTAACAACGAGTAACCTATCACAACATGAATTTCTGTTTTCTAAATGTCATTATTCCGAACATTGTTCTATTTTTTTTCATTAGTGCGATGACTGTTTTGTTATAAATTTGTAACACTGAAATATCTTACAGCAGTAAATAGGTTACCTATCAGTAGTCTGAAATGACATTTTCTACCTCGAAAGTAATATCGAGTTTTTAGATTTTCGCGATTGTTACACACAGGAAATGAAACTATTTTTCCGGATTTAAATCGCGTATCACGGTTGACTCAACCGTGACCATGGGACCTGTAAAGGGCCCGAAACATAGGTTTGTTTGAAAAAACAAATATACGCGATTTAAATCCGGAAAAATTGTTTCATTTCCTCGAAAGTAATTATGAGAGGAAAATGTTTTTCTTTTAAAACTATCTTAACCTAACCTAATCGTTTCGTTTCGATGTTTGGTCAAGTCTGTTTTCCATATAGTTTAAATTGCTGAGTATTCGTTTTGACATATCCTATGACATATCATATAATCCCAGGCGGGATGTTATGGTATGTTAATATGTTAGGTTAGGTTAATATAAAAAAAAGAAAAGGTTAATATACGAAAAAGCAGAGGTGAATTTGTTTAAATTTTATTTGGTCAATTTATTTAGCTTCATTCATCGTTCATTTGTGTCAATCACATTCAATTAAATACAAAAATGAACAAAACCGATATATACAATTCGGTACATTAGTCTAACGTCATGTTGGGGAAATGAAAATCTGGAAACAAATAACTTATCAATGCATGAAAATAGTGAAACATTAAATGATACAACGGAATATCGTCATGTGTTTTCGGACACATGAAACAAAACCTGTTCAATAAAAGCCGAATTGTTCTCGGAGAAACAAAATTTTGTAAGTCTTGTTTCTAGCTTCTGACAGGTAACCTAAAAACGAATATAATGTTAAGAACATTTTCAAGCTTTAAAGCGCCTTATCAGCTGTAAGAGGATTGTTTAGAGTGCGTGGTACGTACAAACAGGACCTGATCCTATTTTGGGTGCTAAGTAATTAAACCCATTTTGGACACACGTTCTAGTAACTAACATCTAGCGTCGATATCTCTTAGTTTCCTGTTGTAAAAAACATTCATTCCTTAGACGAGCTCATTAGATGTGCTCATGTTTTCGCTTTGAAAATATCTGACGTATTAATTAAATTACACAGTCGAAGCCAATTAAAGCTCTGTCTATTAGAAAATAGAATTCCAACTAGTGAGAAAATTATATATTCTTCTTACTGTATTAAAACTACATAAGTCCCTCACATTCAATCCTCTGCTCATGTGTCGTAGACGGAATTACAGCGTCGCTCCTCAACCAATTTCTAATTCTTTGTTTGCCGACAGACAATTTGTGGTTAACTCAGCACGTTTGTACAACAATATCAATAAAAAAATTAATATCTACAAATTACAGCTCCATATCTGTAAAAAGGCTGTGACTAACTGGTTACTGTCACTGACTTATGAGGAAACGGAGAACATATCACACCATTAATTTATATACCCATTTCTATACCTCCTAATTATTATTTTCATTATTTTCATTATTTTGGACAACTATTTTATATATTCATCTCACTAAAAACCTAAATGATTTATAGATATTAATATTATTCTAGGTTACGCCCTAACGGGTATTCAATAATCAGATGGTGTGTATACTTCCTTACATATACAAATACACACACATAATATATATTAATTATACTTAATATAATTAACATTTTTATATTTATTTAATTTTATTTTATATATGAATAATTATTTAATATATTACATTATACATTATATATATATATATGTAATTATATTCACATACATAATTACATTTATAAATTCATTCATTTCTGTACTAGGTTTATTATTAAGATTAAAGTACAATGGAAGAGCGGGCCTTCCTAATACAGGTAGATGATACCTAAAAGGAAGACCCAATTGTAAACTCTAATTTTAAGTACATGTAAAAAAGAAATAAACATATTTTCATTTCATTTTCATTTTCATTTTCATTTCATTTTCAACTAGTATGTGCAACCAATTTAGTCATGGAAATTCGTTTTAGAACGACTATTTTGTTGACTACGACTTGTTTAATTAATTTTCATACTGTGGAATTTGGCGTACTTGTAGTTATGACGCACGTAGGTATATTAATATAAGAGCTCGTCTGAAATTGTTATACGTTATGTTACGTTACGTGTATGTATGTTATATGTTTTGAAACTGTTTTGAGTGGACAATAAGCGCACATAATTTGACAAAAGAAAGTTATTCGTGCTATATTGAAATACTCTTTGTCAAACGGAATACTTACATATTTATATTTTTATACCAGCATATGGCATTAGTATCTGGATTATGGGAGCATGATTATGATATAAAAAAAAATCATCAAGAGGATGGTTTAGAAACAACTGAAGCGTATGCAATGACCAAAGCCGACGAATAAAAAACCAGTAAATGTTGTCACTTGATTATTTTAACCAATAAAAAGCTCGGTGTTTTTTTACTATAATATTTAGCATATTCTGGAACGCAGCTGTGTTAAAAGATTAATATAAACTCTTTTGGTTTACGCCACTTTTCTTAAAAAGCAGCGACATAGCGATTATATTTTTCATATTTTAAACACAAAGCGAATGCTTCAATTCTACGGAGAAAGGCTTGTGCTATACGCGCTACGCAACGTGAGTGCATTGCGAGATTAGGCGAGTGTATGTGCGTCCGTACAAAGCGTGCACACATACAAGCCTTTTGTATGGAGCACAGTATGACACAACGCCCGGCCCAACAAACGGTGACGATTCGATTGGCACCTATCGTTATAGTGTGCAAAGGTCTTAAACGGTCGATTTACGAATATCTACAATTTCGATTACTCAACCAACAAATTTGTAAAAGGAAACAAGTGTACTTACCTTCAGAACTCTAACAACATCCTGCGGGAACTGCATAAGAGCGGTGCTAGTAACCCGCCTGTAGATTCTGTCAACGAAGATGCCCGCGCGGATCGCGTGCGCCACAGATCGGAACTTCGGCTTCTCGTCAGATTTTCGTTTCGACGTCGCCAGTTGCCTCGTGAATGTCGACGCCAACCACTCTCGGACCTCAGGAGGTACAGCGTCAGGCTGTACTTCGGACAACTCGTCATCTTCATCCGCCAGTCGCCTGCACACAACCCGAAACGCATATTAAAATTATAGATTAACCATTGTTATCAATCATCTGATCACACAATGCATGTGCCAATAACACTTCACATTAGCCTTTTGCCTTTTGAGCAAAACAAGAGCTTTTTATTTAATTCTGTTGCTGATCCAGTTAAAGCAAAGCTGCAAGTTAAAAAAATAATCCGTTTTTTTTAGAAAAATGTTGTGAACAATGCCTGAATATTATTTTAACAAATCTTTAAGTTTACTACTTTATAAAAATCTAAATTGTTATTATTTTTGTTATTTCACTTTTAAATTATGTATGTAACTTTTTCAGTTGTGCGTTAAGCTTTATAGTAATTTCTAGCTAAGTTTTGGTTTCTAAGTATATTGTAAAGATGGAAAAACACTATACTTTAAACTATAATTCTACTAATCTGTTGGTAACTCTATCTAGTTGTTGTGCAAACTGGCATAACCGTTAACCATTAAATTAGACTTACTTCAACTTATTATGTAAATTCTACGTCTATGTTGTTATTTCAAGTTACAATGTTAAATTGGTTAGTCGTGTTTCTAGAATAGGCATTGCCAAAACAGGGATTGCTCTCCAAGATCTACTGGACGATAACACGATGAAACTATGGATTGGAACAATGGAACTAGTGAACCTAGTTTCACATCATGGAATAGCCCAACGGAATTTGGTGAGGATAATCCAAATTGAAAAGATAAAAAAGTTATACAATCCTTTAAGATTAATAAAGCTGATAGTTCGGGTGAACAGCCTCGCCTAAAAGATTGGCGACAACTTTCTGGATGAATAGAAACCGGTCGTTTGCTAAATGTAATTAAACAATTTACGTAATCGGATCAATCGCTCAGGCGAGGCTGAATAGGAAATTTGTTGTACCTCTTAGAAAGCCCTTCGATCACTTATACAATTTAAAGAGAAAAACAAACACATTATCTGTTTTATTTACACAATTTATGAGGTTCTCCTCGAAATCGGCATCGCAAGTCTTCGAACAAAGATTCCTTGCCTTTTCCTCGATAGTAAGCTGTGTAGAAGTCTCTCGAGTATTTGCTGATAGGTTTAATTAAAGTAGTGAGAGGAAAGAATTAGTCTTGTAGAAGTTAGAGCATGCTGAGGTATGTCGACACTAAAGCTGGACGGACTTCATGCAGCGTGCACGTATATTCCAATGCTTTTTACCTTTCTTTCCATTGACTGCCGTATTTTGTACAGGAAATATTGATGGCAATGTCTTTTTAATAACGACTTTCATCAGGGTGCAATTTATAACTTTGTAGAATTGCAATCAAAACTTTTGCAATGTGATTGAGGATGCATAGAGAAAATCCAATCAATGCGGAACACAAGACTGGTCTTCTAATTTACTGTATTCCATACACAGGAATAGTTCTGGTCTTCGTCTTATTTGATTAAAAGGAAAATTAGTAGCGTTATGTTTGTAGCTTCTATCTGTGTGTAAAAAAGATTTTTACCACTGACATATTTTATTATGGTGCACATAGCAAGATAATGTTTAATGACTAAAATAGTTAACACTGTAAAAGGCAATGGAAAACAAAGTATTACACACAACATAACGACAAAACAAGCGGGTTAAAGGATGCTTGGTTGTTTAAGGTTAGGAATTGATATATTGCTACTTAAACGAAGTGTCGTTGATGAAAGTAGTATCAGAAACGATAAAATATAAAAGTTGCGAGTATTTTACGTAGATTGAAGAGTTTACTAATAGTATTTTGAGTGAAGGCTTTGTTGAAGTAGCAATAGACGTTAAATAAAGAGGTAACATCGACACACCTAAACACCAGGGTCGGGGCGGACTGCTGGCGCGCCACTGCCGGTCTAAAATAAAACACGATGTCATTGGGACACAGTCAGGGAGCACAAAGGTCCTGGTCTTAATCACAATGGACAACCGGTTGGTCATCACAAGTTACTCGACTAATTTCAGAAAACCTTACATTTGCAGCGTCTATATCACATTTAAATGCATCTAAAATTAGCTAGCTGTATCACGTGCATTATGTATGGTTAACTAGTTAAATAAATTAATGATGGACGCAACCGGTAATTTTAAGCGGTTTTATACACATCAAAATAAACATTAAATAAAAACTATTAACACAAATCAAAGGTTTCCATTTTATATGCAAGAAAGAAGCTCTGAAATATTTTGAAATTAGAAGAAAATTATTGAAAACTCGTGAAAGCTAAATAAAAATCTCGAAACTATGAAGTATAAGCAAACTGAAACAAAAAGTATCTTAAGAATTTGTCAAAGTATACGAAGCTTTGGAGATAATGCTTATAGGGGTCACCCCGACGCAAATGTTTCATGCCTAAGGACTGACAAGTAGACAGATTGCAGAGATAGGACAGAGACGAATCACAAAGGGTATTGACGCTACACGAGGATAATTGAGGTCTAATCTAAAAGGAGTAGAGAACTATTCTACAAAAGAATGAGTCAGGCGATCAGATTAACAATTACAAAAAAACGATAAAAATAAAGATTGCCCAAGTCATTCTTGAAATATTTCAGATGAAATGTGGTCACGTACGGTTATTACCATACGTGAAAAGGGTTTGGAGCACACGCATGCCTCGAACGAACACAAAAGGCTCCGAAATTAACAAGAGAAAGGAAGAAGACGGTCTAAGGTACCAGGAGGACAGGAGACTGAGACAGTATACTGAAGCTTCAACAGAACAGAAAGACCTAATCGCACAGAGTGGACAGAAGGGAGGCGCGACTACTTGGCCGTGGTCGGTGTTGTTGTAACGGTATTAACTTTGCTTCGTTCGGTTTCTCTACTGAGCACCTTGCCCAGCAAGGCGTGCGCAGGCGACGTACGGGCAGCGAGGCGGGCTGCGCGCGCGGCTGCTCCGCGACTCGCCTATCCCTGCGTTAGACATTATCACTGGCAACGCGGCGAGCTCCGCCATCAACATTTACATTCTCTACAATCTGCTTAATTTTAACCATCAATGTGTAAATGATAAACCCGAAATGCATTTGCCTGTGATAAATAAATGACAACTGAAATCAACAACGCTCTCAAAACCAACCTTACAGAAAAACTAATACAACAAATACAATGTCGGAGCATTATTTTCGTAAGAGCTTATTATTATAACGATTTTATATACAAGCAGATAGGGATGGTAGAGTTTGCTCAGGACAAAGTTTAATGAATACATTTGCCTGGGTTCCAATCTCGTTCCATTGCCATATTTGTTGGGTTTCCTCTCAAGGCCTCGACTTATGAAATTCCCTTTGAGACTGTACTATGTTTTGATTTCCTATTTTGGTTAGCCTCTTATATTATATTATCTAATCTTACTTTTGGTGGTTCGGAGAAATGTTGATGTTTTCGTTACAAATATTTATTGTGAGCTTGTGAACATTTTTTCACAATGGAACATGTCTTATTACGCCAAAATAGAGGAATAAAGATCAGAAAAACGCTGGCTAGAGACGATGCCGATGGAAATTAGTTTTCGACGAGTCGTAATACAATCTGTTGTTATTCATTGATACCGTTTCTCCGTTTCTAATGATATTATAAATTATTTAAACAAGGTACATTTTAAATAAGAATAATAGAACGTTTCGACTTTAGGTTTGGTTTGTTACTGTTGGACATATTTATAGCGCTCAGTGGAACAAGAAGGTTGAGACTTATTGGCTACGATTTTCTTGTGGAATTATAAATTCCGACCAATGCCGAAAAGTTACCTGTTTGCTGGTTTTCTATTAGACAAATTTCGAAGAGTTTGTGCAGGAACTTTACGAGTTAGTTCCACCTTCACCCTTCCTCCTTCGGCTAACCACAAAGTCCGAAACACAGCATCCTTATGTCATTTCTGTCCCATGTACTCAAAGCTTTACCCCTCCTTCCTAATGCGTACGGTAATAAAGCGGACACTAGGGACGTTTGTATTCCTCATTCTGGTTGATATTCAAAATCTGTCATCCAAAATATGAAAATTATAGTGATACAAAAACTTTATACTAAAGGTTATTATACAGTTTCTGCGTGCTTAGATGATAAAAATCCGTGTTATTGACTCTTGCAGGTTGTTTCTAAAGAGCAACCCTTAGAGTTTCTATAGAAAGATATAAGATAATATTCGGTTTTATATAATATGTATACGCAAGCGTGTGTATATGTATGTGTATATGTACATATGTATGTTTGTGTTTATACTATGTCATCAACTCCTTTATACTTTTTACTCTCACTTTATAGTTATCAAATATGTAGTTTTTTTCTTTTATAGGTTACTTATCGTAGTAACGGATTGAGTCGTGTATTATCTAATGTTATTTAAATAAATATTTTAATAAAAAAAATATGAATATAGATATATAAATTTAGGTAAGCATGTCACATGTTATTACTTTGTTATCTATTACATAACACAATATTTGTTAATCGTGTGTGTGTATTTGATAGCGTATGTCAGTAAAAAATGTAAAAAGTCTGTGTTTCGTATGTGGTATTTGTTAAGTGCGCCTGTGACGCAATCCATGGGTTCCACATAATACCGGCGCTGTGGCTGTTCTCAGCTACGGCGTATTCTAAGTGGTGCCCATTCAGTATTGTTTATTTAGTGTTTATTTTATTTTGTAAGTACAATTTAAAATAGATGGTACTGAATAAAATTTTCTTTTCTTTTTCTTCTTTCTTTCTTTCTTGCTCATTCTTCTCAATGGAATTTGCCTTACGAATTAGTAATACAGTTCAATCAATATGATCATTTCGGGTGTAATTTACTTACCTATGAAATAAAGATTATTTGACTTCTGACTTTGACTCATCTGTGCTTTCCGAAAACTACATTTGGAGCTACTAAAGACTAGAGTGAAAGGGCGTTTTTTTAAATAAATGTGTTACAGGGTTATGAGCACGTCAAGCTTTGCACTTAAGACTTAAATCCAACTCTATGCCGTTTACTACAAGAACGGTTCAAAGTACAAAATGAAAAAACCCACTCAATGTTCAGGACATTGAGTGGGTTTGTGTATTTTATTTCATTTTTCACAAATCCAGTGAATTTCTGGCCCTGAATCTATTGTAATGCAAATTGTGTTCGTGCACGTCGTGTGTGTGGTATGTGTTCATCTAGATGACAGCGAGGCATGACACGTAATTGCTGATATGACCACGTTTTATATAGCGAATGGAATGGCGGTCATAAACTTGTTCTGCAAACAAGTATCTTTATAGTATTTTATAAGTATTTATAGGCTTCAGGGAAATATGTTTTTATTTGGTAAACTATGACCAAGAAAATCAATCTTAAATACAAATTAACAACAAAACAAACATAACAAATTGGTCTATGACACACTTACATAGCTCTGCCACATGGCCATGGCCTACCATTGATAAAATATTCCAGAACACGTTGTTCTGGATACTAATGGCATAAATTAAAAGAAACAGGCATCTCGGGACTGCTTTATATTGTCGCAATATGTTTTCTATAAAAGTTTTTAGTTTTCGTTGAGGATTTTTATGAATTGCGTGACTTTTTAAACGACGTTTAGATATAATTATTTGAAAAATGGAATTTAATTTAAAATTTAAATGTACAACTAGCATTAAAATCTTCCCACGTGAATCCAAATATTATCTTTGCGTTCTTGTGACGTATTTTAATAGCAGTGTTATATAATTTATGGTCCATTTTACTAGGGAAATTAACGAGTGTCCACATTGAGATATTCGGTTAAATGTAATAAACCGCGGCTGTAATTTTTTTATGTAGTTATCACGGTCAAAATAATGTGCTTCGGTATTGAAAATGCTTTTTTAATTCTTAAAGCTAGTTTATATAATATTATACCTATTATTCACGTAGGCAGACTGAAATAATGGCACAAATGCATATCAGAAAAAGAATAGAAATTAAAGTAAGTCTTAAAAGTATGACATAGGTGATTTTACTTTTTTAAAGTTTTTTTTTTCCCAGAACCATGGTATGATAAAGTACCTAAATTGAGAACCAATGCTCGAAAAAATACCTTAAATGTCTTTGTGTATAAAAAAAAGCCTTAACCATGTTTCGTTTCATAAGTAGCTGAGAATAGATGGTTTAATATAGGAATTTATGACAAAAGTGGGCAGTGAAAGTCTCTAGCGTCTGCCTACTCCACAGATATATATCACCTACTAACGAAGAATCACAAATGTACGTACCAAGTAAAAGCTGCAATATGTTATGAATATGCGGCTTACACTCGGTTATATATTTCTTTACTGGACACTCATACAAAATCAAAATACTTGGTTTTCAAATAAATTATGCGTATATTCTGATTACAAAATGAACTAACTATGGAAAAAGTCCCTGTTTTTTCAAGAACTCGAAGTTGTGGTGTTCTTGCAGTTTTTAATGGCACAATAGGCTTTTCGACTGTTGTCTAACTACGAAAACGGCCGGGCGCATTCTAAAGCGTGGCAACTAAGCGTTTTTATATTACATTAGACACGCGAAGTAGGCTGAAGTACACATGCGGCGTCTATTTAGATGTATTAGGTCTGTGGCCTTCTCCGATAGGATGTATCGTTGTATCGTGTTGTTAGGTTTTTACACATTTTTACACATTGAAAATGATTTTTTTTGGCTCTAAATAGCGTACATTTGGTTATTCAAATAAACCAACATTCCCGCTCCTTTCAATAGAATAAAATGTCACGATGTGGTATTAGTACTTTATCCAAAATTATTATGCCATGCACAAGCGTTGCTCTCGACGTGAAGTAAATCCAATTTAGTCCATGTAACATGGGCGTTGACGTGAGTTGCAAATACGGAACGACTTAAACATCAGTTCCGATAAAATTGATAAAACTTTAAGGCGTGGAAAATGACGAGGAATCATTCAGAATGAAAGGTTCGCAGTAATTTTACTGATTTCCAAAATTTAATAAATTATTACAGGTTATCAACCTAATGCAATAGACCAGCAAAATGCTAACAACATAGAATGTAAAGCGATATCTTTGTGAATTCACCCAGAGAACAGTGGAAGAGATCGATCCTGTCCAATTTTTCGTTTTGGGTGCGCAATGACTCGCTTGAGAGCATGTTGATGATTTTGATAAAAATATGCGTATCTTCAAGTAGATAATGTTACGGGAAATTTCTATAATCGGACATTGTTAATACGGACCCGTTCTTACTAATGATGACCAAGATCATCGTTCAAATTGAAAAAAATATTACTTTATAAATCGAGGCTGAAAATGGCGTGAATTTGTCACCTGGACCGGGCAGTATGAGTAATCCTTTCCTCCTCGCGAGCAATAATCTAACGATTTAACCAAAACACAATAAATCATTTGTTTCATCACTTTAACCAAGACAGGATGGTCATTATTCATACAGACCGCCAAAAATGATCAATCATGATTTTTTATTACATTCTTTATTGAATATTGATCAACTTATTATACAAAGGAATAACTAAAGACTAATTATGCGAATCAATGTAAAATATAACACGTATAAGTACCTGAACTAGGAGATTCCTGTATATCAGGTTTTGCCCACATTACATTGTCCATTTGACGTGTGTATTTTAACAAAGACTGGTCATTATTCATAGTGGCCAGACCTATCAAAATGTCTGTAATATATACATTGATCTAATGCGAAAACTCCCACCCGCTATGCTCCTTACAAAACTCTATCGCTTCCTCCACTCACATAAGGCTTTTCATATTCACACGTTTATTATAGTTACTCTTGACCTGCCCCCGTAGCATGGCTACGCATGATAGTCGCGACGCGTGCGCTAAAACTGAAATAAGCGCCCGCTATCTGATTGAGGCAGCCAATAGCGTGCGCTTATTCCAATTTTATCGCGCGTGTCGCGACTATCATGCGTAGTCATGCTACGGGGGCTGGTCTTTTTTGAGGACACCTCTATTTGTTTAAGACATACATGGAGGTGGACCTTTTCCCTATGTATAAATGTTTAAAGCTCATGTCAAAAATGTACTTACTAGAAAAGCTTATTATAAAATCAATGATTGCATAGATGATACGAGCGCATGGTCTACTTCCTGCTATTGAATGTTTGTGATGATACAAAAAAATCATTTTTGTCAGGTGAATTGACCTGCTAGTGGTTTTCCTTTACGATTTTAATGGAATTTGATTACCTACGAAATAAAGATACTTGTTTTGTTTTGATTTGACAAGGGTAATGTGGACAAACAGAATGAAGACGCATTGCTGATTTTCGGGCATCGCTTGCTGCATCAAACCGGAAAGCGGAGTGCATTCTAAACACCAAGCAATTAATAGATGCCGTTTGTGTTACACTATACAATGTAAAATGTATAAAACTTCAAAAATTGTAATTAAAAAATATCTAAAATTTTATTTATTTAGTGTAGCTACGGTATTTAACCACCGACCAATTACTACTCGATTTCTGCACAGACAGGAGTCATTGTTGACAGTTTTAAAAAAAATTTAGCGTTTTGGCATTTATTAACCATCGAACGTTCAGTTTTCAATGCTAGTTACTGCATTTTTACACTGTACCTTATTCATTACACATATAACACAACGCTTCCATGTTCATTACGCACTATTTTCATGCGCTTATCTCATGAAAAGAAATTTAATCTTAAAATAATCACAGTACAAAGTACTAAAAAAACCGATCGCAAAAGTAATTCATCCCCTAGTTTGCTACCCTTAGACGTGGAGTATTTTCTCCAAATTTTAATGTGACCACTATTGAGGTACCCTCTTTCCAATAAAAAAGAATCATCAAACTCGGTTCACAAAGTTATCGCGTAATTTACGTACAAAAAAAACATACAGTCGTATTGAGAAGTTCCTCCTTTTTTTGAAGTCAGTTAATAACGACGCGAATTCTGCAAAGATATTTTGAGTTTAGGTAAGAATTTAAAAACGCTATGTCTTTTATTTGTGTATTCGTCTGTCTGAAAGTTAAGTATAAAAGCTGGATGGTGCATCAAGTGAGCACCTCATATTAAACCAGACATAGCAATTAGTCTCCGATTGCTACGATGAGTGTATGCCCTTTTTCTTATAGTTATCGATGGCATATACTGTAATGCTGTGTATGCCAGATGTAAAAGAAAGGAATGGTACGATTATGAATACAAAGACTGAACACTGCTGCTGAGCACTCCATGCTGCACCGTAATCTAATCTGAGCCACGGGTCCAGTTGCGGAGTCGTCGAAAGTCTCCTGTGTTTTTGTTATAGATCTTCACACTGACTTTTCGGCATTTGTTGCCGCTACGCATCTAGTGAGAGATTTTTGATTAACCTTCTCACCGCAAGCGATACCTTTACAGGTATCATAACTGACGCAGATGTCGCTTTTTTCGATCAAACGTATTTATTGAGATTTTTTGACGTATTGATTTCGATCTTTGTATTCGTAATGATAACAAAAACTAGTGGATCTCAATAAATACAAGGAATGATACGTCATGCGGGAGGCTCCTTTCGTGCACCTCAACTGTATCACCCCATTTGCATGCCCTTATCACAAAGTATGTAGTCATGCGTCATTGAAATTACAACTATGGAACTTCTTGAAAAAGGACTATTTTTTCTTCTAAATGGAAATTAGATTTTTTTACCGACTTCAAAAAAGAAGAACGTTCTCATTTCTATTGTATTTTTTATGTCTATGTTACGTGATTATTCCGGCATTTGGTAAACTGATTCCAATGATTCTTTTTTGTTAGAAAGGTTGTACCTCACTAGTGGTCTCATTCAAATTTGAAAAAAGTATTCCACCTCTAAGGGTGGAAAATTAGGGGCTGAATTCGGTTTATGGGATTTCAGTATCTTTCCTTTAACCGATTTCAATAAAACTTGGCAAATAGATGCTATTCCACAAACTTTTGAAATTGGTTATTTTTTTAGGTTATCAATATATAGATTGAAATTTAAAAAGAGAACATACCATATTACATAGCATTATTATTTTGAGGCTTAACTTCGTATATATGTTTTCGACAATAGAGATAAAAAATCTACTAAAAGTACTTTGGAAAAGTTTACTTGTTCGTTATCAATGGATTTAATTTGTTATTATTTTTTCATACTACTATGTCTGTATTACAACTAGATATACTGCATTAAAAGTCGTACCTTGATTTTTATCTGACATGTCCCCAGAATAAAGATCAAGAACATTACTAATTTAGTTACCTCTATCGGTTAAATTGATAAATTGACAGTGATTGAAGGACGTCCCCGAATGACATTGGACTTTTTATGAAGTCGTCGGTTTCACCTTGACTTTTCATCGAAGAACATAACTCAAGGAGACGACGATTGTCAGTCACCTTATGAATGTTTTATAATTTGATTTAAACATTTTCATAAATGAATCTCTTTCTTTTTTTTCTTTAGTCTTTGTCTGAAACAATATTGTATTTATAATAATAATAATATGTTTATTTGACATCACTAGTACAGAGAACAATATGACAAGATTGCCAAAAAATAATATATCAAACACGCTTGTGCTAAATTGACATTATATTTTAACATAATATGCATTGCAAACGTGATGTCATGCCTGGGAGGCAGAGCCTGTCCTGTGGCGACCTTATTACAATTTCATTAAATGAATTTCGACAATGGTATATTACTTACATCGAATATATAACCAGAAATAGAGAAGAAATAAGCGCCATCCATCCCTGGCAACACATCAGGCAAATGACCCTTATATCTCTTTTAAATATCAACTCTCGTTTGCGCTGAAATCACAAATTAGAAAACTGAAATAGTACAGCGCCAAGAACTGACCTGTGCGTACGTCTCCGTATATACCAAAAATATTCTGTATTTATTGTAATAAAGATTAATATGGGGGCTGTTACATTCGGTGGTGTGGGAAAAACAGCAAAACATCTAATTACAAAACAAACGGAATCACATTTCATCGGTAATTACATATTTAATAAGTAATTTTGCAATTTTCGTCCATTGTAGCAAAGCTCAGGTTAAACTGGTCGATTTGAAGTGGAACAATTGACGACACCCGTTAATTGTTTCGAATTGGGGCTGGCCAATCGGAGCGCAGTTGTCACAGTAATGATTTGGCAGAATAGTTTGCAAACAAATTAAATGACAGTTAGAGAAGATTGAAGAAGATACTCGATGATTACGTAACACGTTGCATTGTGATTGTTTAAAGAATTAATAACAATTTAAATATATTTTAATGTATTTAATCTAAAATAAACAAGAGGGAAAGATAAACAGAAAATAATTAGAAAATGTTAAAGTAGAATGAATTTCATTCATTCATTCGTTCAATGAATTCAAAATTTTGAATTTAATGAATATAGTAGAAATAACAAATAAGTTTTTTTAAGGCTTTCGTTCACTAAATGATTATCACTAATTATCACTAATGATTATTACATACGACGTTTGGTACGAGAAACCATCGAGATCACAAAGTACCAAACGTTTAACCGTGAAGATAGATTTCAACTATCTAGTGCGTGAAATCCAGTTCTTAGTGCTTACAAGAATAAAAACAAAAATAGGATGACTTCAGTTTAGCGTATGGATACAGTGAGTGGGGTTTGTCGGAAAAAGTTAGTGACAATGTAGCACCACAAGTAATCGAGAAGAGGGTAGTCGGTAGCGAAAGAAGGTAGACAGATTATGTCTGTTCTTAAAGCTGTCATCTGCCTCTGGCCAGTCAACCCGTGATCATGGAGCGAGCAACCGTTCCCAAATATCGGGAAAATAAAAAGAGATCATATCGTGGTAAGAAACCTGTAATTCAGTGATTTTCAGGTAAGTTTTCTGTACTCAATTTTGGGGACAATTTCTTTTTATTGAAACATTTATAAAATATAATCATGAAGCATTATTTAATATTCAAGTTTGGTAACCTGAAATATTTTTTAATATGCCACGATGATATATTCGAGTAATGAAATAATAAAAATTGTCACCAAACTTTAGTGCAAAAAGACTTACCTGAAAATCACGGAGTTAGTGATTTTTAGTGGTTTTTATTGGAAATGAAAACATGTTTTGGGATTTAAAGTGCGTATTTTTGTTTTCAACCATCGTTTCGGGCTGGTTACAGATCCCATAGTCACGCTGACCATACATGTATAAAACGTACATACTGCCGAACGTATACCTCCCATAGATATAGAAAAAAAAGGGAGATATA
Source organism: Hyposmocoma kahamanoa (assembly GCF_003589595.1). Taxonomy (NCBI): domain Eukaryota; kingdom Metazoa; phylum Arthropoda; class Insecta; order Lepidoptera; family Cosmopterigidae; genus Hyposmocoma; species Hyposmocoma kahamanoa. Next base: position 818,289 of record NW_020653713.1, read on the forward strand.
TAATGACGCTATTTAAGATCGGGTGTCGATGTCGCCACTTTATAGCTTGTGTGCAATTCAAACTTTACGCTCTAATATCTACTACCATAACTTAAAGATTTTGATTGGGTACGGTTTAAAACGTGAAAACGACGTAACTCAATTTTAAAATTTAACAAAATTAAACTTACAGTCACTTGAATAAGAGTTATATTACAATGTTACTGTGGCGATGTCACTGTGGCGGTGTTTGTAGGCTTGTCACCTCGATAAGGTCATTTTGAGGCGATACGAACCACGACCCCATACCATATCCCCATTTTTTTCTATATCTATAATACCTCCTCCTTTTTTTTGACGTCGGTTAAAAAGCAACCAAAGCACACCACTGGGCGTATAAAAATTCTTTATTTGTTCAAGTGAGAAACTGCGCTAGGAAAGTTTCATAAAGTCTCGGCACCGCCTCATATGGACGGTATACATTTTTAAGGTATCTATGTACCTTATGAAGTTCTTTACGGTTGTTCCAAGTTACTTTATGAGGAAAAGGTTGTTTTTTATCCTTACTCCTTTGTGGAAACTACAACGCCTACCTTCAGGATGATTTATTTTTTGCGGCAAAGGACATTAATGGCAAATCACCGCAGAAACCGTAGCAAAGCTACGGCTCTGGTCACGTTGGATTACATTTGCTACATATATTAAGGTAAATCCTAAAAAGTACACCAAGACGCTTATGTTGGCTACACTTGTGAGGGTGTGACCTCCTTACAGAGTCATCTCACCTTTTCGTATCGTATCATTTTTTCTTTTGCTTGTATTTAAATTTTAAATTTGAATTATTCCATCTTCCTTCACTTTCTCATTTTTGCTTCGTACTACGGTCACTTTCTGCTTGATCCCGATAGCGGACAAAACTACTAAATCAAATTGTTTAATCTTTTATTCTTTTCAAGTTTAATCATAATACAATCAATGTAAATCATGTATCGACCATAATGAGCGAATAACAGTCTATCCAATATCTGTAATTCAACATAATAAAACCCGATAAGGGGTGAGTGCCTAAATCTAACATCTACCATTTTTTAGGTTAAGTTATGGATTGTCTTTTTTTATTAATGTACTGTTTTCTACAGCTATCTTTTATTTGTTACAGTTCTTTTACTTTACCTTTTACTTCACGTTAAATAAAATTGTGGACCGGAAGTTTCCTGTGTTACTGCCGTGATCCTGATCACGGCTGTTAGGGTTACAACCCTTTCACACTATTCGCAATAATGACCATTATACTAAGCTTAAATATATGGCACTATGTTCTGTTACTATCTAATAAAATTCATACTAAGTCGAGGGAGGAAGTATGGCATTCTCAATATTTAACTGAGGAAATTAAAAAAATATTTGTTTTGTGTTATTTGTCGTTTTTCATATCAAATAGAACTCATCATATTTGTGCCATATTATTCTTTTTTAAATATATTTTGTCAGTTCTTAAAAAATACTGAGAGTGCGAAATTATCCCGCACAACACTGATGGCCGTAATGATATATAACATCCAATATATATCATTATTTAACAACAGAGACCCTATGTCGCAGTATAGATGAGTCACAAATGCAAGCTATAGTAGCTATAATGCAACTAGTAGGTACTGTCTAGGACTCTCTACATAAAATAAAAAACTCTTTTTCACCTCACTAGCTCGGAAAGGCTTTCTTCCTAATTAGAAATCTGCGCGCAAAAGCATTTATTGCACGCTAGCGTGGAAAAGGTTTTTGAAATTCGAACTTGACGATCTACTGTGGTGTGGTCACCAAACTTTTCCTTTCGATGAAAAAAAAAAGATAAAGACACGTTCAACTACGCGACTTGCCGTAGGTACATTACTTATTTACGTAATATAAATCCGTTGGTATATTTTATTCTTATTATGGTTAACATTAAATTGACAATGTTAACTACTTGTGTTTATTAAATTATTTTAATTCGTGATAGAACTAAAATAATTTCAATAATCACACAAAATAAAAGTACAAGCGAGAATAAAAATTGATGAGGTGTAAATTCAGAACGCATCAGAAGATAATCTTTTTCTCGTAATTAAAAAAAAACTGATGTTCAAATGTTTTTCTTCTATCTACATTGACTTACAAATAAATGGACGACGGGTCTAATACAAAAACCACGAAAAAAATGTCGCAAGTCAACCTATTCGAAATTTAAATTGTAATGTCATCGCAGTATCGCGCTGTCAGTCGAACAAATGAAGACTAAAGCGGAGTTTGGCGCTCTGTATACGATTTTAGCGCCTTACAACTGCGGACACTTTTTAGCGCGGACCCGACGTCCATATAATTGTAAGTCAATGTTTGTCTACCATTTTTATCATTTTAAAAAGTTGTGTTTCGCTTGGCAGAAAAGTTGTTTTGCGTCTCGCGCCTTGAAACCCTCGCTACGCTCAGGAATCTACTTTTGCTTGCTCAAGTTTCATTGAATACAGGCACTCGCGTCAAGCAACAATTTTGCAGCCTTGCATAACAAATAACTATTACCGTATCTTGACAATTTAAACAAGTATGTAAATATTTCATCGTTCCATGATATTCGAAATTGAGTTATGTTTATAACTTTTTTCCATCAAAATTCCTCAATCTATTACGTGAATTCGTGTTTAAAGGACAACACATTAAAAATCTCGTACAATTATTAAGAAGAATGAAGGAATTGAAGGAAGACAGACTGATTTCCAATGGACATCTTGGGTTTTTTTATGAAAAATGTTTCGGAGATGAGGGCTCTTAACTCGTTTATAAATTTAAGTAGCAGGTCTGAGGGCACGCCGGCACGGACCTGGGCTCTGGACGCTACTGGACGTAATCTTGACAGAGCGGCGAGATGGCTTGTATACGTATGACGTCCAGTTGTATTTTCTTCAAAACTGACACACTTTTTCGGTGCCCTCATTCGTATTAATCATTTCAAACCACGTCGTCTGTTCTGAGCCTTTTTTAGGGACCTCTTCAAGGAGGCACAATCTGAATGCCAATTTTTTTGACAAATACATACGATTGTTGGTCACGTCAGGTGCGTGTGTAGCCGCGTGTCTTTTTTACATAAAAGTAAAACACATAAAACCGTCTTGGTGTATTTTAGTAATACGAAAAAAAAACTCTAGCCTTTTTCGTTAAATCTTTTCGTCGCTGTTCCTAACAAGATTTCCTGTGCCTCGTACCTGTCTGCTAAATTGACCTGAGCTCACTCTAATTAAGGCTCCTTTCAATTAGAAGCTCAAATCTTATCCTCCTAATTTTTCTGCAAATAATTTGTAATTTTTTTTTCGAATTTCTTATCATAAGCCTTTAACGACTGGTAGGTTAAATTTGTTAAATTAAGCGAGTCTGTAGTGATTCGAAGTCATTATAATATATACATACCATGGTTACTAATAATATTCAATCGATTAATGCTCCAACATTGAAACACAAAAAAGTGAAAATCTACAAAGAAAAAGAAACAAGAAAATCGAAATCAATGCTAACGCTTTCACAGAGAGCTTAGTGAAAGAAGGTTTCCACGATTCAGGGCTAAAAAGATTTTTAACAAAAAAATCTGCGTATATTTTTACTAGCGGTCGGACATCTGAAACATTAAGAAATTATGAATTTCTTGGTCCATTAAAGGCTTTATTGGAACCCTTTCTTAATTGAGGTAGCAATAGGTATAAAACTTTGCCGTTTCGTGTAACGTAGTATAAAACCATATAGGACAATAAATTCTACGATCTTACAACTTTATATTAATTACGTAAAAACGAAAGCCGCGACACTACCGTAATGAAGAAAAGGCCATCATAATTCGCTTACAAGGAATATTTAATTAAATATTGTATCAGTGAAGTTTGAACTTGACTCAGAAATTAATTTCTTAGCAAGAATAATTATGTACAGTTAATCCGATTGAAGTTTTCTACGACAAATCAAACAGAAATTTTGTAATTAAACATTATATAGAAAATTCATTTCTTTTTCATGATTATAAAGTGAGGGACGGGCAAAGGTGGTGAGTGACACGTCTGCCCGAGAGACGGCCTTATTATCATATAATATACCTGGCCACTTATTTTTAAAATTCTGAATAGTTCTCGGATTCCTCTTCCTTCCACTATTCTTACGTTGGTTCGTTCCGTCGTCACTCCCATTAAAATTCTCCAAGCGACGAGACGTGCTTATTAATCATCACGTCTTCATCTATTTTTTTTTATAACACCCAAGTGACGAGACGTATATGTCGTGCGCCTTATGGCGAGCTACACGCCTGTGCATAACAGTTACAATGCCATTCAGAGCTCTAAATCGTAAAGATTTGAGGGGCACTGCCACTGCTCCCGTCACCCTGAGACATAAGTTGACAAGTCCCATGTGCTTGTAGTTTCACCAGTACTGTACCCCTCAAAACTGTCATTACTGCTTGGTGGCAGAAATAGGTAAGGTAGCAATACTACCTTGGACAAACTCTTTCAAAAGGAGCTCTACTGCTACAAATAATGCTTCTACTAAATGTATGTGGACCTAGCTCTCCTTTTACTTTCGCTATGGCTAAGGTACACTCTTAGTGGCTACAAAGCGAGCTTGAAGCTTCGCCCGCCAATCTGGAGGAGCTCTTCTGCTATTGTCTTGGCTTTTTGCAATGGCATTATGGATTTAAAAACTTCCACTGAATTTTCTTGCTTAAAATAATCTGCGAATTATGTGGTTTGTGAAAATACGTACTTTCATTTTATAATTGCAACAAAAAGACGTCCGGTCTTGCGCAGCTGGTATCCCACGTCGCTGTTTTTCATGTGTTACGTATTCGATTTAATATACTTGCAAAGAAGAAACGTCGCTAAGCGTATTGATTTAACGTTGAATTTCCTATTATTACTGCCATGTTTTCAACCCCCTTTATTCAATCTTGATAACATCAAACGAATATGAATAAACCAAATAAATAAATATTCCTTGTAAGGCCTTCTACCAACATGAAGAACCAAAATAATAACATAACGTCTTATACATACTTGGTTTCATCTATGTAGACGGCCTCGAGGACCTTTGCTGCGTATTGAAGGTTCTTTTGGAGAGTCTCCGCGGATATTTCGCCACGATTCAATTGTCTAAGGAGATAGCGTAATCTGTGAACAACGGAGATAAATACGTTAGAAAATCATCACGGGAAAGGATAGGCTAGGCTAGGCTAGGCTGTTTGGCGCTGACGTTGTGCTTGTATTGACTTTGACATTATCAAAAGAGATATCTAGTAGAAAAAAATATGAAAGTCTGGAGAATGCTGTATAAATGAGGGCTTTGTCTCTCATCTCAAACTCAGCAAAAATTGCTAAACGCCCAATGTATATTCAAATCAGCTTCATGGTCTTAGTAATAGGTACGAGATTTGAAGATGTAATTATGTAATGATTACATACAATACTTTTTCAACGAGAATAATAATATAAGAAATACAAGCAATATTTAAAGTACACTTTGTTAACAATCCATGACAACAAACTCAAATGAACGACGAACAAACGCTACAAAACAAAAAACCAAAGAAATATAATACAGTGTTCATGATTGGCCAAGTCCCGCTTATATTTTAACCAATCAGGAGGCAGTAGAGCATTTGAGTAGCGTCATATTTGCTATTTTAATTAACAAAAATACGATGCTTTTTTTGAAATTCATTATAGTTCTGTGCACAAACAAAAGAAATTCACAATTGCTGTGCTCAGTTGGTTAAGAGCTGCAGCCTCGTCATGGCAACAAGCACTGGTTCAAGTCCAGACTGACCGCAGCTATTTTTCTTTGTCTTCGATCTTTAGCCTCTTTCTATAAACTAGTGGAGTATTTTCACAAAAAACTATATATATCATGGTTGTAAAACATATTACAATATCACTATTTTTCATGGATCATTAACATAAATTACTTTATCATAAATGTATTGTGGTGCAATATCGACTTTATTTTTGATATAATAAATTACTCTTCCCTCTTGAGTCAAAATCCTAAACAGCTTTTAATACTATGGAGAAACTGCTTCGTTATTTTGATATCTCTACGCGCTGCTGCTTAGTCAAATAATTGAATATTATAGGTTGTTGAAGCAGCTGTTATTCGTCTGCTTTTATAGATAATTGGCCTGTCTATTACTTCGATAAATACTTTGACTGTTACTCAAACAATAGTTTTACCTTATTAGTTATATTGTTTCTTTTTCATATACTTAAAGTATTACATGTCACTGTTTTTTAAGCCTATAAAACATTTTGTTTTGCTGTAATAATCTGTACGTTAAATAAAACGTCTGGAATTTTCAGGAAGCAACTAGGTCAGTAGAGCGGTAACACGGTAACCCAGTGTGGGAGAACGGTTGCCTTGATAGAGATCTGCTTATTTTTAACCAACTTAAAAAAAGGAGTCGTTTTTAATTGCATGTATGTTGTACTTCGGCATTTATGAATAGATTTTGGTGATTCCTTTTTTGTTAGAAAAAAGGTACCTCAACAGGTATTAGTGATTCCACCAACTTCTGAGGTAAATTTTTTGTTGTAGTTATATTATTTAAATTCAAATCTTTGTTTCGGACAAAATATCCATATAGTGTTAGTAACAAAATACTTATAAACTATGTTAATATAATTATTAATACAAAGATCTATAGATTATACATCTATATATAAATCTATAGATTTCTCATAGATGGCGCTACGACTAAAAAGTCGTTGAAAGACCAAGTACAAAGACACGACGCAAGCACATAGAAAAATTCGTGAGGTCCGTTGGTTCGTTCCGTGGCTTAGTTGGTATAGCGTCTGGCACGGTATGCAAGAAGACGTCGGTTCGAATCCGACCGGATCGAAGGAATTTTTTCTGAGTGTTTTTTCTGAGTGTTCGATGTTTGTATTAATAATTATAACAAACTAGTGGAGTAATTTCACAAAAAATAATTGAATATCAATTTAATAAAAATTTAATTATGTTAATATATAATACAATACTCCAAAAAAAAAAAAATATAATACTCCAGTATAGAGCACAGGGAGACTCAGGGGTATCTATAAAGATTTCCCCCGTAAAAAAAGGGCGCGATATGCTTTCTGTGTGCACATGTAAAAATGTTGACAAAATGCTTTAAAAAACGCGAGCTTTACGTTTCTAGTACAACGTGCAAACCTGCGGGCCAGCATGTTGCACCTTACTGCCAACGCCCTGCGCTCCCTGTCAATGTCCATGTCGTCAGACAGACTCTCCATCACCCAGTGCCCTAGGTACTTAAAATGCGAGACCCTGCGTAGTGGCACACCGCATAGCTTGACTGGCGGCACTTTTTTATTATATTAACTGGATTAACTGCCTCCGTGGCCGAACCATTTTGGACTACCACGCAGAGGTCCCGAAATCGATCCCCAGGCCGGGAGAAATATTTGTATGGCCTTAATTTCTTCCGGGAGTTTGGGTGTACTTTGTGGTTGTCTATGTGTGTGTCCATGGCACCTGAGATACAGGATCTTCCTAGTGCGGAGCTATGAGTGTGTGCATTATATTTAAGATCGAGATATAAATTAAAAATTAAACTCATGGAATTGTGACTTTAATTTCTAATTTACGTTCATTAGTGAACGTTAAGTAGCGATATCCCTTGCTATAGAGGTGCAGGAAAACGTCGTGTTGGATCCTGGAAGCCGATGAAGGGTCACAACTCCTGGGAAACGCGCATTGGGAATGACCAACTATGACCTGAATCTACTCCTTAAAGATTTCGATTTCTATACACTGATGCGAAAAAAGCGGCATCGTGACTGACTCGAACAGAATTCTCAGGGCAGTACAAAATAGATTAGAACATAGATTCCCAAACTTTGGCTCACCGTCCACTTAGGCAAAATAACAAAACAAAAACATCCTTTACTCTTCAGCAAAGTGGAACGTATACAAAGAACAATAAAATGAAACTGGTTTCCTGTAAGAGTACCCTTTTTCATGAAAATATTTGTGCGATGGCGCCAAAATTGTACAATAAGCTGCCAAATCACATCCTCGATACAAATGTCATTGCCAATTTTAAAAAGTGTGTTTTTAATTTATTGACCAGGAAAGCATATTACAAAGTCAGCGATTATTTAAATGACAATACATAATAAACGGTTTTATTATATGAATGAAATAAAAACAATTTCAACACCAACCATCACAAAAAATATTGAAAACACGTATTTTTTTATATTAACTTAACACAAAAAATCACAAGGAAAAGAAATATATTTGTGGTGTAGTTTATATAGATAATTCAGGTTTTTTGTCAAATGCCGTTGCTCCCCCCTGGACAGCATCAACGCCTCTCTGGTTGCTTCCGAGGGCCCTTCCGCCCCCCTAGGACTCTCTTCAGCGCCCACTGGGGGCGCGGTAGGGACCACTTTGGGAAGACGTTATGGATTAGACGATGATCCGGGGGCCTACCATAACCTTTTCAAAAACAATCTTATTTCAATGTAAGCTTAAAGCAAGCCTATTATAATATTACTCATATTCGTAACACGACAAACCTGTCAACTAGGTAGTGTATTATTTATTGCTAAAGTGATTGAAAGAACGAATGATTTTCCAATATTCTCTATTCGTTACTAAAAATAGGAAAGAGATAACGCTATGTGAACTATATAATGCTATCTCTTTCTTTTTTGATGTTCCGAGTCGTCTTATCGTAGTGTAATGTTTAAGTGCTTAATGTTATTTAAATTCAGAGAATTTTGACTGTTAAAAAAGAAAAGTATGTAATAATAAAATCTATTAAAATTACGTTGTTTTCAATAATTATTCCGCATTTTCATGAAAAGAAAAAAATTAAACAAGCTGAGTCTTGATAGTCACGTTGTGAATTCGGTCCTATAGTCCAGTGTCAACTGTTAGTGTCGCCAAGGAGCATATAGATGTCGCTGTCATAATTTTACGAAATAAACATCGCGTATTTTTATTTAACGAGAAATGATTTCCTATGTACTATTAAATAAAAAAATAAAGATTGCTAAATTTGACATAAGAACAATGTCAAAGTCGCGTCATAGTACGAACTGAGTGAATGAATAGTCACAAAGCTGCCAATAAAACATCATGGTTAACAAACTTACTTTAAGCGCGTCATGGTACGAAAACTCAACGTTAGGTTAAAGTAATATTGTTCTAAGAGGTTGTGGTAGGTCCCCTGCTCTCTTCACCGAACTTTACGTCCTGGGAGATTGATGATCATATCGGGTATGATGCCCTGTCTACCGCAGCCCTTTGCACTATTTCGATTTCATAGTTACACTAACAGTAAAAATAAGTTAAAATTCACTAACAAATGGGACTGTAAATTTTCTGAAATAAATGGTATATTTTTTAAACCTATGCGCTAAATGGTAGTTAAAGTAGGTTAGTAGGGCAGAGTTAGTATGATAACAATATTATATAAGATAGGCTGACGTTCGTCCATAATCTAACCTGAATAGAAATTACGATGTGATATGGACCAATCACTCAAGAAGATTCCTAATCGCAAGACAGCGTAGTCGGGTATTTAGTACCTATTTGGTACACCAGATGTCGCGACGAGTACCAAATGTTTTACATTTGACAAGCTGCAGTTTATCAAAGCTACTCTAATTTCTTGTGATAACAAACAAATCAACCAGATGGTGTTTATTGCACAGATTTTTATGAATAGTGCCGCCTATTCTTTTATTTTGTTTAGGATTAGTACCATCTACCCATATTAGCGTTAATTTATAAATTAGACAATGTCATCCTATTGACACGCACACTTCGATACCAGAAGTATCAATTAACATAAGCACATTTTATCGAAAATGAGTTTATCAAATCATTGGATTCAGAAGTTCCCTCTCTATCGATTGGTATTATTAAAATTTAGGAATGTGCAGTGGTGTAAAATGTAGCATGTCCCTTACATTAAAAAATATTAAAAAAAGATGTTTAGTTGCGCCTTACGTTACTAATATTTTATGTGTAAACCGTCGAGCATAGTGTGAGCGGGAAGAGAAATGGAAAACTATATGTAAATCTATTGTAAATAATAATAATAATAACGCACACACACACTCAACATAGCCCCGCACTAGGGAAACCCTGTGTCGCGGATGCCGTGGACACACACATAGACAACCACAATTTACACCCAAACTCACGAGAGAAATAAATGTAGGCCGTACAAATATTTCTACCGGCCCGGGAATCGAAACTGGGACCTTTGCGTGGCGGTCCGGCATGGTAACCGTTCGGCCACGGAGGCAGTTAAGGACAACTAAACATCTTTTTTTTTTTATATGTATAATAGACACACGCTTGGCCACAATCTCACCTGATGTTAAGCGACGATGTGACCGACGATGGGACGCGTTTGCCTAAAAAATGCCTATTCACTCTAGCCTTGAATAGCCCCAAATCTTTTTTAATGTAAGGGACATACTGTATTTTAAACCATTTGGTATTTCTAAATCTTTCGTTTGTAGCATGAAAGAAGAGGAAATTCTAAAAAACTTTGCTGTAGACATAATCAAAATTGGAGGAGACAATAAAAAGTTATAGACAGATATAAAAAAAATTAAATAACTTTTTGGCTCTCCAAAAAAGCCGTGGTTTGTCCCTTACATTAATTGATACTTTTGGTATTTGTCAAAGTTTTGAAAATAATTTTAGCTCATCATCAATATATGTAAAATATTACAAGAAAAAACTGACATATATTTCATATTAAAGAGCAATTAATTTATATCCACGAACGTTTACATAGTATAAACTACTTCCAGGCTAATAGCCTCAAGATCAATAGATCAGCGCCATCTGGATATAAGAATTTTGACCTTCTTCAGAGTAAACGACATGTAGTATGAAGATTAGGCACTTCTCTTGAGTTATTGGACCATTGATGTTGTGAGATCGTAACCGTTCGCCTAGAATATACCTGTTTAGTACTAACAAACCAACTTCGCTTATCGATTTGTAGTATAAATATAATTTCAGACCTTCATCTTTCTCCAGTTGTCCTTGTCAGCATTCAAAATCATCACTATAACACACCATCATTTATTTCACTTACACACACGCACTTTCGAACCAGTCTCAAGTACACAATATTCACTCCCCAATTTCATTACCACACTATAGTCCTAAATTTACATTACTAAACTAACATAGTATTAAGTATCTTTATATTTTATGGAGGCTTAGAAATGTAAATCATGTAAGTTTGACATTAACATGATTTTTCGCTTTATTTTTGACATTGTTAATTTTTACTGTTTTTATTATATTTTTTCTTTACATATTTACTAGTTTTTGACAGTTTTTAATTATAATATTTTGTACATTATGCGACCACCACTAATTATATTTGTATGTTTCGACGAAACTGGTTGTAGTAGCACTGTTAATGTATTGAACTGATCTGATGAACTTATTGTACCTACTTCCACAAATAAATCGATCTTTATCTTTATCTTTATCTTTTAAACGCACTAATTGTTTTTCAAACTCTACCCTTCCTTTTCTGGGTTCCAAATGAACAGTTGGGTTTTGGGACGTCAGAGTACCTTTCTGTATACTCGTAAGCCATATTGTCTCAAATACGATTGATGCTGGCCCGTCGTCGCGGCGACAACAGTACTATCCGCTAGCACAGGTTGAATCCTTTTGTGGGGTCTGGGTGTTGTTCGACTGGACAACAATCAGTCATTGTTATATTAAGCACTATTATGTAATTTTGTTTCCTACTATGTTAATGGCTATGAATAAAGATTTATTATTAGTAACAAGCACAATTTACACTTGGTAGAAATTCGATATTCAATTCAAAACTTGCCTGCAAACAATAAGTTACGAAGCCCGGAGGTCCCATTCATGTAACACGTGGAAAACGTGCGCTGTTTTTATAAGGTTTTACGTCCTTCACGGTCACGGAATAACAAACTAGATGAAATGGTATCAAGCGGCATTAGTATCAAAAGCGGTGTCGCCACTCGCAGCCACTTGTGACCTAATCTTTAAGTACACTGCTAAGATAATATTATAATCTTGATTGGATGCAATTATCAAACGAAATTAGGTCTAGAACTCCTAACTAAGCAACAGACGTTACTTCTTTAAAATTTGCGCGAAAATAAAAATAATTATAAATAAAAAAGGGAAGTCGGTACATTCTTGAAGATAGAGAAAACGGAATTTCGTGTATTCAGTTTCTTATCTGCAATGAGAACATCAAAACTTGTCGAAGTATGATACGAATTATTTCCACGCGCCCCGTTTTCACTAGATTTGACTTTTTATCTGATTTTTACCGATTTGCATCAAAATTAAAAGAAGTGATAGCTGCAACAGAGGCTTGTTTTTCGTTTGAGTGAGCTGGGAAAGGCCTTCATTCTCGTTAGAAATCTGCGCGAAAAAGCGTTTTTGAAATTCGAACTTAACGCTGGATTGTGGCGCACCTAACTTTTTCTTTCGATGAATACAAAAACATAATGACGCAGTACGCTACGCGATTTGTCGTAGATTATTAATGTAATATAAATCCGTTGGTTTATTTTAATTTTATTATTGTTTGCATTAAATTGACATCGATAACTAATTTTGTTTATTAAAACTGATTTGTTATAGTTCACCTGTTTTTTTTTCATCTACCATTTTCCTCGCCATAGTGCGGAGAAAAGTTGTGTGTTTCGCTCGGCAGCAAAGTTGTTTTGCGTCTCGTGCCTTGAAACCTTCGCCATGCTCAGGATTTCAATCGTCGACTCGTGTCAAACAACAATTTTGCAGCCTTGCATAACAACTAACTGTTTTTAATGGGTTGAAGAAGTTAGGTTAGAACATTTTAGGTGACCCTTATGGGTTGGGTATGTAGCATAGATTTCTCATAGATGGCACTACGGCTAAAATGTCGTTGAAAAACCTAATACAAAGACACGACGCAAGCACATAAAAAAATTCGTGAGGTCCGCTGGTTCGTTCCGTGGCTTAGTTGGTATAGCGTCTGGCAAGGTACGCTAGAAGACGTCGGTTCGGCTGAGCGTTCGATCTTTGTATTAATAATTGTAACAATCTAATGGAGTAATTTCACAAAAAATAAATGAATATCAATTCAATAAAAATTTAAAATAAACCATCATTAAAAAAAATTTTCTTCTTCAACCATGGACTTATTCCTTTGTAGGAAAAAGAATTCCAGTGTGGCATGGCGTATAATACTACTTTAAGTATGTAACCGATATGCTATATGATACAGTGTCGATTTGAGCTCGTCATTAAGCGATCGTATGTCTACCTAAAATCATTCGCGTAGTCAGGTATTTAGTTTATTGGTACACCAGATGTCGAGATGATTGCAAAATAACTAGTTTGTTTTACATTGACGAGCTGCAATTTAACAAAGCTACTCTAATTTTTAATGTATCGAAACAAATCAACTAGATGGCGCTTATTGCACACATGTTTTTGCATATTGCCGGCTATTCCTTTATTTTTTTAGAATTAGCGCCATATACCTATGTATATTAGCAAGCATTTATTTATAAATTAGTTTGTAACACACAATGCCATCTATTGATACTATATTCGTCAAAATTTAGAAAATAATTCATGGTCAATAATTTTAATTTACAAGAAAATAAAACTGTCTACCTGCATATCATATTAATATATCACATATCATAGTATTAATTGATGTACATGGCGACGATGTAGGTCTAGTATGAAATTGTGACTTTTTTCAGAGTTACGATCTGCAGCACAGAGATTAGCAGTACTCGCTATTGGTCCATGCTATTACCACCTATTGCTAGCATCGAAACTGATCGTACTAATTCTATAAAACGCTTATCAACTTTTTGGCTTAGAAGCTCCATTACTCAACACTAGATGCCACAAATATTCAATAGTTCTTATGTAAATGAATATAAGGAAGGAATCTTGTAACATATTAGGTCTTTCGGATCATAAAAGAGTATTGGATTTTAATATCAGTGCAATATAGGTGCTTTTTATTGATCTTGTATTAAACATTATATCTTTTTTTTTAATATTTGATAAGTTTGATATATTTGTGTATTAAAAAAATAACAGTTATGTGTTTAATTTTGTGAAAATAACACCAGAAATATGAAATGTTTTCACCGGATACATTTTTATTATTGCTAATATTTCAACAGCATAAAACAGAACAACGAACCTTATGTTTCACTCAAAATATTTTTAATTTACCTAATGAAACACACTTTTACCTTAACCGCTCACGCGATACATGCAGCCGTAGACGCATGCTACACCTAGAGGTGCCGGTGATGATTTATCGGATATCGAAGTTATAACAGGTAAAAGAACTAATATTAATTGCTATTTCGGTAACTATTCTAGTAAACCATAAAGTTTTTAATGCCTGTGTCTGTCATTAAAAAAAAATAAACAACTTCAAAAATACGTCACGACAATCGTGTGTATTATTGTTTATTTATTGAAAACATACCGTAAGTGGCGTTTTTTAAGTTTACCCTGAATATAAATGTTTATAAACTATACTTTAAGGAGTAATTTCATGGTAAACGTTAGAACCACTCAAACGGAATATTATCATATTTATCCAAGTACACAAAAAATTTCACTAGTGCTTTTTAAGTGCAGGATTTGCGGTGTATTACTGCATTTTATTTGAGATGTTTTTGTTGGTAGTACTGAGAGTATTTATTTAGCAATGCAGAACAATAATTTTTATTTATAAAAACTTGTATTTAAACTGAATGCTTTTCTAATTTGCGAAATCAAATAGCCACCATTTTGCGGTAGGATGAGCGCATCGCGTGAGCGGATATATTAAATTCGTTGATGATTAGAGTTTACTCTTGACAGTGACAGCTTCACCAACCCATGATAACGTATAATGGAAAATTGGCGACGATCGTCATATTTTTTATATTATTCTTATAAAACTGACACTGGTCCAAGCCTAGTGGCCGCCATTAAGAAAATAATAATAATTTATATTAATATATTAATTTAATAATACACCAGTACCAGTGTAAATATAGTATCACTAGTGCTTTTTAAGTGCAGGATTTGCGGTGTATTACTGCATTTTATTCGAGATGTTTTTGTTGGTAGTACTGAGGGTATTTATTTAGCAATGCAGAATAATAATTTTTATTTATGAAAACTTGTATTTAAACTGAATGCTTTTCTAATTTGCGAAGTCAAATAGCCGCTATTTTGCGGTAGAAGGAGCGCATCGCGTGAGCGGTTAAAAGAGCGTTGACGACCAACAAAGGTTAGTTATGATAAATATGTCATAACAATGGCTACAAGGGCACGCCCGCTTCACACTTCTTTTAGTTCGTTATTCCATGTTCAGGGTACATTTTATTTTCGTAGTTACAAAGAGTTAGGGCTATATAAATCATTTTTAAGTGCATGCTTAATATAAAGATCTTACTTCATTCCACTGTCTTTATGAATAAATATGATTTAAGTGCTCATCAATGATTACCCATTTAAGAGTCGTCTAAATTGCCGCCTATTAATGTACGCCACTCAGCACTTAAGATAGTGTTTTTTTTTATGTCAAGTGATGAGACGAACCAGAAGTGTAGTGCGCGTGGTAAGCGACATGCCCAACCCAAAATGGCCACCTTAAATGGCCGCAGCTAGGCAGCGCGGCGTTACAACATATTAAAACGGCAATGCTACATAAACTTTATCTTTTATAAGATAAGGTTACATTTTTTTAAACAAAAAATTAAAAATTAAACAGACAGACGCTGCCAGCGGCGGTAGGCGGCTTTACTCTTTTATTAGAAGAAATGTATACTTTATTTAGTAAAAATATGGCGGCCCAGCTCGCAACCGTCCGCCGCCGCTTGCTGAACCATTTTTTTCATTTTTTATTTAAAGAAATCTAATCTAACTTGCAGAAGATAAAGCCTGTGTTGCATTGCTTGTTTTCATGCGACGCAGTGTCGCGTCTCTGGCTACTGGAATTTGAGGCAACTGTAAGGCTGAACACTCACTGGCGTAGAGCGCCGCGACGCGTCTGTTTTTCGCCTATAGCATATTCACCTAAATTTTCTCATTGTTAAGGTACAAATTTGTGTTAAAGTCGAGCGGTTTCGGGCGACGACGCGCGTCACCACGCGTTGTAGTTGAAAAACAGGACCATTCGACTCTGCGCCAGTGTGAGTTTTGATCGCAAAGATCTCAGGGCCACTGATACTTGGCTCGTCACTCTGAGATACAAAGTTAAGAAGAACACCAGCACCCTTACCTTTTAAATCTGAACGCAGAAATGTTCACGTTACTGCTCGGCGGCAGAAATAAATACTTCCCTGGACGAATTCTTTTATAAGGACCTCTATTGCTATTAAAATAAAATCCTAATTAAAACCAACTAAGTGCGAGGGCTTGGAATTTTCAAATGGTATTATCTGAGCTGCCGATAATTGAAGTCTATTAATACAGAACAGCTTGACATACATCTCGATGTAGGAAGCTGTTAATACCGGACCTAGGAGCTGTTTATTCATACTGCTTTGCGCTTTGGTGAACAGTGTTTAGGAAAGTTTCGTCCTACAAGTGTTATGTACTGTTAAACTGAAATGTAACGTTCTGTATTTAAGTTAACGTCGTTTAGTCAATTTTGCCATACTTGACGAAATTTTTCATAGTGGCGCGAGGTAACTTTATAGTTAGGGAATAGTTTGTATGAGTTATGCGAAAAGTTCGTAGCTCCTTGCAACCAGCTGCAGGTCGTAGCCCGTAGCAAGGTGTCGTAGCTATATTCTACGATGTATTTAAGGATGTAGGCAACTCTAGTTAACATGTAACGGGTATAATAAAAATTGCCACAATATCGAATGTTTGTATCTATGTCATGAATTATAGGTATGCTGTAATTGCTCAAAAACACAAAATCTAACTGAAACGCATACTTTATGCATACTAAATATTCAAAACGCATTTCGCATCAGATCTTCGTTCTTATGAACATCGGTATGAAAATAGCAGACATGAATAAATAAGAATAATTCAAAAAGTTGAATGATTAAAATTTAACATTGCTATTGAGAAAATTAGTAAAAAATGGTTCTCGTGTGAAGGTCGATATAGTCGTTTTCTTTTGAAGAAAAAAACCTCTTACACATTGAAATGGCATTCGAAATGGAACCCAGAGATTAGAAAATCTCCGGGCTATTGGTATTGGATTACCACCGAGTGCGCTGAAGGCAAAGAAAAAACTACGGTGGAAATCTAAAAGTTTTACTTGGCTTTATCCTTTTGAAGACATTTCGCGAATGGTATAGAATTGTTTTCCTACAAAGTTAATCAAAGAAAATTTCTGCGGCAATGACCACTGATCAAAACTATGGACCATATTGTCGCTATTGAGGTCAATGATCATCATTTATCATAATTTTTTTTAGAAAAAGCTGTTCAAGTACAACATATTTTTGTTAGGAGCTCTATTTTTTAGATAAAACTCTCGTTTTCGTAGCTTATGAAAACTTCAAGTAAGCCGTTTAATTTTTCCGAATACAGAAGGCCGAGCCAAGCTAAAGGAGAAGGAGGAGTTGCAGTCCCATCTCCCCCAAAAGAATAATATAATATTAGGTCTTTCCCATGAAATTGCGGTTTTAAATAGAAAGATTTTTTAATGAAAAATATATATTTAATTAATCCAAGTATTGACCATTATAGTCGACGCACTTTTGTCATTTAAATGGAAGTTCATTGATATCTCTGCTATGAAAATCCTAGGAACGGGTATCAATGAAATGTTTAAAGGCATTTTTCACCGTCTCATCGGATTTGAAATATTTTCTCTATAAAAAGTTATCCTAATTCCAATAAAAAACAGTGGAATAAGGTCTGGTAAATATGATGGCGAGTTTTCAGTCGTAACTCCCGTAGTTTTGAAAAGGTCCGATGTTCGGTGTGTGGGCGAACGTTGTCGTGGAGATGGAGTCGATTAGAGTAATTGACAAATCTCGGTTGTTTGACAGCCAGCATGTCAAACGTCACTTGCAATTCATTACATCATCACAGTATTGCACATCGCTTTGCAGTAATTGTTGTGCCAGGTCTCAAGAAGCTGTAATGAACAATGCCGGTATAGGTCCACCATACACTCTCACAGCATTTTTTGACTCAATTTGCATTTGGGACATGGGTTGGCTGCCTCCCCTGTGGCCAACCAGTACAACAGACGTCTGTCACTGTCACACAAGATCCACTTTTCAACACAAATGACAATCCGATCTTGAATCCCATCATTTCAGTGCATATTCAACAAGTTAAGGCAAGCTTCGACGGAATTTTGTTGTTGTTGTTGTTCAGTGTATATACGGCACCCACTTTCTTACCTTTTTTGTCATTCCAATTTGACACAAATGGATCAATATAATTTTATCACTTATGTCGAAGGCTGCTGCTAATTACGACTTGGTTAACATAACGTTGATATTGTGTGCCTGTGCTGCGTTTTGGTGCCACGACAGAACTTGTATTCGAAAAAAACACGCAATTCCGATTTTTTCCATGGTCACAGACACAGAACAGCTAAATAAAAAAACCGAACAGCAGAAAAAGAAATGAATAACTTCTTTTTTAAAAGAAAGATCATAGCTATGTTATTAACTATAATTTGATTGAATTTGAAATTCTAAGCAAAATGAAAGATTCCGAACTTCAAACTTCCCAGTAGTTGCAATCGGCAATTTCATAGGTAAGGACCTAATATTTAACCACATTTGTATTTGTAATTGTTCCAACACATCCCAGCTGCTGTGGAATAAGAATTAATTCGTTTAAGGTCCGGGACGGTTATGATTTGGGGCAGAATTAGGTTTTCTTTATTATTCTAATGTAAGTGTGCATTTGACCTCCATCTGACCTGATGGAAAGTGACGATGAGGTCGACTATGGAACATGCACTTGGTTATTTGTCGACGAACAATTTCATAACGACCATTGCTACTATACTTCTCTTTTATACGTGCAATGAACATTAAAAATTATACACAGTTCTTCGCTGTTGATGTTTTTAGACAATACACTTGTTTTGGCATCGGTTGTATTCCTCGCAGATATAACTACAGACAAATACGAACGCGAATAAAAATGCAGTACCCAATTTCGCTGGTTTCCTCAGTTATACTCAATCAGAGGACGCTTTCGGTTTGCTATGTGTAAATGTTGTAATGACTTTCCATCCTCCATTAAAGTTTGCCAGTTAGTGCATTATTTTAAAAGAAAGTGCAGTCAATGGCTACTTGAAGTACAGAAATCACAATGTTGCTGAACTAAATTGCTGTCGTAACGTCATGAAATCATCGCAAATAGTTTTTTTTACATTGTTTTAAGTTTTTTTTTAGGTTCTTTGTCACCTAAGTAAATTTAAATGAATGTAAGTTGAAACTTGTTCCAGTGCCGTTACTTGTTATTCGCTGTTCTTTTACTTGCAATATATATATACATATACATATGTCGGAAACGGTTACGAGCACGGATGAAAAACTACGAGACAGAGGCGCCACCAGGTAGGTTACCGAGTGAATCACGCGCCCTATCTGCCTGGTGCATCCGGATTTGAAAATCGAATCCGGATGCACCAGACAGAACCGAAATAATTTTTAAATATTTTTATTCGCGCTTCCGCAAACATAATTTTGGAATTTTGTTACAACAGAATTCTCAGCAAGTTAAATGATAAAACAATTATATGATTTTTTTTATTTGAGAGAAAAAAATGTTAGGTTATTTCTAAACACTTGCATATGTTTCATTTTTTTACATTTTATCGACAGTTACGTAGTGGTGT